>NC_077242.1:28085096-28460096 GCF_947179165.1 Solanum dulcamara
ACAAATTGTTTGCTCATCTGAGTTAAGAGCTAAAGATTGTTCAGTTGTTTTTATTAACTGTTTAGTAGAAAATTTATCAAACCATCCATAGTCATAAATGGTTTTGGTATCAATTTTTGGAATAGTCCATTTGTTTAATAAATCGAGATTTTGAGGTACATCTACCTCTTCTAATCTAGTACTTTTAATACTAGCTTCGCCTATATCCATAGAGAATATAAATCATATCTATGCCAAGTATTAAAAGTAATACGATTTATGTATTATGAAAGTTCTTAGGCTCTGAAAGTTCATAGTAAAGTTAATGTATCAACTTCCGGTCCATAACCTGACTAAACCACCACATGGAATATGCCCAAAGCCACAAAAATAATCCGTATTTGATTTCAACACCCGTTTTCAAGTAATTGCAACCACCCAAGGATCCTTAAGACATAGTATATGGTGTTTAACATGCAATCCAGTCTACACAAGAACCATCACAATATTTAAACATAATAATCCGGCCATTTATGCACCAACATGATAAATACATCACATTTAATAAATCTGTTTCACTCATGGAGCCAACATACAAAAGATCCATCAAATATGTACCAGGCGTGGTACCCAACCCAACCATATACTAACCTGCATCTTACCCGAGCCAATCGACAGTCTATACCAAGCGTGGTACCTGAGCCAATCGATAATAACAGATATCATATATAATCATAATCATAATGAATACAACCACACTTGTAAGCCACAGGGAATTAAGACAAGTTCATTTCATGAGATTGATAACCATATATCATTTCATATTCATCCCTTTTTGTTCCCTAACCATGTATTCGTATAAGTATTGTTAATAAGACAGTTAACATGCACACATAACGTAAATTAGAAAAATAATTCAGCCATCACCTACATAAAATTATGGTTCAACAATTCCCTTACACTTAATCAATTCCAAAGTCATAAACCAATATCTAACCCAATTTTCCAGGGATCATGAATCATCAGATAAACACCCAATGATAATTATATGGTCAACATTATCTATCACAGTGATTTTCATCCTAAACAACAATAATCCATACTTTTTAAACAACCAAACTCCATGTCTTGAGCATGAAATCTCTTGTCAATCTACAATATATTATACATTAGAATAAGGTCTAACTACTTAGTCAAGTCGAGCCTATCGGGGTGCCAAACAACAACTGCAAAAGTCTGAGCACAAACTTTTGACTCAATGAAAGTAAATCCCGACAGAAGTGGGCCTAAAATTCATGGGTTTTTGCCTCCTTTTTGCACGAATCTCTCCTCTTTATTATTTTTAATCTTGGAGCAGCCTTGAAGGGTTTATAGAGTAACCCTTTTCCCTTTTCCAACTAAAGAGGAGTAGAATTATACAATCCATGTTTTCTAGGTTATGAACCTATCAACCCCGCTATATCGCTCAGATAGCCTCTACAGTAGCGGCACCATAGCTAAAAAATTTCCTCTATGATGGGGTGACGTCAGCCCAACTCAATTTCAAATTCTAAAATTTTCATCGTGTTATCCCATATTAAATTTAAAGGAGTAATTTCATGATTTTTATAGTTGCTGAATGTGGTGTCTTTAATAACAATTGAACAGATTATTACAATAGATATCAATTTATCCATCGTACTTTCCTAAATAATTTCTAAGGTGGAAGAAAGGAAATACAGGCAGTGTAATACTATCTCCCTATTTTGATTGTGTAAAAAGAGAATTTATGCCTTACGCAAGGCATTGAAACTTCTATTTCTCTCAGCATACGCAACTACTCAAAGATTAGTTTCATCTCGCTCTGTCAGGGAACCCCTTCCAGATTCATATCGAGAAAATAGATAACCTCCTCTTGACTGTCCAAGTAACCTGGGGCCTTGCTAATATTCTGTGTCATAAATTTTAAATGAATGAACCACAAAATATTTCCCTGCTAAAAAGTTAGACCCTACTATAGCGAGATAATTACCTCTATAGCGGTACCACTATAGCGGAGACCCCCTCACGCTATAGTGGGTGGAAATAGACTATATGGGTGAGAAATGGGTTTCTCGCCCATTCTCACCCTTTTACATTCAAAAACTCAATTTTCTCTCCAAATCACTTTGCTACTAATGTTATAAACTAAGGTAATGATCATAACACTCCCTATCCTTGCTTCAATGTACAAATTTGATTGTTACATGCTAGACATTGGTTAAGTAGAATAGAAGTTTGGGTTGATTTTATGAATTTTGAACTTTTGCTTAGATTTGATGAAAATTTTGAAGTCTTGACGCTTCCCTTATTTCAGGATTCTGGGCATGATATGCCGGTATTTGATGGCACATCCCATGCATTTAATAAGGAATAAATTCTAGTTCTTAAGTAACAATAGGGTATTTTAATAGTTTTCTACTGTGTTAAGGAGAGAAATCAATAAAAATGGATAAGAAGGAAAAACAAAGAAAAAAGCTACAAAATGGAGACCTGACGGCAGGTATAATGGATTGTCACACTTACAACGGGTCGTCAACCCCATCGTCAAGCTCAAACAGAAGAGGTGAAAATGTTGATAGTTATTATGGTAAATTTGATAAATCGTCATATCTCTAACGGGCTGTCATTTCTACTATTAAACTTACACAAAAGTGAAGCCAAAAGGATGAGTTATGACAACAAATCTGACGGACCATCACACCTCTGACTCCTCTTCATCTCCATCATCAGAACAATTATTTAATTTATCAGCACTGGTTAGCATTGACGGTGCGAGTGATGGACCATCGAGTTTGTAATAGGCTGTCATATCCACCGTCAGGCGGACGTCGGAGTGCTACATTTTGACTTTTGAATTTTCTATTTCCTGAGACTATAAATACACATTTTTTGGTTTTATTTTAGTATCTTATTTTCAAAGAACACAACGAATGTAGTATTGATGGGAGTGTGGTTTATTAAATGAGAATTGTGATTTATAAAATCAAAATATTGATTATTTTATTTTTTTATAAGTATCTATTCTTTAGATGAATGCAATAATATCTCCTGTTTTTATAATCACGTGTGGCTAAATTCCACAACCTTGGGTTGTGAATCCATGAAGAATTGAACTAAAACTAGGGTTTCATACAGAATGACCTAATTATTGCTTTATGCATATTGTTAATTCTTTCATATTAACTGAATTCTAATGGTTGCAAACATTAGATCCTGCCCTAGGTTTTACTTGTTTGAGTAAAAGAGTAAAACTTGGGAAAAGAATTAACAACAATAATTTGAAGTATAAATTCATCTAATAGTTAGTGCTGTAACAAGATTAACTACTTGAGTAATTATCAGTGATTGACTTGATACATTTTTAGTTCGGAAGAATAGAAATGTCGTATGCTTAAGATGGTTGAGAAACACTTAAGGATAATAAATGTGTGATAAACTGATGCAATCTGCAATGTGTAAAGTCAATCTGTAGTAACTTGAATATCGGTCAATTAGTCTCGATAAACACAAATGTGGGTTGTTTTCCTCATAAACCTAATTTCCAAATATTGTGAATCATTCTTGGGTATTATTAAATCATAAGAATTATATTCTAAAACCCCCCATATTTTCACTTTACCTCGAAAATAAGTAACTAACAGTAAAATAAGCGCATACAGCTTAGTCGTCACCTTATTACCTGTGAGATTCGATCCCAACCTAGTTGGATTCTATATTTGACAATGATTACTTTATATCTCTTTTTTGAGGTATAATTTGGGTGTATCAAATTTTGATGCCATTGTCGGAGAATATAGTTGTCTATTAAGTCAAGTATGCTTCTGAAGGGTACAGGTCAGTGCATGCCAAGTACCCGAAGTAAGGGTGAACTGTTTATTCCTTACGATCCAAAAATCAAAAGGTCAGTTCGCAAGATGAATATGCAAGAATGAGAAGCTTAGAGGATGAATGTGTAAGAATGAGAAGCTTAGAGGTAGAGAGAGCTTGCTGAAGCTCATGCTAGGGACAATATTGACAATGGCGGTAATAACAACCTGGGAGATGAACATGATGATGAGGATGATGATTTACTATCTCAACATCATTGATTAGTTACTAGAGGTAGAGATCAACTGCCTGTTGACTTTGTTGTGGAAGATGATGATCTAGATATGTATAGGGTTGGAGCCACTGGGGCTATAGTTCTTCATTCGCTACCACCAGGACAGAAGTTCACTATCACTAGCACTATGCTTCAACTGTTGAACTTAACAGGATTATTTAGGGGAACAATTGAAGACAATGCACATCAACATCTGATGAACTTCATAGCCACATGTAAGTTTTCTGATATCTCGAGAGTTAGCCAAATATTAATCCGCCTGAGGTTATTTCCATTTTCTCTGTCTGGGGAGGCAATCAAGTGGCTGAATGAGCTCCCACATGATTCAATTACCAACTTGATAGAATTGAATAAAGCATTTCTGGAGCAATTCTTCCCACCTTCAAGGAAGTTGCAGATTAAGGATGAGATCAATGCACGCAAAAAATTACCTCATGAAGCTCTACATGAATCATAGTCGAGGTTTAGTTAGAAGATAAAACAGTGTCCAAATCATAGTCTCACAGATGAGCATTTGATGAAGCGGTTCTACCGATCTTGCAATTTTGTCACCAGGCCATTTGTTGACCAGGCTTGTGGTGGATCATTTATGTCTATGACTTTTGCTGAAGCATCGGCTATCTTAGATCAAGTCTCAAAAATAATTAGGGATTGGCATACGAGAGATTCTAAGATAGGTGGTATGAGGTATACTTTTGAGATGTCGGCAGAACAGCGAAAGAGAGAAGAGGAGCGAGACCAAGATATGGCTTATATAAAGACTCAGATGGACTTGCTAACTAAACGTCTACTATCTAGTGGGGCTGAAAAAGTAAAGGCAATTGAGATTGCAAGCTGCTATGATGATCCAGATTTTGACTATGATGAAGAGGTGACATTTCTGAACAATTAGGGGGGTTTCCTGACTTACAACTCTGGAAGCCAAGGTCGGAACTTTGAAAAAGGTGGGTACTACGACTAAGCAGGAAACTGTGATCAAGGGAGATGAAAAAACAAGGACAATGCTAAGAATGATCAAAGTGGTATGTATGTACCTCCAAGTAATAGAGAAAGAACTGCAAATAGAACAGGTAACTCCAGGTTGGAAGATATACTAACTAAGGTACTACAAAAGGTGGAATCTATTGACTCAGGAGTGAGAAAAATAAAAGATGATCTATCTAGTATGAGCCAGCTGGTAGATTCATAATCCACGTCCATTAAGCAGTTAGAGCAGCAGTTGGGGAAACTGTCAGCCACATTTGTAACATTTCCTAAAAACGTTGTATACGATGTTTCAATTCTCGCCTAAAAATGATACAACCTCTATATTTTGGGTATAACATTTTATAGGATTGTCCAAATTGGGTGATTCAAATTTCTGAGTAACTATAAGATTATTACCTACAACTTCTGTGAAGACCATAATTTAAGTTTTGGAGGTTAAGTAGGTCAAATAAATTAATTGTTCTAAGATAGTGTGTTGTGATGAAATAGAGTATTTGTAGAAGAAAATTCATATCTCACTGTCGGATACTCCAAATTGGTTGATTATTGAATGATATGAAACTACACTTATATATCTACAATTCTTATACAGACACCAAATCCTAATAAGGAATTTATCTTGTTCAAAAGCAGCTCTGAAAAGGAGTATTCTGTCAAAGATAACTCATTTCACCTACCATGGAAAGATCTAGATACATTTGACATCACTCATGACATAAATTGTCATCCAATTAACATCATCCATGACATCATAATTTTTCATTAAATTTTCAGATTTTTCTTTATAATTATTTTATTTATTGTTAGATCCCTGTTTTCCACCTATAAATACCCACCTTATTTCCTCATTTTATTCATCAAGCGTTCTCAAGCAAGTCTTCTCTCTATACACTTCTTTACACATTCTCAAATATAGTTTTAGTTCTTAATAGTGAAGAAATACTATTCCGGTGATTCATATACTTCGGGTAGTACACAAAAAGTTCCGGCGAGGAGAAAAGCTAGGACTCAAGAGTATTCATTAAGTCTTTCGGTTCTGACTAAAGGTTTGGATTCTAGGTATGTAGGGCTTCAATGAGAGTATTCCTTCCACTCTCATGTCTAAATTATTTTGATTATATGATAAATTATATTTATTTTTTTTAAGCTCTACTCTAAGTTATGTGGGTGTTTATCCATGGGTTATTCCACCCATGTAGTCCAAAAACTCTTTCAATTAAGTCTCTTGATTTCAAGTAATATTTTCTTATGGTAATTCTTATTTTTACTTAATAGTACGAATTATGATTAAACTAATGATTATTGGTCTATTTTGATGCGACATAATTTCATATGTATGAATTGATGGTTTGCAAGTAATTCCTTTATTTATCTATTAAAAGGTTATTAAAATTCATGGTGGGTTGTTTCAAGCATGATTTTTAATTAATGAATTTTAAAGTATTTATGTATATTTATTTATATACATATGTGCAAGTTGAAGTGATTTGAACCCACCTAGTTTTACTAGGTTTTTAATAAAGTTTGACTTGAAAGCCTTGACTCCAAATGAATATTTGTGAAAGCAATATCTATGATCAAAAGGGAGTCTTATGAAAATAAAAAAATGATAAAATGATATGAATAATGGATTCTTTATGCAATAAGGACAATTCTTGCATATTTGAATTTTTAAATATTTTAATGAGCTATTCTACCGAATATGATATTTGAATTCTCAAGTTATATGCTATGAATATTTTAAAGTATTAAACTATTCCGTGGAATTGACTTAGCACCGAATGAGGCATTGAGGTGGGATTCGGTAAGGGAATCCTAGTAGCAACCCCTTGTCTCATTAACTATGTGCCAACATAGGAGCCCTTGTAGGCTTAGGCTAATGGATCCATAAATAGCCATTAAAGTTAAAGTTAAATAAATAAATGAAGTTGACGGAGTTCTACCTGGCAAGTAGTCTTTCCGACCAACGTAGGGGGTTATGTTGGATTCCATGTAATAGCTCGCATGATCTTAAATATCGGTTATGGTTATTTTCCCACAAAATGAATGTTTTTAAAGGATATCTATATGATTTATTATGCATGCATTATATTATGTTCCATATTACATAAGTTTTATAATATTTCCTCAATGTTCATGCATTCTTACATACTTAGTACATTTAAAGTACTAACGCATACTCTTTTGCCTACATGATATCACCGTGTAGGGACCAGTGCTCCTTCTTGTTCTCCTCTACGTGGCTAGTTGAGATTTCCTTGAAGACTACTTTTGGTGAGTTCCCATGTTCCGGGAATAATACTCCTCTATCTTTCCTGCTTATGATATGTTAAGATATTTTACTATGGCATTTCTTCTATTATGATTGAGGGTGAGCTAGGGACTTGTCTTAGCCCCGTTAAATCTAATAGTTAGAGGTATTATTGGACATATGTAAGTTGAAGATTTACTATTATGATTTCTGCTTGTTGATTTATCATCATTACCTATGAAAGGCTAAAAGAATGCTAAGAGGCTTATTTGAGGTACTTTCGGGTTTCTCAATCGCCATGTCACGTCTAGGTCCTAGGCTTGAGTCGTGACAAACTTGGTATCAGAGCCCGAGGTTTTGAATGGTCCTTGGAAGTCCAACATACCGCATCGAATAGGGTCTTGTTCATGGTTGTGAAGTGCGCCATAATTATGAAGAGGAGACTATGAGGCGTTTAGGAAAATTTTCACTTCTTTCAAATTCATGTCGTGCCTTAGAGTGTCCTAAGCTTTCCTTTAACTAATGACCCATTTTGTTTTCTCAAGATAATGATTGGAGGAAGATCACCTCGAAGAGAAAGGGTTGACGATGAGGACTAAACTCCTTCGATTCCTAATGCCCAACATTATGAGGACGGGGTAACCCATGCCGAGTTTCGTAGTGTTATTACTTTGTTAGCTCAAGTCGTAGCTAACCAAGAGAATCTAGGTGTTCCTCCTCCCCAAATGCAAAATCTAGCCTCTAGGATTCGAGATTTCCAAAGGATGAATCCGCCTGAGTTCGATAGTTCTAAACTAGATGAGGACCCTATAGAGTTCATTAATGAGGTGTATCATATTATGGCTATCATGGGTGTTCCACCAAGTGAGAAGGCCGAGCTAGTGGCCTATCAACTCAAAGGTGTGGCTCGAGTGTGGTATGAACAATGGGTTGTTGAGAGGGATGAAGAAATAAGGTCGATAGGATGGAAAGAGTTCAAAGGTGCCTTCCTAGACCGTTTCTTCCCATTGGAGCTAAGGAAGGCCAAAATCCAAGAGTTTATCAACCTCCATCAAGGAAGTATGAGCGTGAGGGAGTATGCTCTCAAATTCACTAAGTTTTCCAAGTATGCTCCCTTCATGGTCTCCGACCTAAGAGCTAGGATGAGCAAGTTTATTTCCGGTGTCTCAAGCTTGGTGTCCAAGGAGTGCAAAACGACCATGTTGTTCAAGGAGATGAATATCTCTAGGTTAATGACTTATGCAGAACAAATTGAAGAAGAAAAGCTTAAAGAGAGATCAAGGGGGTTCAAAAAGGCTAGAGTGGATGGTGGAGGGTTTAACCCTCAAAGGTCCGATTATGGTAACAATGGCAAAGTCCAAGGTGGGAAACGATTTATGGGACAAGGTTCCACCAATACTCCTCCTCCAAGGTTCAACAAGGACAAGAGTGGTAAACCAATGATTCTAAGAGAGAATGTTGCTACTCAAACTTTTCCCGCTTGCAAGAAGTGTGGAAGGACTCACAAAAGGGAATGCTTAGATGGCTCTAATGCATGCTTTAAGTATGGCAAGTTGGGCTACCATGCTAAGGATTGTAGAGATGGTGGTGGTAGGACTCAAGGCCAAATTGCTCTTGGTCAACAAGTCCAAGGAGATGTCTAATGCACCAACTACTTTTATGCCTTGCATGGGAGATAAAAGGTTGAGAATGCACCTAATGTCATTATCAGTATGTTAAAGGTCTTTTCTTTTAATGTGTATGCACTATTAGATCCGGGTGCAAATTTATCTTTTGTTACTCCATTCCTTGCTAATAGATTTGATATTTTACCTGAAATGTTATTAGAGCCCTATTTGGTGTCTACCCCCATTGGTTAGTCAGTTATTGCTAGAAAGGTCTATAGGGGTTGCCTTGTGTCTATCTTGCACAAAGTTATTCCTTGTGATCTCATTGAATTTAACATGATAGATTTCGATGTCATTCTTGGGATGGATTAGTTACATGCATCTTATGCTTCCATAGGTTGTAGGACTCATCGAGTTAAGTTATAATTTCTAAATGAGCCTATTATTGAATGGGAGGGTCGTGATTCGGTGGTGAAGGGTAAGTGTATTTCTTATCTTATGGCCTGCAAAATGATTTCTAAGGGTTGTATTTACCACATTATGAGGGTTAGGGATGTTAACTCCAAAAGTCCTCCTCTTGAGTCAGTTTCTATAGTCAATGAATTCCCTGATGTCTTTCCCGATGACCTTCCTGGTGTCCCTCCCAAAAGGGAAGTTGATTTTGGTATCGATCTCCTCCCCGATACCCAACCTATCTCTATTCTTCCTTACCATATAGCCCCAGCAGAATTGAAAGAGTTAAAGGAACAATTAAAAGACTTGTTAGAGAAGGGGTTCATAAGACCAAGTATTTCGCCATGGGGTGCTCCCATGTTATTTGTGAGAAAGAAGGATGGGTCACTTCGAATGTGTATAGACTACCGGTAATTAAATAAGATGACCATTAAGAACAAGTACCCACTCCCTAGAATAGATGACTTGTTTGATCAACTGCAAGAGGCAAGTCACTTCTGCAAGATCGACCTTCGGTCTGGCTATCACCAATTATGGGTGAGGGAGTGTGACATTCCCAAAATGGCCTTCCGAACAAGGTATGGTCACTTTGAGTTTGTGGTGATGAGTTTTGGGTTGACGAATGCACCGGCGGTGTTCATGGACTTGATGAATAGGGTGTTCAAACCTTACCTTGATACCTTTGTGGTGGTCTTCATTGATGATGTTTTAATTTACTCTCAGGGTGAAGAAAAACATAAAAATCACTTGAGAGTTGTGCTTCAAATGTTGAGGGATAGGCAATTATTTGCAAAATTTAGTAAGTGTGAATTTTGGTTAAAGGAGGTGGCATTTCTTGGTCACGTAGTGTTCGATGATGGGATCAAGGTTGATTCTAAGAAAATACAGACAGTCAAAAATTGGCCTAGACCATTATCTCCTTTAGATATTAGGAGCTTCTTAGGTCTAGCCGGGTACTAAGAAGGTTCGTCAAAGGTTTTTCTTCCATCTCATCTCCTATGAAAAAATTGACCTAAAAGAAATCCAAATTCATATGGACAGATGAATGTGAAAAGAGTTTCCAGACCTTAAAAGATCGACTTACCTCTGCTCCTATTTTGACTCTCCCAGAGGATTAGAAGGGTTTGTAGTTTATTATGATACTTCAAAGATTGGTTTAGGTTGTGTCTTAATGCAAAACGGCAAGGTCATAGCCTATGCTTCTAGGAAATTAAAGGTACATGAGCGTAACTACCCTACCCATGACCTTGAATTGGCGGCCGTTGTTTTTGCTCTAAATATTTGGAGGCATTACCTCTATGGGGTGCATGTGGATGTGTTTACTGATCATAAAAGTCTTCAATATGTGTTCACCCAAAAGGACCTTAATCTAAGGCAAAGAAGGTGGCTAGAACTCCTTAAGGACTATGACATGAGTGTGCATTATCATCTAGGTAAAGCCAATATGGTTGCTGATGCACTTAGTAAAGTGTCTATGGGGAGTGTGGACCATGTATATGAAAGGAAGAGGGAGTTGGTGAAAGATGTTCACCGGTTGGCTAGATTAAGGGTGAAGTTGTGTGGAACTAATGATGGTGGTATGGTTGTTCAAAATAGGTTCGAATCCTCTTTGGTGGTGGATGTTAAATCAAAGCAAGATCTTGACCCAAAGTTTATCGAGTTAAAGAAGTTGGTAAAGGAAAAGAAGATAGAGGTCTTTCCCAAGGGGGAGATGGGGTGCTATACTACCAAGGTCAGATATGTGTTCCAGATGTTGATGGCCTAAGAAGTTTGATCTTGATGGAGGCTCATAATTCTACATACTCTATTCATCTCGGTTCAACAAAAATATATCGAGACTTAAATGAGTTGTATTGGTGGGGTGGCATGAAGAAGGACATAGCAAGGTTTGTGTCCGAATATACGAATTGCCAACAAGTGAAGGCCGAACATCGAAGGCCGGATGGCCTAGCCCAAGACATTGAAATCCCAACTTGAAAGTGGGAAGATGTGAATATGGATTTTGTAGTGGGTTTGCCTCATACCCGAAAGCGTCATGACTCGATTTGGGTAATTATTGATAGAATGACTAAGTCAGCTCACTTCCTACCGATTAAAACTTCCTATAGTGCTGAAGACTATGCCAAGTTGTATATTCGGGAGTTGGTAAGGTTGCATGGTGTGTCGTTATCCATTATTTAGGATCGTGGTACCCAATTAACTTCTCACTTCTGGAGATCATTTCAAAAAGGCCTCGGTACTAAGGTAAAGTTGAGCACAACATTCCATCCTCAAACGGATGGGCAAGCCAAAAGGACAATTCAAACACTAGAGGATATGTTAAGGGATTGTGTGTTGGAGTTTAAAGGGAATTGGGATGATCATCTACCTCTCATAGAGTTTGCCTATAATAATAGTTACCACTCAAGTATTGAGATGACACCATTTGAGGCTTTGTATGGGAGATGATGTAGATCACTAGTTGGTTGGTTCGAAGTAGGCGACATGACCTTGTTAGGATCCGATTTGGTACTTGATGCTTTACAGAAGGTGAAGATCATTAGAGAAAGTTTGAACACGACTCAAAGTCATCAAAAGTCCTATTCTGACACTAGAAGAAGGGATCTTGAGTTTAATGTGGACGATTGGGTGTATCTGAAGGTTTCATCCATGAAAGGTGTGGTTCGATTTGGTAAGAAAGGAAAATTGAGTCCTAGGTATGTAGGACCTTATAGAATCGTGAGACGTGTTGGTAAGGTTACATATGAGTTGGAATTACCATTGCAAATGATCATGGTTCATCCGATGTTTCACGTGTCTATGTTGAAAAAAAGTGTGGGTGATCCTAATTCCATTGTACCTATGAGAATAGTGAATATTGAAGAAAACTTGACCTATAAAGAAGTTCCTGTGGAAATTTTGGACCGGCAAGTTAAGAGATTGAGGAACAAAGAAGTTGCATCTGTTAAATTCCTTTGGAGAAATCAACAAATAGAAAGTGCAACATGGGAAGCGGAAGCGGATATGGTTAAGATATACCCTCATCTTTTCCCCTCTACCCAAACCTAAGGTATTAAGTTGTCCTTGCTCAATTACTTGAAATCTTTGCATCTTAACTTTTCTTGTCATATGCTTGCAAAATTATAAAATATGTTTTAAATGATGTTTTAAATTACACTATTGTATTAATGATGGGTTGTTGTTTTACACTCCAACCTACTCAAGCTAAGTCTTTCCTCATTCAAGGATGAATGTTCCCAAGGGGGAGATAATGTAACATCTCCTAAAAACGTTGTATACGATGTTTCAATTCTCGCCTAAAACTGATACAGCCTCTGTAATTTGGGCATAACGTTGTATAGGATTGTCCAAATTGGGTAATTCAAATTTCTGAGTAACCACGAGATCATTACCTACAACGTCTGTGAAGACCATAATTTAAGTTTTGGAGGTTAAGTAGGTCAAATAAATTAATTGTTGTAAGACAGTGTGTTGTGATGAAATGGAGTATTTATAGAAGAAAATTCATATCTCACTGTAGGATATTCCAAATTGGTTGATTCTTAAACGAAATGAAAGTAGACTTCTATATCTACAATTCTTATGAAGACATCAAATCCTAATAAGAAATTTATCTTATTCAAAAGCAGCTCTGAAAAGGAGTATTCTGTCAAAGATAACTCATTTCACCTACCATGGAAAGATCTAGATACATTTGACATCACTCATGACATAAATTATCCTCCAATTAACAGCATCCATAAAATCATAATTTCCATTAAATTTTCAGATTTTTCTTTATAATTATTTTATATATTGTTAGGTTCCTCTTTTCCACCTAAATACCCACCTTATTTCCTCATTTTATTCATCAAGCGTTCTCAAGCAAGTCTTCTCTCTATACACTTCTTTACACATTCTCAAATATAGTTTTAGTTCTTAATAGTGAAGAAATACTATTCCGGTGATTCATATACTCCGGGTAGTACACAAAACATTCCGGCGAGGAGAAAAGCTAGGACTCAAGAGTATTCATTAAGTCTTTCGGTTCTGACTAAAGGTTTGGATTCTAGGTATGTAGGGCTTCAATGAGAGTATTCCTTCCACTCTCATGTCTAAATTATTTTTATTATATGATAAATTATATTTATTTTCTTTAAGCTCTACTCTAAGTTATGTGGGTGTTTATCCATGGGTTATTCCACCCATGTAGTCCAAAAACTCTTTCAATTAAGTCTCTTGATTTCAAGTAATATTTTCTTATGGTAATTCTTATTTTTACTTAATAGTACGAATCATGGTTAAACTAATGATTATTGGTCTATTTTGATGCGACATAATTTCATATGTATGAATTGATGGTTTGCAAGTAATTCCTCTCTTTATCTATTTAAAGGTTCTTAAAATTCATGGTGGGTTGTTTCAAGCATGATTTTTAATTAATGGATTTTAAAATATTTATGTATATTTATTTATATATTTGCAAGTTGAAGTGATTTGAACCCACCTAGTTTTACTAGGTTTTTAATAAAGTTTGACTTGAAAGCCTTGACTCCAAATGAATATTTATGAAAGCAATATCTATGATCAAAAGGGAGTCTTATGAAAATAAAGAATGCTAAAATGATATGAATGATGAATTCTTTATGCAATAAGGACAATTCTTGCATATTTGAATTTTTAAATATTTTAATGAGTTATTCTACCGAATATGATGTTTGAATTCTCAAGTTATATGCTATGAATATTTTAAAGTATTAAACTATTCCGTAGAATTGACTTAGCACCGAATGAGGCATTGAGGTGGGATTCGGTAAGGGAATCCTAATAGCAACCCCTTGTCTCATTAACTATGTGCCAACATAGGAGCCCTTGCAGGCTTAGGCTAATGGATCCATAAATAGCCATTAAAGTTAAAGTTAAAGAAATAAATGAAGTTGACGGAGTTCTACCTGGCAAGTAGTCTTCCCGGCCAACGTAGGGGGTTATGTTGGATTCCATGTAATAGCTCGCATGGTCTTAAATGTCGGTTATGGTTATTTTCCCACAAAATGAATATTTTAAAGGATATCTATTTGATTTATTATGCATGCATTATATTATATTCCATATTACATAAGTGTTATAATGTTTCCTCAATGTTCATGCATTCTTACATACTTAGTACATTCAAAGTACTAACGCATACTCTTTTGCCTACATGATATCACCATGTAGGGACCAGTGCTCCTTCTTGTTCCCCTCCACGTGGCTAGTTGAGATTTTGTTAAAGACTACTTTTGGTGAGTTCCCATATTTCGGGAACAATACTCCTTTATCTTTCCAGCTTATGATATGTTAAGATATTTTACTATGATATTTCTTCCATTATGATTGAGGGTGAGCTAGAGACTTGTCTTAGCCCCGTTAAATCTAGTAGTTAGAGGTATTATTGGACATATGTAAGTTGAAGATTTAGTATTATGATTTCTGCTTGTTGATTTATCATCATTACCTATGAAAGGCTAAAAGAATGCTAAGAGGCTTGTTTGAGGTACTTTTGGGTTCCTCATTCATCATATCACGTCTAGGACCTAGGCTTGGGTCATGACAGTATTAAACCAGAGAAAGGATGGTACCCTTCCAAGTGATATAATTCAAAACCTAAGAAAAGATGGGCAGTGTATGGTAATTATGATAAGGAGCAAAAAAATGGTTATGGGTCCAACACCTGCAAGTATTTAGTAGGAAAAAGATGTTGAATCCGAATCTGATGAGCATGCAAAAAATGTTGGAAATGATGCTATTCTGGCTAATAATGATGATGAGGGGGAGGATCGGGTAGCTGAGAAAAAGTTGAACGACAAGAAAAAGTGTAAGGAGCAAGTTGAGACAGAGGTGGTGCAACCATTGCTACAAATTCCTAAACTACCTCCTCCTTTCCCTCAGAGATTGAAGAAAAAGGCTACGGAAGGGAAGTTTCTTAAATTAATCTCAATATTGAAGGATCTATCTGTAAATATTCCTTTGGTGGAAGCATTAGAGAAAATGCCAGGTTACGAGAAATTCATGAAGGATCTGGTTATAAAGAAGAGGACAGTCACTTTTGAGCCGGTAGATAACCTATACCATTGTAGTGCTATTTCTACAAGGTCATTGGTTGAGAAGAAAGAGGATCCAGGCGCATTTACTATTCCATGCATGATTGGTGAATTTAATTTTTCAAGGGTTGTATGTGATTTGGGAGCTAGCATAAATCTCATGCCATTAGCGATTTACAGACAATTGGTCTTGGAAGCCCCCAAACTAACTTCAATGAGGTTGTTAATGGCTGATCAATCAGTGAAGAGGCTTGTGGGAATCTTATATGATGTGCTGGTAAGGGTTGACTATTTTATCTTTCCTACAGATTTTGTGATCCTAGACTGAGAGGTGGATTTCAATATTTCTATAATCTCGACAAGGCTATTTTAGGCCACATACAGAGCTTTAGTGGACATAGAAAATGGTGAACTGACTTTTAGGCTGAATAATGAAGAGGTAAAATTTAATGTGTGCAAGTCCATGAAGCAGCCTAAAGATATGACTATGATGTCTATGATAGATATAGTCGATGAGGTGGTTATTGAGGCCTTTATTGAAGAGAGGTTCATAATTGAAACGTTAGCGGCAGTGATCATAAACTTTGAGGGAGATGCTTTAAGGGAATATGATGAGACAGTGAATGCTTTGAGGGGTATGGGATCGCATCCCTATGCTCCTAAAAATCTAGACCTTGATATGAAGAATAGACCAACTCCTCTTTCCAAACCATCTATTGAAGAGCCGCCTACACTTGAGATGAAAGAATTGCCGAGCTATTTAAGGTATGTTTTTTTAGTTAAAAATAATACTTTGCTGGTAATTATTACTGTAGATTTGAAGGAGCAGCAAGTTAGAGCACTTGTTAATGTCCTGTAAAAAAATAAGAAAGCAATCAGATAGACCATTGCTGATATCATAAGCATACCTCTTGGCATTTGCACTCACAAAATTTTATTGGAGGAGGATTGCATGCCTAGTATTGAGCACCAGAGAAGACTGAAACCACCTATGCAAGAGGTGTTGAAAAAGGAGATTATCAAATGGCTTGATGCAGGTGTAGTATACCCAATTTTGGACAGTAGCTGGGTCAATCCTGTGTAATGTGTCCCTAAAAAGAGAGGTATGACAGTGGTTTCTAATGATAAGATGAGTTGATTCCATTAAGGCCAGTCACCGGGTGGCGAGTTTGTATGGATTATAGGAAACTCAACAAGTGGACATTAATAGACCATTTTCCAATGCCTTTTATGGAGCAGATGCTGGATATATTAGCAGGTAGAGGGTGGTATTGCTTTCTGGAATCTTAGTGAAAAACATAGGCATATATATTTCTGTATTTTGTACTCTTTTATAGATGTAGTAATAATAATCTTGGAAGACACAAATATATCTATTTATTTCACCCATATCGCATAATTGTAATCTTAATAAAGCAATCTCGTATTTCTTTATTGTTGCAGGATCTTTTAAGAAACTTCTCCGGCAAATTCTAACCTTATAGCTTCTGTAGCCCTTGTAATTAGGTTAGCGATATTATCGTCTGTTCCAAAAATATCTTTTTTAGTGGCTTCATTTAGATTTTTCCAAAATCTTAATACACTGTTTAACAGACTTCTTTCTATAAAGTGTTTTGTCATATCATAGTCAATTTTGTTTACTGTAACGACTATCCTTAAAGAGGTTTCCCATTTATCTATAGCTTCTTCTGTATTGTTAATACAGTCTAAATCTAAGTATATTCTGAATGGATTAATTGCCTTACTTTTCATGGATTCGAATGGTGTATGATTATCTTTTGCTCTTAGAGCGGCATTTATGCCTGTATAAGCCCTAGAAGGTTTAGTAAAACTAGTTTGGCTAGTTTCAGTTTTAGTATGAAGTTCCGTGATATTATGATTAAAATCTATATCTTCTGGTTTGTTAATATCCATTTTTAGGTTTATCATGTCACCTTCGTCTTTTAACTTGGTGCCTTTTATATTTATTATGAATCGTTTATTTCAGAATTTTCTGACTTTGAGCTTACCATTTTAAATTATTTCCTCCATATCCTTCGGGTATTTTAATGTTTGCAATACGGGATCCTATATTTCCTATAGTTTTAACTATAGGTTCTTCGTCGATTTTTATTTCTTTTTGTGTTAACATATCCTTTAAATTCTGAATTTCTTTAATTATTAAGTTTTCGAAATAAATTATCGTTTTTTGTATTTTGTACAAATCTTGCTCTATTTTTAGAGGATCTTCTTCATTAAGTAATTTATGATTGAATTTATTTTCCATTTTATCCTAAACTAGCTGGATGCTTTTTGGAATAATAGTTTTGAAGCAATTTTATATTATCTCGTTCTCCTATTATATCATCTTCATTGGCGAGTATTATATTTTGTACTCTTCTTACCTATTCAATTTTATCAGTATCTAACCTTTTTAAATATGTTTTATAAGATTCGTTTTTTATCTTAGCAACCTTTAAGTTTTTCTGAAAGGTCCTACAAAGATGGTTATCTAATCTTATTTCTGTAAAGGAAGGTAATCTATTTATTATCCTATGTTAGAAGGATGAGTTTTAATTTAAAGTTGAATGAGTTTTATATTATCTGATAGTCCTTCTATGACTTGGTCATAGTCATTTAATATTTATTTTATTTTAATAATAAAATCTCTTAGGTTGTCGTTGTTATATTTAAGCATTAAACGTAGCAACTTTTTGTATTTTTCTTTATCATTTTGGGTATCTTTTAAATATTTTCTAAATTTCCATAAATAATTATTATCTATTTTTATATCGGCAAAAGAAGAGTGTCTTTTCATCCTATATCTATATCATCGAAACTTTTATTACATCGAAGAGTTTTAGTTATTCTATCAAATTTAGATTCATTATTTTCTTGTCTAATTTTAATATCTAAGGTAGACATATTTTGTGTAATATCTACTTTTATGTCTTTAAGATATATCATGGTTCTGATACTAACTGGGGAAAGGGGTCCAGAAATTCGCTCGTTCGATAAGTCCATAAGCTGAGTGAGTATATTTTCATATCTAACAATACAATCATCTTGTTTAACAAGTAAAATTAAGCTTTCTAAAGAGGAATATGTTATGTCTAACACAAGCATTATATATGAAAATTGAGCAACTTTCCTAAATAATATACTATTATAGCAGTATAATATCTCAACTTAAACAAAAAGTCAAGGGTCCAACACGCTTTCATACCTGTCCCGTTTTGACCAAAAATTATACCGGGTATCCATCGAGACTTTTACCGAATATTACAATTCCAACCTGAAATAGGTAACTTCTCTGACGTGCTTTCAGCATAACTCAGCACAGCCTAAGTTCGTTTTCTACTCTTAGGCGTAAGGGTGATATGGAAGGGGAAACTATTCTTTTTATAAAAGATAAGAGATTATAACAGAAATAACAAATTTTTGTTCAAGAAAGATACTCACAAACATTTAATTATTATTCATGACTAAGAGAGTTTTTTACAAGAGGGGATTTTTTTGAGGGATTTCTGATCGATGCCCTTCAGTTTATACAAATGCCTCTTTATATAGGATGAGGCGATGGATTTCAAACCTAAACTTAACAATTTTACATATTACATATGAAACTGACTGAAAGAGACTTTATCTCTATCAGTTTACAAATATAAAAAAGAAGGAAACTAATTTGAAAAGGAAGCTTACATTATTGAAAGAAAAATCAACTAAGTGGGACCCTTGTATTTATATTATTGCAAGATGCCAAAATGGTCATTATTTGTCACTTTCGTCTCTTATCATCTCGCAGCTTCTACATCCTTTGTTTCTTCTTATCTTCTGCTTTTGATTTAGCCATCGTCCATCTGTCCGTTTTTCATTTAGATGATATTGACATGGCATCTTCAATCACTTTTCCCTTCTTGGGCGATCAAATTTGCACGTACCCTTCTCGTGCTTCCTCATTTCACATAATCATTGTTGAATGCAGATGTTACTACTGCAAAGAGATAGGACAATATGCAAATAGATGCCCAAAGAAATTTGCTAATAATAGTAAGAAAATAGAAATTGATAAAGATATTGAAGAAATGATAAATTCAGAAGAATTTATACAATTAAATAATTTTGAAGAAGTTGAGTCTGACGACACAATCTTTATATTAACAGATACTGACTATTACTCATCTTTAGAAGAAGAAAATAGCCAAGATGAATAATGAAATAGAAACAACTCAAGATACAATAGAAAAAACGATAGAACAAACTGGAGAATATAAACAAGATATACTTATAGATAAAATTTTTTTAAAGCAAATACAAAAAGAAAAATTTTCTTTAACTAATTATTCAGGATTTAAGGTCACTACCCTCGAAAGATTAGGAATAAGAAAAAGACAACATCATCTATTTTATTGATTAAATATCCAAGAGAAAGCTTTAGATGTTTCTGTTACTTCTAATAAAGTAATAATACCTTTATTATCCAAAAAAGATATTCAAGACAAATTAAGAAAAATAAAACAGAAATTCAAAATACTCTCGGATGGATTCATATAGGTGCAATCTATATAATAATAAAATCTACATTTAGAGAAGGATTAAATACCCCAATAGATTTGACCATTATAGACAACAGGATAATAAACAGGAAAAAAGCCTGCTTAGAAATACTATGAGAAAATTTGCAATACGGAAAAATTAAGTTTAATATACATCGAAGAATTTCATATCATCTATTAGATAAAGATTTTGATAAAACACTAAGCTTAATATAATATTTTAAAAGAAAAGATTTCTTTCATAATTACAATAGACCATATTCGATAACCTATGTAATCTCATATGCTGTATCAAATACACATCATTCAGATTGCTTTGTTATAAAAGATATAATAGATTATCCCCAATTATTTGAGGAAGTTAGTCAGATACAAATGCCAAGTATGGCACAAATACAAGAAATAGAAGATACTCCTTTAGATTTAGATTTACAATCTAAACCTTTATATAATCTATCATGGCTCTGATACCAACTGGGGGAGGGGGTACAGAAACTCACTGGTTCGATAAGTCCATAATCTGAGTGGGTATATTTTTATATCTAACAATACAATCATCTTGTTTAACAAGTAAAATTAAGCTTCCTGAAGAGGAATATGTTATGTCTAACACAAGCATTATTTATCAAAATTGAGCAACTTTCCTGAACAATATACTATTATAGTAGTATAATATGTCAACTTAATCAAAAAGTCAAGGGTCCAACACGCTTCCATACCTATTCCGGTTTGACCAAAAAATATACCAGGTATCCGTCAAGACTTTTATCGGATATTGCAATCCTAACCTGAAAACAGGTAACTTCTCTAACGTGCCTTCAGCATAACTCAGCACAGCCTAAGTTCATTTTCTACTCTTAGGCGTAAGGATGATATGGAAGGGGAGACTATTCTTTTTATAAAAGATAAGAGATTATAAAAGGAATAATAAAATTTTATTCAAGAAAGATACTCACAAACGTTTAATTATTATTCATGACTAAGAGGGTTTTTTACAAGAGGGGATTTTTTTGAGGGCTTTCTAATTGATGCCCTTCAGCTTACACAAATGCCTCTTTATTTAGGATGAGGCGACAGATTTCAAACCTAAACTTAACAATTTTACATATTACATATGAAACTGACTGAAAGAGACTTTATCTCTATCAGTTTACAAACGTAAAAAAGAAGGAAACTAATTTGAAAAGGACGCTTACATTATTGAAAGAAAAATCAACTAAGTGGGACCCTTGTATTTATATTATTGCAAGATGCCAAAAGGGCCATTATCTGTCTCTTTCGTCTCTTACCCTCTCGCAGCTTCTACATCCTTTGTTTCTTCTTATCTTCTGCTTTTATTATCTTCTGCTTTTGATTTAGCCATCATCCATTTGTCCATTTTTCATTTAGATGATGTTGACATGACATCTTCAATCACCTTTCCCTTCTTGGGTGAGCAAAATTTGCATGTGTCTTTCTCGTGCTTCCTCATTTCACATAATCATTGTTGAGCCTATGGGCTTGATTTAATAATTTCTTTAGTGATTAAGTCTATCTTGGTCTGCATATATCTTTTTACAGAAGGAGGCGTAGTTTTAGTAGGGGCAATCATAATGGAAGAGTGTATTTTTATTCCTCCGTAGGTCCTAAATGCTCTTTTGAAACTGTGTTCTATATTCTGAAGAACTATCCTTAGACCTATTACACGGCGGTAGTGAACATCTTTTTTTGTAAATCATACAAATGATATTTCTTGATGGTTATTAATAATGTTAAAATCATTGGCTTTTCCAATCTGCATAAAGTGATATGCAGGGTATCTTTCTTCTTTATAATAATCAGGTCCAGAAGAAATAAACTTAAGGACTAAAATATCTTTTACCGTAATCGTGGAATTATTCAAATAACAATCTTTTACTCCATCTTGAACCCAAGATGGTAATCGACTTATTTCTGGGAAGTTAGGAGTTGTTAAATAAATAGAATTAACAGCTCTGAAATTATACCAATATCTAATCTCCTGAGGAGAAGAATCTTGTAGATAATTAATTCTAGGATAAATTCCCGTAAAATCAATGTATCGGTTTGGAATGATTTTGAGAGAAAATAGATCTCTCATTATCTGTTCCTGATTTTCAGCCTCAAAGGGAAGTAGTTTATCAAATCTCTCTCTCATTATTCCCAAAGTAATTCCTTTTTGAGGTATTTGGGGTCTGAAAGACATTTTACTACACTTATCGGTTGGTGTCTCTATCATTGTGATATCATCTTTTTGATTTTTTATCAAATTAGTAATAGTATCATGTGCGTCACTACAGTGACCAATCCTGGATGTTATTCGAGCACATATGCTGAGTAATTTATCAGCAATCTGTTGATCGCAATCAAAATTTGGAACTCACCAACTAGTAGTAGTCTTCAACGGCAAACCTATCCACGAGAAGGAGTGTGTAGAGGAATGCCGGTCCCTACATGGTAATATTATGTAGGTAAAAGTATGCGTTAGTACTTTGAATGTACTAAGTATGTGAGCATGCTATACAATGAAGAATATAAGAGACATTTATAAGCAGTCTGCATAAGTGAATGCATGTGTTATACCCAGTACTTTTGTACCTTGGGACATTGTATTAAGTCTCGTAGAAGGTGCTATGTGATCTAGATTATCTACCATGCTATCAAATAACTCTAAGGAAGGGAGGACGCGATGCCCCATAAGAGTGAAGATTGGAAATAGGGTTAAAAGAATCCGGAAGGAGTTGGAGGCTAAGTAATGAGTCGTAGGACTCAATGTACTTACGTAAGCTACCGAATTGGGCGTCTTACATAACTAAGCTACTGGATTACATATCGAGCTTACGTAGCAAGGATTAGATTGGATCTTAAAGTGAGACGAGATTACAAACCCACAGAAGAGGCGAAATGAGGCGTAACACCTACTCGGAAGCAAGTAGGTGATGCACCTACTTGGAAGCAAGCAGGTGATGCACCTACTTGGACCAAGTAGGTGACACACCTACTTGAGATGGGTCCCACATGGCCACATGGCAGCCTCTAATAAGTTGTATGGATGAAGTGGCCCAATGAGAGTTTGACATGTGTCACCCTTAGGGGCTGACACATGTCACTTCTAAGAAAGGATATATATGTTCCTTTTGATGACTAAGTCATTTTATATTCATTTTACACTTAGAAAAAATAGAGAGAGTTGAGAGAAAAACTAGAAAAGCCAAGAAAGGGAGCTATGGGTTGGCAAAGACAAAAAGGTAAGGCCTGATTTCATTATGTGAATTAATTATTTAAGGTATCCTACGGTGATATGATGGTGTTTAACAACATAAAATTTAGTGTTAGGGCAAAGAGGAGGGTTTTGTTCTTGTTAACAGACCCGTTTTGAAGGGTACTGCTGTTAGTAATACAAGTATAACTCCTTATGTAAGGCTTTGTTTCAAGTGATTCAAGATGTTTTGGAAAGCTATTTCATAGGGATAAAACTTTCATTTATCTCTAAAACCTAGTTTTGATTGACTCTACTCGAAAAAGGGTGATGAAGTATGGGGGAGGTGCTGCCCAGATTTTGTTTTCGAAATCCTACACGGATTGCTGTTTGTATTTTGGGCATATCATTTTGTACAAAATTGCGGTAGGGGTGATTTGAAATTGTATGTGAACTTAAGACACATTTATATAACTTTCCTTGAGGCCACAAATCCTTTTTCCCTCAATTACCCCTTCGAAACTAAGCGACAATATAAGACAGTAGGCTGTGCAAAATTCACGTTTTGATAGTTTTGGCGAGTTTGATGAGTTTAACGTAAGGTAAGGTCTTTTCTTTTAATTTGGAATTTATGATGTTGTTATTAAGTGTATTACACGTTGTTTAGGTGGCAGTAAATATGAAAATTCCATAAATATGCTTGACGTTAGGAATAATTTAAATTGGAGTCGTTATAGTTAAATTGAAGTCGGGTAAGGTGTTGCGCTTGTAGTGCTGCGGATGTAGGTGGTGTGGTGATGTGTTGTAGGGACTAAAAGTGTTCTAAAATACATGTAGGTGCTGATGGTTACAGCCACACGACCCTCCGCTTCGTACGGTTAAAGGTTTTATGAAATAGAGACTAGAAACCCTATTTTGGATATCGTAATTTTAAGCGAGTCGTTTGGAGTTTGTATTGTGTACTGTTGATGTGAATTGCTTGTATATATGCTGCAAGGTGTTGTTGTTGGTTGGCTATAGTGATTAGGAACGTAATTAGAAATTCGTATAGGGCATGTTATAGAGGAGATGCTGTCCGAATTCCATTAACTTCTTAAATAACTAATAGACTAGTCTAGACTAGTCGAGACTAGTCGAGGAAGGCGAATAAGGAATTGGTTCCTATGGATAGTTGGTGACATAATTAAAAGCTAGAAAGTCAAATATTATTAATACTAGTATTACCTTCGTGTTAAATAGGTTCAGAGGACGATGAGACAAGCCGGGTTCAAAGTAATTGATAAGAGGTATGTGGAGCTACCCTTTCTTCTCTTTTGGCATGTCTTAGATGTAAGTATTATGTATGTGAAATTAGGAGTTATTCCATTTGTAAAGCTTCGAGTACAATTCATAATTTTTATCCACTTCATGATGGTGGAACTTGTATAATAGCATTTAAAAGGTAATGTATGTAAAGCCTATTCTTTTTCTTCTTTTGGCATATTTTCAAGTTAAGTAGTGAATGATATGAGCTTGATGGTAAATCCACTTATTAATTTCAAGCTAATTCACGACCCTTATTTACTTCTTAATGAAGGCACTCTTATAGTAATTGAACTAGGACCTCTCAAGCCTTCCATACGTTAGGAAGTGAGGAGTACGTAAAGTCTATCTTTCTTTTCTGTTGGCATATCTCAGTCCTAAGTGGATTGTGTGTGTAATGTGGGAATAATTCCATGTATAGAAACCTGAGTATGGTTCATCAATCTTATTCACTTCTCGATAATAGAACTCCTGCGATAGTTGAGTTATGGTATGTGATAATGATATACATGACCTTACTTTGTAAGGTGAAGGTACAGTACCCTATTAAATGCTATACTTGATTTTCTTCATGCCTATGTTAGTTGTTATCTCAGTTACGTTATGCTTATATACCCAGTACATATATCGTAGTGACCCCTTTTTTTGGGAGGGCTGCATTTCATGCCCGCAGGTACAGAAACAGGTTTTGGGAGTCCGCCACCTTAGTATTTCACTCAGCTGGTTTGGAAGAAGCTCTATTGATTCGGAGCCAAGTTGTAGTACCAATTACCAAACCTCCTATTTATATATTTTTTTATTCAGAGGTACGACGGGGGCCCTATCCCGCCATATGTTACTATTAATATTCTTAGAGGTCTGTAGACATATGTGTGGGTTATACGTTTAAGTTCTGTTTAGTTATGTCTAAATGATGTATTATAAATATTAAGATACTATGGCAGCCTTGTCAGCTTGTACGCCCTTTCATGATAAGATACCAATGAAAGAGGCTATAGGCATGGAAATGCTATGACCCACTGGGATTCTTATGTATAGTTCTTATATTGATTGTTACATCTGCTAGATACGTATACGAGGGCTCAGGTCGGATCCCAGTCGCGGCCCATGGGGTTGGGTCGTGACAGCATGCATGCGAAATCATCATATGAAATCGTAAAACATTTATTTTGTGGAAAGATGACCATAATTGATATTTAATACCATGTGAGCTATTACATGGAATTCAACATAATCCCCTACATTGGCACGGGGAGACTATTTTCTAGGTAGAACTCCATCAACTTTAATCATTTCTTTAACTTTAACTTTAATGGCTAATCGTGGATCTACTAGCCTTAAAGCCTACAAGGGCTTCTATGTTGGCGCATAGTTAATGCAACATGAGACTTTACTTAAGGACCCCTTAGGTTGAGTCCCCATCTACCTACTACATTCGGTTCTAGGACAATCCCACGAAATACATTTAGATATCATAATAACATAAGCATTGTATAACTTAATCATCAAACCATAATTCGGTGGAATAACTCATTAAAATAGTTCATTTGATTTAACGCGAGAATTGTCCTTTCACATTGAAACCTTGCTTTGGCTAAGAATCCCTTTCATCATTCAATCATTTCATCATAAGACTCCTTTATCATAAGCATTTACTTCATTACTTTCATTTAGAGTCAAAATATTTCATTTCAACTTTACTTTATCA
This sequence comes from Solanum dulcamara, assembly GCF_947179165.1. Lineage (NCBI taxonomy): Eukaryota > Viridiplantae > Streptophyta > Magnoliopsida > Solanales > Solanaceae > Solanum > Solanum dulcamara. Next base: position 28,111,297 of record NC_077242.1, read on the forward strand.
TAAGGAAAACTAGGTGGGTTCATTTCATAAAAACCTTCAAATACATTTAAGGAATTCTTGCATGCATGAGAGTGATGGAAATGTATCAAAATATACATCTTAAAACAACCCACCATATACACTTTGAAACCACATTCAAGCCTTCATATAAGCACTTGAGCAAATCATTCACTTCATGAAATTGAGAATCAATATACATCAATATAGGTAAATAAACTTAAAACATATCATAATCTATGCATTTTGAGTCATTATTTAAAAGCCCATGAGAATTTATCATTTGAAAATTGAAAAATCAAGTAGGAAATCATTTGGGATCCATGGGCAAAAGAACCAAAGGATGAAACCCACATACCTTTGGAAAAACAACTCCCTAATAAAGACTTGAGGAGGAATGGCGACTTGGAAAGGCCTTGAGATAAAACCCTAATCTTTCCTTGAAGTTCTTGGGAGAGTTTGAGAAGAGGATTTGAGGGTTTTGAGTCTAAGTGTGAAGAATGAGGTCTTAGAAGCTTTTTTTGTATTGAGGTATACCGAAGAAATTCGTGAAAGTAGGTAACAAAAGGGGAGGGATTGTTGTTTTTTATTAGTGAGGACAAGCCGGGGTTGGTCTAACTCCTTGGCTTGGATATAGGGTCTTTAGATGGGTGAATTCTACCCTTAAAATGATACCACTTTGAATTAAAATACAGGAAAAAACCAAGATGCCCCTTTTAAAATTTGGCCAGAATAGGCTTCATGAGGACCCTTCATGATCCATGATACTCACCACGGCCTGTGGTACTCACCATGGCCCATGGTACTCACCACGACCCATGGTGGGGTCTCGTGGTAAGGAACTTGGAAAATATTTTGGAAAAGCCTGCAGGGTAAGTCTCTGAAGTTTCACCAAGGAACTTCTTCACGGTCCGTGAAGGGCACGACGAGCATGAAAGGTGGCCGTGGTGCAGGTTCTGCAGGAGGCATACAAAGTGACCACCATGGGGATGCACCATGGTCCATGGAGGGTTCCACAATTTGTGGAGTTCGTCCGTGGACCTTGCCTTAGGAAATTTTCCTGAGGGTCTTGGGGAGGAGTGATCACGGAAGGCTTCATGACCCATCGTGCTCACCACGGTCCGTGATCCTCCATCATGGTTCCTTCCTTGCAAGTTTAAGTCTCTAAATCTCTTCCACGGTTGCTCACCACAGTCCATAGTGCTTACCACGGCTCGTGATGGCTTTCGTGGTCAGCTCCAATGCCAATTTACTACACTTTTTGAGAATTCATCCTTTGATCCTTGTTTTAGGACCTTCCACATTTTTTGGGGTCTTACAACCGAGCAAGGAAACTTGATGGCGAATTATGGGCATGCTGGACAGCTTTCAAAACATCCATTAGTATGTCAACATACCAGTTAGTGTCCTGAAAGGCATGTCATTTTCCTGTAGAGTTAGAGCATAAGGCACTATGGGCTCTTAAAAAGTTAAACCTGAGTTAGAGTGATGCTGCAAACATGTGATTGGAATAGATTAATGAAATGAATGAATTCCATCTAAGGGCATATGAGAGGTTTTCTTTCTACAAGGAAAGGATGAAGATATACCTTGACCGATGAATCTAGTAAAGAGAATTTAGTCTAGGGGATTTGGTACTATTTTTCAACTCAAGGCTTTGGTTATTTCCAAGAAAATTAAGGTCTAAATGGTCAGGTGCATTTCGAGTAGTGTAAGTATTTCAATCCGAAGCACTAGAATTGGAAAATGAGAAAGGGGAGCTCTTCAAAGTGAATGGCCAATGGGTAAATATATACACTGGCACTCCAGAGGAGGTAAAGGTAATAGAGTTGGTTTACCTTGATGAAGTCTTAGTAATCAAGGAACTTGAGTCGTGCTGCGACGTGAAATCAAGCACTGTTTGGGAGGCAACCCAATGTTTTTTGTACATATTTAATGTTGTATAGGTTGTATGTTAGGTTAACATATTTTAAAAAGTGTGCTAAGTGTGCAGGTTCAAAAGAAGATGAGAAAATAGGCACGCAAAAATTTGACGATAAGGTCTGGCTAGCCGTCAGACCTCTGATGCACCGTCAAACCCTTAGTCATACTAGCCTACAAAAATTGAGCTACTTGTTAGGGATAATAGTAGAAATTATAGACCTTTGTACGTGTGATGGTCCATCCTCCCACCGTCAATCCCCAGTTTCTCAAAAGAGCAAAGCTCTGACTGGATGCAATAAAAGCATAAATGTGACGACCTTCACGAGTATGATGGTCCATCACTTTTACCATCGCACCAGGTAAGTTGTTCTAACCCTAATCTTCTACCCAATCTATCCCATTTCTTTAAACACTAATCAATTACCCTACCCCATACCCACAATCCAACCCACACCATTATAAATAAATACGCTATTTTATAGTCCCAAATCATACCCAAATTTCATCAAAAACCCGATCCCACAAATCCTTATAACCGAACCTAGCCAAATCCAAATCCCATATCATCAAAGCAAAACCCAAACCAAAACCCTTTCCCAAATCCTATCACCATGTCCAAATCCCCAACCCATGTACCCAGTAGTCCCGCTCCAAAGACCCATTCACAAAACTCCATTGTTTGTGCACAGTTGAAGTGTGTGATGATTAAGGGTTCAATTTCTTTGCTATGATTATGTCAAATTCAAGGTATGTACACTGATTCAAACTTCTTTCAAATGTGTGTTGGTAGGTTTGGATGTTTGGCAGTTCTTGAGTATCTTCTTATGCATTATTGAATTACTTGGGTTGAATCGATTAGAAAGCATGTGCTATGTGAGTTGAATTTATTTAGGTCGTTGGGACTATTAGTGTTGATACTTGTATATAGGGTGGGGAAATTGTTTGACATTGCGTTTGGTGGGTGGGTCATTATAGCATTGAAGTTTGATTGGGGTGATTGAATCTGAACCTTGTAAATTACATTCTGTCAATTATAGGTGTTGATTTGAGTGGGAGAAAACCTATACATGGTTGGTTAGATGGGATGGGAGTTGGTAGTCTCTGTAGGTATTATAGTTTAAAAAACCAAAAATATATTATTTTATTTGATTAATGATAGTTCCTAATGATAGATTGAGTAACGACATTCTTAAGAGAAATAGTTACCTTTGTAATTATATATTTTGTCATGCACAGGGGAAGTTTGAGTACATACTAGTGCCGTTGCATTACCCAAATGGGCCAATTAGTGCACATCTTTAACTAAATCTTTATTTTCCTCTTCTACATGAGCAACACTATTCATGGATAACCAACTAAGAGCATCGGCAACAATATTTGCTTTATCCGAATGGTACATTATACTCATATCATAGTCCTTTAAAAGTTCAATCCATATTCTTTGCCTAAGATTCAAATCTCTTTGGCTAAACACATATTGAAAGCTTTTGTGGTCGATAAATATATCAACATGCACCCCATAAAGATAGTGATGCCAAATTTTCGAAATAAAGACAACCGCCACCAATTCAAGATCATGAGTTGGATAGTTTTGTTCATGCACCTTTAATTGTATAGAGTCATATGTTATAAACTTTCCATATTGCATAAAAAAAAACCCAATCCAACCTATGAGGCATCACAATATATAACAAAACCATCCGAACCTTCTGGCAATGTCAAAATAGAAGCCGACGTAAGACGATCCTTCAATATTTAAAAACTTCTTTCACAATCATATGATCATCAAAACTTCACCTTTTTTTGGGTCAACCTAGTTAAAAGTGATGAAATTGATGAAACTCTTCTACAAACCTTGTATGGTATCCGGCCAAACCCAAAAAGCTATGAATATCCAAAAGAGACAAAGGTCTAGGCCAATTTTTTACTACCTCTGTCTTCTTTGGATCAACCATGATACAATCACCGGAAATAATGTGACCAAGAAATGCCACAAATTTCAACCAAAATTCACCTTTACTAAAATTGGCAAATAATTGCTTGTTCCTCAAGGCTTGTAACATAATTCTCAAGTGACCCATATGCTCTTCTTCATTTCAGGAATAAATCAATATATCATCAATAAAAACCACCACAAACATATCTAGATATGGTTTGAAAATATGATTCATTAAGTCCATGAAAATAGTGGGAGCATTAGTCAACCCAAATGATATAACAAAAAACTCAAAATGGATATATCTATTTTGAAACACCGTCTTGGGAATGTCACACTCCCTGACTCTCAATTGGTGATAACCGAAACTGAGATCAATTTTGGAGAAGTGTCTTGCACCTTGGAGTTGATCAAACAAATCATCTATTCTTGGAATGGGATACTTGTTCTTTATGGTGACCTTATTCAATTGGTGGTAGTCTATACATATGCAAAGTGACCCATCCTTCTTTCTAACAAACAAAACAAGAGCACCCCATGGTGAAATACCTAGCCTAATGAAACCCTTATCTAACAAATCCTTCAATTTTCCTTCAACTCCTTAAGTTACACCGGGGCCACACGATAAGGAGGAATAGATATGGGTTAAGTGTTGGGAAGGAGATCTATGCCAAAATCGATTTCCCTTTAGTGAGGAATACCGGGCAAGTCATCTGGAAACATATCAGGAAATTCATTCATAATGGGGACCGACTCAATGGAAGGAGCTTTAGAATTTGTATCTCTAACCCGTATAAGATGATAGATACATCCTTTGGAAATTATTTTCTGGGATTTTTGGCACGATATGAATTGACACTTAAATACCAAATCATTACCCTTCCACTAAAGAATGAGCTCATTAGGAAATTGGAATTTGACCATACGAGTTCTACAATTAATAGATGTATAGGAAACATATAGACAATCCATACCAAGAATAACATCAAAATCGGTCATGTCAATTTCACCAAAATCACAAGGGATTATTCTATGTAGACTGACACGGGACAATATCTATAGACCTTCTTAGCTAGAATCGAATCACCAATGGGTGTATAAACCAAAAAAGGCTCTAGCAAGATCTCGGGACATATATCAAATCTTATGGCAAGGTAAGGAGTAACAAAAGATAATGTTGCACCTGGTTCAATCAAATCATAAACATCAAACTGAAAGACCCACAACATACCCATAACCACCTAGGGAGACTCCTCAACATCTTGCCTAGCTTGGACTGCATAGAACCTATTTTGGCATTGGCCACCACTTTGTTGAGCTTGTCCTCCTTGAGTAGCTTGCCTTTGAGGATGTACTTCTCTCCCCTTGTTAGGGAATTTGAATACCTTGTGCCCTATTTTACCACATCCAAAACAAGCATCTGTACCAATCAAACAATTATCCCCATGGTTTATCCCACGCTTGGGAAGAGTAGACAGTAGCACCACCACCTTGGGCCTTAGGTTTGGGCATCTTGTATTTATCAAATATTTGGCCCGAAGCTTGTGAAGAAAATTGTCCTTGAGACCTTTGGACTTGTCAGAAACGACCATTACCACCACCGTACTTGGATTGAGAAAACCCACTTTCAAATTGAGCTCTCTTGAACTCTCTCACCTTCCTCTCCTTAAGATTTTCTCCTTCAATTTGTTCACATATGTCATGAGCCTAGAAATATCCATCTCCTTGATGAGCATAGTGGTTCATCATTCTTTCATCACCAACTTAGAAACACTCGAAGTAATTTTAATCATTCGACCACAAGAATCAACTACCAAAGAAAGAGCATACCTGGACAACTTTATAAACTTGAGGGCATATGTCACAACCCGACCTAGGGCCTAGTTGTAACACGGTGATCGAAATTCCAAAGGGATCCAACCAAGCCTCTTGTTCATATAATAAGCATACACAAAGTAAAGTAAAAGTGAAAACGTCATAAGAGAGTCTAAACCATGAATAGAAGATGAAGAATGTCACATAACAACATAGACACAAAACATTTGTCCAACGAGATGCCTCTAATCATGAACATGGGCGGGGACTAAGACATGTCCTTATATAACCCTCAAAATGAAATTAAAAAAAAGTGTTTGAAAATAATAACCAACTCGATGACTAGTCCCCGATAAATAAGGACTCACCACCTACACCGCCGGATAAAAAAGCTTAACTAGCCACGCGGATGAATATGTTATTTAACCTCAACCCCTACATTATGAGATAATATAGTCAAAAAGTATGCATTAGTACATTGGAATGTACTAAGTATGAGAGAATGACATGCAATATGAATCATAAGATACAATGATCAAGATATACGTGATAAAAAGGTTAAGTAAAGTCATGAGGAATACCGTGATGATCAAAGCATTCAAAGGACATAGTTAAAGATCATAAAGTAGCATAATAGTCAATAAACATATGTGGAATTTGAATCATAACCGACATTAAGACCATGCGAGCTCTGACATGGAATCTCGTTGTCTTCCCAAACAACAAAGAAAAGGGGAATCTACTTGCCAGAGTAGACTCTAACCCGCTAAGAGGGTCATACATATGCTATATGTGGATCTACTAGCTAGGCCAAAAAGAGTTATCCTACGGTGGTACGTAGTTATAGGATAAGACACTTTATCTAAGAACCCCATATTTCAAGCCCCCACCTTAACTCCACATTCGATGCTAAGTCAAATCCCACGGAATACATACATAGCATATAAATAGTAATGAACATATATCATAGTTATGATAATATATTTGAAATCATAGAGTAGCTCATTTTCATAACGTAAGTGCAATACAGGTATTTTTCTTCCATATTAAAAATCATTCATACATAATTCACATCATTAGGGCTTAAGTCACCTTTACCTTTTCCCTAATTTGCACGAAAAAAGCATAATTTGAAACATACTTGAAAATCATACTTGAATGATCATGCTTGAAAATAAGTTCATGTAATAGAGGAGTAATTCATGCTTGGTTGACAGGTTAAATCATAAATGAAATGTAATTCATGCACTTGGAAGAGTAGTAGATGAGAAGTAAGGATCAACAAAATAAAACAAAGGAAATTTATCACATACGTTGCATTTGGTGAATTCGTTTTATAGAAAACTGGGTGATAGCGCTATAGTGGCTCATCACGCCAAGGTGTAAAACATTGGGTGCTCTGCAGGTGCTTTAGTGGCGCATCGCGCCAGGGGGAAAACTACAGAGACACATTCCTGGTGTGATAGTTGCACGCCGCCCCAACGTTTTCCCAGCAAATCTCAGATATTTCATCATTTTTCATGAGTTTTCATCCCCTATAATGAGATGCTAAATCCTAATTAATAATATAATGAATATATATAAAGAATCTACAAATCCCAAGCAATTACCAATCAATTTATACCAAAATTAGATTTGAATTCACAAAATACATCATAGCTCATGTAATTAAAGTTGAAATTTAGAAGATTCAAAGTTTTAATTGAAACTCATGGAAGATTTAAGAAATTGTTTAGGAACCATGGGTGAAAGGTACCCATGGATGAATCCCACATACCCAGAATACAAATTATGAAGAAAACTTAAAGATTAATGGAGAATTTAAGAAGATTCTTGCTAGGTCTTCAATGGAGGTCTAGAGAGCCCTTTTGTAGAGAGAAGATTTTTAGGATGGGTGATTAGTGAATGAATGAGGAAAACTTAAGATCTTTGAGAATTAAATAGGTTAGGAACCTAGCCCATAAACTATCTAGATTCATTTCCCATGTAAAAATAGGGAAAAAACTACTTTTCCCTTAATGAAAATCTCTCTTATCCTAGCAATGGATTCACCAAGGCTAATTATTCATCTTATTATGTCATACTCTATTTTTCTCACACCCAGGATGTTTTAATATCTCCCCATTGGGAACATTCGTCCTAGAATGAGATAGGAGCTAGCTCGAGTAGAATAGAGTGAGTATGCAACAACCCAACATGGATGCAACAATGCAACTTCTAACTATTCATAAAAAATAATAATAATCATTTTCATGGATTCATGCTTATATCATGACACGGATGAGTTGAAACGTATGAGTTTTTTTGTTTTTTTAGAGGATTTGAGTATAAATGTCTAAGTACTTTAGGATGGATCAGAAGGAAAGAGGTAAGGATATCTTTTCCTCATGTCCGCTTCCTCTTTCCACGTAGCATTTTCAACTTCTTAATTTCTCCATAAGACTATAACTGATGGAACCCTTTGTTCCTTAATCGTTTTACCCGATGGTCTAAAATCTCAATCGGGATCTCCTCATAAGTCAAATTTCCTTCAATACTCACCTTCTTCATTTGCACAATAGAATTTGGATCACCCACAAACTTCCTCAACATTGACACATGAAATACCTGATGAACCAAAGCCAACTCAAGTGGAAATTCTAACTTATATGCCACTTTGCCAATACGCTTCAATATTCTATAGGGTCCTACATATCTAGGACTCAACTTTCCTTTCTTACCAAATTGCATTACCCCTTTCATAGACAAAACCTTCAAATATAGCATATCATCCACATCAAATTTAAGCTCTCTCCTCCTAGTGTCTGAATAGGACTTTTGGATCAATCAATGCCATCTCACCCTATTCAAACCACCCCACCGGAGATCTACATCTTCTCCCATACAAGGCTTTAAAAGGAGCCATTTAGATACTAGAGTGATAACTATTAATTTAGGCAAACTCAATTAATGGCCTTTAAGATTAATCACACATGTCCTTAACATATACTCCAAGGTTTGAATTATTCTTTTGGCTTGTCCATCAGTTTGGGGATGAAAAGCAATACTTAGCTTGAATCTAGTACTAAGACCTTTCTGAAATGACTTCCAAAAATGTGAATTGAATTAAGTACATCTATCCGGTATAATTGACAAAGGAACACCATGAAGTTTCACAAGTTCACGAATGCACAACTTAGAACAATCTTTGGCATCATAAGATGTCTTGACCGATAGAAAATGTGCCGATTTGGTCATTTGGTCCACAATGACCCAGATAGAATCATTTTGTCTCTTAGTACGAGGCAAACCCATTACAAATTCCATATTTACATCTTCCTACTTCTTAGTAGGAATCTCAATGTCTTGAACTAAACCACCTAGTTTTTGATGCTCAACCTTAACTTGTTGACAATTAGGACACTTAGCCACAACTCTTCTATGTCCTTCTTCATTCCATTCCACCAATACACCTTAGGGCCCTCTACCTCTATAGAAAATGCTTTCCCAAGAGTAGTACCCCTTAGTGTCATAATCAACAAACCTCGAGACCTAATAAAGAAACACACTATACATCGTACATTCACCCAAATGCCATCAACACTACATTAAAGCCTAGTTCTATAACCATTCTAATACACTTACTTGAAACCCTTAACAAGAAGTCATCAATAACCTACTACAATCAGTCACATGTCTATAACCACACATTCAAGCCTACCATTCTAACCACTTTATGGCTCTCTTGAAGTCAACATCACTTAATAATTTTTGTGTGTACCTTAGCAATTCTATGTACTTATTGGTATTCACTCCAACTAAAGGTCACACCAATATACTCTTACCTATCTATTGCACACAACAAGGTCTCATCTAGCTCTTCCTCTATGTCTATAACCTTAAATGTACCAAGCATACCACAATTATCACAATACGGAACACCTACTCTTCCCCTAATCTTTCCTAACTCATCCATCAAGAGCTATGAACTTTACTCAATATCATTTCTCTTAGGCCATCTAAATTCGAAACTCCTAAGCAACCTTGGTAAAGAAATACTCCATCTCCCCCTTGTGAGATAACCTCGATATTCTCATCAACCACCAATTTCTCATGTACTACTAATCATACTTCTTAACCATCTCAAACAAGAACACCACCCTCATTAGCATCACTCAAACTTATCCTTAAATACCGAGTCACATAAGGGTATTAACCGAAAAAGGCTCTAGCAAGATTTTGGGACATACATCAAATCTTATAGAAAGATAAGGAGTAACAAAAGATAATGTGGAAATCGAATCAATTAAAATATAAACATTAAAGTCAAACACTTGCAACTTACCTGTAATCACATGGGAGACTCCTCAACATCTTGCCTAGCTTAAAGTGCATAGAAATTATTGTAGCGTGGGCTGCCACCTTATTGAGCTTGTCCACCTTGAGTAGCTTGACTTTGAAGATGCACTTCTCTCCCCTTGTTAGGGCATTTAGAGACCTTATGCCCTATTTTACCATATCCAAAACTAGCACCCATTCCCATTAAACACTTACCCCCATGATTCCTTCCATACTTGGTACACGTAAGGAGAGTAGTACCACTAGCATTAATACTTCCACCTTGGACCTTATGGTATGACACCCTATCCTTATCAAATCTTTGTCCCGAAGCTGGAGGGGAACCTTGACCTTGGAATCTTTGGCCTTGTTGAAAACGACCATTATCCTCACCGGTCTTAGCATTAGAAAATCTGCCTTCAAACTGAGCCCTCTTTGACTCTCTCATCTTTCTCTCTTCAAGCTTCTCTCCTTTTATTTGTTCAGTATAGGTTATGAGCCAAGATATGTCCATTTCATTCATAAGAATATCAATTTGTCATTCTCTAGCAACTAAGTCGAATACCCATGAAATGAAATTATTCATCTAGGTACGAGAATAAACTACCAAAGAAGGAGCATACTTGGACAACTTTGTAAACATGAGGGCATACTCACTCATATTTATATTACCTTGCTTGAGGTTGATAAAATCCAACACTTTGCCTCCCCCAACTCAAGTGGAAAGAAGCGATCAAGAAAAGAAACTTTAAAATCCTCCCAACCTATAGGACTCTTTTAACCCTTTCAGCCTTCCATTGGTCAAACCAAACTCGAGCGACACCCCTAAGTTAGTTGGCTGGCATCTACGCCCTCTGTTCTGAAGATATCCCTATAATATCCATAATCTTATATACCTCATAAATAAAGTCTTGGGAATCCTCATCCCCTTCTGAACCATGGAACTCAGGAGGGTTCATCCTTTTGAAGTCTCTAACTCTTGAAGATGGTGTGATCATATTTGGAGGATCCATTGATCCTTGGTTGGCTACTATGCAAGCTAGTATAGTGATAGCGGTCCAAAACTACTCATTACTTGATTGGGAAGAGGACCATTAGCTTGAGGGATTTTTCTTCTTGGAGGTATGTTCTAAAAATCACAAAGAATAATCATTAGAAGGGAAGGGCTTAGAGTACCATTCTATCTCATGATATAGATCATGAAAGAAGTGAGGATTTCCTAAAATGCCTCATAGCCTCCTTTTCATAAGTGTGGCGTTCTTCACACCCATGAATAAAAATCTACTTGATATAACATGTTGGACTCCCTAGGACACTTGAACCTTGTGCTATGATACCAAGTTTGTCACAACCCGACCTAGGGCCTAGTCATAACATGACAATTGAAACCCTGAAGGGCTCTAAACAATCCTCTTGTTCATATCATAAGCATACATAAGGTAAAGTAAAAGTGAAAACATCATAAGAGAGTCTAAACCATGTATAGAAGATAAAAATTATCACATGACAACATAGACTAGAAACATTTGTCCAACTAGATGCCTCTACTCATGAACATGGGCAGGGGCTAAGACATGTCCCTAACTAACCCTAAATATGAAACTAAACAAAAAGTCTTTAAAAATAATAACCAACTCGATGACTAGTCTCCGATAAATGATGACTCACCACCTACACCACTGGATATGAAATCCTAACTAGCCACATGGATGAATATGTTCTTCAACCTCAATCCCTACATTATGAGGTAATGTAGGCAATAAGTATGCATTAGTACGTTGGAATATACTAAGTATGAGGGCATGACATGCAATATGAATCATAAGATACAATGATCAAGATATACGTGATAAAAAGGTTAAGTAAAGTCATGAGGAATACCGTGATGATCAAAGCATTCAAAGTACATAGTTAAAGATCATAAAGTAGCATAATACTCATTAAACATATGTGGAATTAGAACCATAACCGACATTAAGACCATGCGAGCTCTGACATAGAATCTCGTTGTCTCTCTATACAAGGAAGAAAAGGGGAATCTACTTGCCAGAGTAGACTCTACCCCGCTAAGACGATCATACATACACTATATGTGGATCCACTAGCTAGGCCAAAAAGAGTTATCCTATGGTGGTACGTAGTTATGGGACAAGACACTTTATATAAGGACCCCATATTTCGAGCCCCTACCTTAACTCCACATTCGGTGCTAAGTCAAATCCCATGGAATACATACATAGCATAGAAATAGTAATGAACATATATCATAGTCATGATAATATGTTTGAAATCATAGAGTAGCTCATTTTCATAACATAAGTGCAATACGGGTATTGTCCTTCCATATTACAAATCATACATACATAATTCATATCATTAGGGTTTAAGTCACCTTTACCTTTTCCCTAATTTGCACGAAGAAAGCATAATTTGAAACATACTTGAAAATCATACTTGAATGGTCATGCTTGAAAGTAAGTTCATGTAATGAAGGAGTAATTCATGCTTGGTTGAGAGGTTAAATCATAAATGAAATATAATTCATGCACTTGGAAGAGTAGTATATGAGAAGTAAGGATCAACAAAACAAAACAAAAGAATTTTATCACATATGTTGCATTTGGTGAATGCATTTTATAGAAAACAGGGCGATGGCGCTATAGTGGTGCATCGCGCCATGGCGTAAAACACTAGGCGCTCTGCTGGCGCTATAGTGTCACATCGCGCCAGTGGGAAAACTATAGAGACACAGTCCTATCGCGATAGTGGCACCCCGCCCCAGTATTTTCCCAGTAAATTCCCAGATTTTTCATTATTTTTCATGAGTTTTCATCCCTTATAATGAGATTCTAAACCCTAATTAAAAATATAATGAATATATATGAAGAATCTACCAATACCAAGAAATTACCAATCAATTTATACCAAAATTAGATTGAATTCTCAAAATACATCATAGCTCATGTAATTGAAGTTGAAATTATGAAGATTCAAAGTTTTAATTGAAACTCATGGAAGATTTAAGAAATTCTTTGGGCTCCATGGGTGAAAGGTACCCATGGATGAATGCCACATACCTGGAATACAAATTATGAAGAAAACTTGAAGTTCAATGGAGAGTTTAAGAAGATTCTTGCTAGGTCTTCAATGGAGGTCTAGAGAGCCCTTTTTTAGAGAGAAGATTTTTAGGATGGGTGATTTAGTGAATGAATGAAGAAAAATTAAGATCTTTGAGAATTAAATAGGTTAGGAACCTAGACCAAAAACTTTTTAGATTCATTCCCCCTATAAAAAATAGGGAAAAGACTACTTTGCCCTTATTGAAAATCTCTCTTATCCTAGTAATGGATTCACCAAGGCTAATTATTCATCTTATTATGTCATACTCTATCTTTCTCACACCCGTGATATTACAATATACTTCCTCACACTCATATTATCTTGCTTAAGGTTGATAAACTCCAACTCCTTTGACTCCCTTAACTCATATGGAAAAAAGTGGTCAAGAAAAGCAACTTTGAAATTCTCCCAACCTATGAGACCTCCTTTAACCCTTTCATCCTTCCATTGATGGTACCACACTTCGAAAATACCTTTGAGTTGGTAGGCTGCCAACTCTGCTTTCTCCTTCAAAGATACCCCCATGATATCAAATATCTTATATACCTCATCAATAAAGCCTTGGGGATCCTCATCAACCTTGGACCCATGAAATTCAGGAGTGTTCATCCTTGTGAAATCCCTAACCTGTGAAGCTAGTGTAGATGTATTGGGAGGAGCCACTACTCCTTGGTTTACTTATGTAGTCATGGCTTGGGCTAGCATAGAGATAACATTCTGGAACTCGGTATGGGTAACTTGTTCGTCTTGGGGATATTAGGAGCTTGAGGGGCTTATCCCTCATTAGCATCAACCCCTCTTGAAAGTGGAGCTCTTCTTGGAAGCATTTTTTGAAAATTAGAAATAACAATTGTCAGAGGGAAAAGACATAGAGTACACTCTATCGCAAGACATAGATCATGAAAGAAGTGAGGATTTCTTAAGATGCCTCATAGCCTCCTATTCATAAATGCGGCGCACTTCACACCCATGAATAAGACTCTACTTGATGCAACATGTTGGATTCCTTAGGATACTTCAAAATTGTATGCTCTGATACTAAGTTTATCACAACCAGGACTAGGGCCTAGCTGTGACATGACAATTAGGATTCCCGTAGAAACTCAAACTAATCCTCTTAGCATATCATAAGCATAAACAAGGTAAAAAATAAACATAAACTCATAAAAGTTAAAGAATATAGCATATTTGAGGAGAATCGGGACAACATATACTCCTTTACACAATATGCCCAACATGCCTGTACATGACCACATAGGTGGGGACGAGGACATGTTCATAGCTCACCCTCAAGAAAGTAATGACATGACATGGAATAGCCTTTAAATATTATAAAAATGTAGGAATTACAATAAAAGAGAGAATGACTCAGCTTGCCCTCAAAGCATGAGGACTCACCACACAATCTTCACAATGGATCACTGACTAGCCATAATTTATAGAGCCAAATTAGGCCCTAAAACGTCAAGATTCATTATCTAGCAATTGGGGAAATATCTAAAGTGTTGTCACTTAAAAAATGAATTCGGATAGAAAATTCATGCAAAATCTGTGATACGGATGTGTTTCCAAATAGGCCAATTTTTAACGAATGAGATTTTTGCCAGATTTTAACTTTGGAGAAATATTGCACTGTGTGGGAGTAGGTGGGCGACGCGGACATGCCGCGCACCTTCCTATTTTGTGAAATTTCTTGAAAAATTCATATTTAGATGTACCGGTGCTAAAAATTCACCAAGACCATTTTTCCAAAGGTTTCCACTCACCGATCAATTTTCTGAACTCGAATTTGCCAAAAAAGATAAGGATAATGTGTTCCACAAGTGACTTATTCCTAAGTCATTTTAAGTCACTTGTGAGTATTTTGCGGAATGTTACACTGAAGCAATGCCAAAACCATAAGTTGACTGGTGGCCACCTTTTGGAGATCTTCTATAGATCTTTAAATTTGATAACCAAACCCATTATTGATGTAGTGGCTAGTTGGTCATTCATGGTTCAAACTTTTTCAGATGGACCAATTATTCGAGACCTAGTATCAAACAATAGCGAGGCTTGGGAACTCAAGATTCTGAGGTTGCAGGAAACAATTATGAAGTTGGTTTATCAATTAAGCAGCATTAGAGAGTAGAAAAGCGAGATTAGGACATGGCTTACATGAAAAACATATGAGCTTGTTGACTAAGCATCTGTTAGCAGGTGGTACTGAAAAGGTTAATATAGTAGGGGCTATAGGTAGACATGAGGAGATAGATTTTGACTATGATCAAAAGGCTAAGTATTTGAAAAATCAAGGGGTTTTTTGAACTTATGGTCTAGGAAATCAAGGTCGGAACTATCAAAAGTGTTACTATAATAGAGCTGGAAATCATGATCAAGAAAGTTAGTACAACAAATACAATTTCAAGAATGATTGTTATAGAGTATGTGCTTCCTAGTAATCAAGTTAGGGAAGGAAATGGAGCAAGCAACTCCAATATGGAAGACATGTTAGCCAAACTATTATAGAGGGTGGAATCTACAGACTATGGAATCAAAAAAATGAAGGACGATCTCTCAAACATGAATCAACTGGTAGATTAATACTCTACCTCTATAAAGTAGCTAGTATATTAGATTGGACAACCTTCCGCAACTTTGAATCAAATGAAGAATGGTAAACTACCTAGTGATAATGTATAAAACTTGAGGAAAGATGGAAAGTGCATGGGTGTCGCTACTAGAAGTAACAAAATACTCCTAGAGCCAGTGCTTGCAAGTATTGAGCAAGGCACATATGTTGAGTCTCAACCTAGAAATGGTATTGAAAATATGATTGACTAAGAGATCTTTTTATTTTTGAAGAGATTAAAAGTGTGGAAGTCACTTTAGAGAAAGTCGAAGGATCTAAGAGCATATAGAGCCAAAAATAGAGGTTTTTCAGCCTCCAACATCGATTCCTAGACCACCACCATAATTTCCACAAAGGTTGAAGAACAAAGACGAGGATGATAAGTTTTTGAAATTTATTTCAATGCATAAGTAGCTTTTGGTGAACATTCCATTAGTGGAAGCCTTAGAGCATATGCTAGGATAGGCCAAGTTCATGAAGGACCTGGTTATAAAAAGTAGTCACATAACTTTAAGTCGACGGAAAACCTACATCATTGTAGCGCTATTGCTATAAGGTTATTAGTTCAGAATAAGGAATCTCTCAAAGCATTCACAATTCCAAGCATACCATTTGAAATATACAAATAGTAGGGATTAGGAGCTCCCATACCAAATACTATGAGGTTATTGATGACTGATCAATTAAGCTAGTGGGTATTTTGTGTGACATTTTAGTAAGAGTGGAAAGATTCCACCAAACTTTGTTATTTTGGACTAGAAGGTAGATTTCAAGGTTCCATAATTTTAAGAAGGCCATATTGGCCATAAGTAAAGCACTGGTAGATATGGAAAGTGGTGATCTCAAGTTTAGATGGAAGAAATGATGAGGTGAAGTTCAAAGTGGGCTAGCCTATGAAACAACCATGAAATATGAGTGTCGTATCAGTGATTGATGTAGTTGAGAAAATGGTTATTAAGGCATTTGTAGGTGAGAGGTTCATAGTTACGATGCTAGCTGCAGTGATTATGAACTTTGATGATGAGCTCATTAAAAAATATGTAGAGACTGTAAATGCTTTGTAGGGCATTAAAACATATACTTGTGCTTCAAAGAAGCTAGACCGAGACTTAAACAACATACCAACTCTTCCAGTGAAACCGTCTATTGAGGAACAATCTGTGTTGAAATTGAAAAGATTGACTAGTTATCTTAGGTATGTATTCTTAGAAAAGGAAAATACTTTACTGGTTATTATAGCAGAAGATTTAGTTGAGGGAAAGGTACAAAAACTTATGGTAGTGCTGAAAATATTCAAGAGGGAAATTATCTGGACCATTACTGACATAATTGTCATACCTCTAGGAATTTGCACATATAAGATTCAGTTGGAGGAAGATTGTAGCCCTTGTATAGAGCATCAGAGGAGGCTAAACCCACCTTTGCAAGAGATGGTAAACAATGGACCATAAAATGGCTGGATACAACAGTAGTATATCCCATCTCAGATAGTAATTTAGTAAGTCAAGTGCAGTGTGTCCCTTAAAAGGGAAATATAATAGTGGTGGCCAATGCAAAGATCGAATTAATCCTTCTCAGACCGTTCACAGGCTGGTGAGTGTGCATGGACTACTAGAAGTTGAATAGATAGAGTTTGAAAGACCACTTTACAATGTCATTTATGGATTAGATGATGGATAGGTTGGTAGGTAGAGGTTGGTACTGCCTTTTAGATTGTTATTCTGGTTATAACCTAATTTCTATTGCGCTGGAGGACCAGGAGAAAAAACCCTTTTATATGTCCCTATGGCACCTTTGCATTCACATGCATACCTTTTGGGTTGTGTAGTGCACCTGCCACATTCAGAGGTGTATAATTTCTATCTTTTCGAACATGATGGAAGATAAACTTGACGTATTTATGGATGACTTCTCTGTAGTTGGTAATTTATTTGATGAATATTTGATGAATCTTAGCAGGGTATTACAAAGATAAAATAAGGCTAATCTGGTTCTCAATTGGGAAATTTGCCACTTCACGGTGTTGTACTTGGCCACAAGATTTTTGAGAAGGGATTAGAGGTGGAAAGAGCTAAGCTAGAGGTTATTGAAGAATTGCCTCCTCTCATCTCAGTGGAAGGAATTTGAAGCTTTTTGGGCCATACTGGTTTCTATTGGCAATTTATCAAGGACTTTTCCAAGATTGTACACCCTTTGTGTAGATTGCTGGAGAAAGAGATGAATTTTACTTTTGATGAGGATTGCATGAAATCCTTTGAGTGTCTAAAAATAAAAGATGATTTTATCTCCAATCATCATTGCTCTAAATTGGTTTGAACCATTTGAAATGATGTGTGATGCCAGTGGTATAACTTTGGGGATTATGTTGGAAAAAAGCACAACAAGATCTTTCACCCATATATTATGCAAGAAAGGCTCTGAATAGTGCACAAAAGAATTATACAATCATAGAGCAGGAGGTGCTGGTTGTTGTGTATGATTTTGATAAATTTAGGGCATATTTGTTACATACAATAGTGATATTGTACACTGATCATGCTACACTTAGATATCTGATGGTAAAGAAGGATGCAAGGCCGAGGTTGATCAGAAGGGTTCTTCTTCTCCAAGATTTTGAGTTTGAGGTCAAAGATAGAAAGGGTTGTGAAAATCAAGTAGATGATAACCTATCCAGTTTAGAGGATAAGATGAGAGATAATTCTAAGATAGAAATTTATGAATCATTCCTAGATGAGAAGGTATTAGCTGCTACTCTTGAACTTAGTCCTTAATTTGCTGACTTTTCTAACTAACTTATCAGTGATGTGATGCCGATAGACTTGAGATTTCAACAAAGAAAAAGATTTTTGCATGATGTAAGCAAATACTTCTAGGATAAGCATACTTATTTAGGTTGTGTGTTGATAATTTGATTAGGCAATGTGTGTTGAAGCTAAAATGCTGAGTATCTTGGATTCTTGTCACTCATACCCATTTGGAGGGACCATGGTGTAGATTGCACTACTCAGAAGGTGCTCCAATATGGCTACTATTGACCCACCATTCAGAAGATGCATTTGATTTGATGAAAGGTTGTGGTAAATTCCAGAGTCATGGAAACATGAGTTGCCAATGACTCCAATCTTGAAGTAGAGCTGTTCGACATATAGGCATCAATTTTATAGAACCTTTTGTGAGATCCTATGGGAAATAATATACTCTCGTAGCTGTTGATTACGTCTCTAAATGGAGGGAAGCTGTGGCATTGACAGACAATGAAGGAAGAGTATTGCCAGGTTCTTAAAATGTCATATTTTTGCAACAAATTCTTCATGACCTTACTGGAAAAATATGGAGTGAAGCAGCATAAAGTCGTTACTCCATACTATCTGTAGTTGAGTGGACAAGTTAAAATTTCAAATTAGGAGATAATGGCGATATTAGAAAAGACTATAAATGCCAACAGGATCGATTGGGTAAGCAAGATTGATGATGCACTATGGACATATAAAAAAACATTCAAGACACCCATTGGGATATCACCATAACAGGTAGCATTTTGAAAGATATATCATTTGTTTATGGAGCTACAGCATATGGAACTGAGGGTGTTCATGAAGCTAAATCTGAGTTGGAATGAGGATGTGAATATGAGGCTAGATCAAATAAATGAAATAGATCAATTCCGATTAAAGGAGTATGCGAGATATGCTCTCCAGAAGGAGAGGATGAAACTATACCATGACCGGTGGATTGAGAAAAAGGAAATCCACTATTGGGGATTTGGTGTTATTGTTCAACTCTAGACTCTAGTTGTTTCCGAGTAAACTGAGGTCTAAATGGTCTGGTCCATTTAAAGTGACAGAGGTTTTCCATCTAGATCTTTGTAATTGGAGAAACAAAAAAGAAAGCATTTCAAGTTAAATGGCCAGCGAGTTAAATAATACATTGGAGTGCCAGAGGAGGTAAAGGTAAATGAATTTGAGTCTGTTGATGAAGTTTGAGTAATCAAGGTACTTGAGTCATGTCGCAATATAAATTAGATGCTATTTGGGAGGTAACCCAAAAATTTTGCACATATACAGTGTTGTAAATTTTGTATTTTGTTGATGTGTTTGAAAGGGTTACTAACTGTGTAGGTCTAAGCAAAAAGAAAAACTAGAAAAGAACAGTGACATGGAGATATGATAAACCGTTGGAAACCTGACAAATCCTCAGACCAAACAATCAGAAAGGCAAGAAAAACATGTTCACTGTTTAGGGGTGATAGAAAGAGAGACAAGCTGTTAGGCTTTTGACAGACCATCACACAACACTGTTAGACCCCTCATTTTGAAATATCCACTATTGAAGGTCGACCAAATAAATAGGTTGATTGACGGATGATCATCTACTGTCGCCTACAAGTAAGTATTTCTAAACCTAGTATTTGAACCAATCCACTACCATTTTCTAAAACTCAAGTAAATCCCAAACTCAATCCATTCCTTCAACCCAATACACCAACCCAATTTGACCTTATAACCCCAATACCCAAATTCAAGTTCTAATTCTCCAAAATAAATCACCTATTCCTTATTATTGCTAAATAATCAATATTATTATTTTTTCTGTCCACAACCATTACAACTAACACACCCAATATCCACGTTGCATTTTCTCCTTCCTCACATCACGCTCCATACTCCACAACTCACTCTCGCTCTATTTTCCAATTCCACTAACCCAATTCACAGGCATAGTTTGAAGGAAGTGATTAAGAATTGGATTCATAGGGTTTAAGGGTTGTATCACTCATCTCCATTGTTCATCGAACTAAATGTATGTTGATGTTTGAATTCTGAATTTTGTGGTGTTTGGTATGATTATGTTGATATAGTAACCATAAATTAGGGTGAAGACTAAGTAACCCTAGGTAATCAATGGTTGAATTTGATGAATGCTCAATACTGGGGTGTGGTTGAAATTATAGTTGTATTTGTATGTATGTCTATATATATGAAAATCAAAAAAATATTTTGATTTTATAGTGATTAAGTGATAGTTCCCAATGATAGAGTGAGTGAAAACTCATAAAAATTATCATGAGTGACATTCTTAAGCTAAATCATCACTTTTGTAATTGTATTATTGTGATACACAGGAGAAGTCTGAGTACATATTAGTGTTGTCGAATGATAACAAGGGTGAAATTTTGAGTAACCCTCAATGTACTTAAATGGTGTTGATGTTTCACTATGTTATTAGATTTATGACTCATTTGAGCCCTTAACCTTAATAACATAGTGAAGCATCAACAAAATTATGAGAAAACACTAAAATAGACTTCTGACTATGCTCATGATGAACCGTCGGACATCTGAAAAGATGTCAAATGCACTGTCATTAAGCCTATTAAAAAGTGTTATTGAAAAGAGCCTGACGATATGTTTGATGGATCATCACTCTTGTGTTGGCCCATCAGACAAGCCATCACAATAAATTGTATTACCACTAGGGGAAAGAGACGGTGGGACTGACGGCCTATCATACCCATGGTAGGCTATCAAGCCTACTCCTGTATGATTTCCTTTTACCCGAACACTAATGACAGACAAAATGATGGTCTGTTGCACTTGTGATGGTCCTTCACTTGCTTTGTCATTAGAAATTTGTTTTCCCAACTTTAATCTTTCGTATGTGATTTAATACTATCACATGAACTGATATTCTTCCTCAATGGATACAAATGTCTTCAAAACTAAGAAAAACTGGTGGTGGTGCATGAAAGTGGTCAGAGCGGTATTTACAAAATAAACCGACTAGCTCAAAGAGGATTTCTAGGTAGTCACACCTGGGATCATCACTCCAGCATATCAAACTAGAGCCCTAGTACAATAGCAACATGAATCTCCCTAGTATAAAGAGGGAGATTGTAATACCCTGTAAGTTGGAAAGTCGAAACCAAGGAAATGTTTTAAGGGAATTGACTAATTAGCTTTTACGACTCAATCTATGAGTCGTAGGTACTTCTATGAGTCATAGGAATGACTTGTAGAAGTGATGTTCAGGTTGGAAATTAGAATATGTAAGGAAGTGAGTCTACGAGCCAAGTTATGACTAGTAGAAGGATTTACGAGTCGTAGAAGTGACTCGTAGAGAAACTTTAGAGACTTAGATTTGCAGGATTCTCAGACCCTACAGGACGAATGGGTCTTACGACCCATAGAATTGATGATGACTCATAGAGGCTCAGGGATTTTTAATCTACAGGACGAGTCATTTCTATGACTCACCGACACCCCTACAATTCGTAGGGTTGGTTTGTAAGGTCTATCCAATAGAATTTTAAAGAATGGTATTTTGGTCTTCTCCTATGTTTTATCAGTGAAGTGTTGTCATTTTAGGACTAAGTACTCCCTATATAATAAACCTAAGCCTTCCAAAATACCTCAGTAACTCTCATTCACCAAAACCCTTTCCTCCCAAGGCTTTTCTCAAGGCTTTCTTCATCACCAAGCAGATTCTAGCTAAGGTTCCTCAAGAGCATGTTCCTCTTCCAATCTGAAAGTCAAAATCTATTAAGGTATGTGGGTCTTTATCTATGATTTCTTCCACTTATAGAGCCCAAAACCCCTTTTCAAATTATATCTTAATTTTAAAGTATGAATTTCTTGTGGGCTACGCTAATTTCTGTTCAAAAGCATGAATCATGATTAAATTATTGATTATGGGTCTATTTTGATGCAATATGATTTGAAATGCATGGATTGATTATTTACAAGTATTTTCTCTATTTAGTCCTTTAAAAGTTCTTGAGATTCATGATGGGTTGTTTAAAACATCATTCAAATTGATAAATTTCATAAATGTGCATGCATGATTTCAATTACATACATATTAGAAGTTGATTTGACTTGAACTCACCTAGTTTTACTCTATTCTCATTTATGCATGATTTAAAGGTGATAGACTACAATTAGATGATTAATAAAGCTAATGAATATGATTTTAAGAGTCTTTTCATGAGAGAATGAATGTCAGTGAGAAAATTTCTAGCCTAATGTAATGGATTCTTGCGCGATAAGGACAATTCTTGCATAATTGAATCACTAAATATTTTAAGGAGCTATTCTACAGAATGATGATTTGATATCTCAAAATGTACATATATTTATGTTACTATGTTATATTATTCAGTGAGATTTGACTTAGAACTGAATGAGGCATGAGGTGGTGTTTAGTAAGGGAATCCTAGTAGCAACCTCTTATTTCATTAACTATGTGCCAATATAGAAGCCCTTGTAGGCTAGGCTAGTGGATCCATAAATGGCTATCAAAAGTTAAAGAAATTAATATTGATAGAGTTCTACCTTGGCAAGTAGTCTCCCCTTTTCAATGTGGGGGTCACGTTGGATTCCATGTTATAGCTTACATGGTCTTAATGTCAGTTATAGTCACCTTACCACAAATGAAGGTTTCCAAATGCTATTTACTTGATTAGTCATGTATGCATTCACTCATATACTTTACCTTATAAATGTCGTAATGTTTTCATTATATTGCATGCCTACATATTTAGTACATTCAAAGTACTAACGCATACTCATTTGCTTACATGATATCACTATGTAGGGACCAACGTTCCTCCTCATCCTCCTCAAAGTGGCTAGTTGGGATTGTTGAAGGCTATATTTTTATGAGTTCCCATGTTCTGGGAAAAATAGTCCTTTTCTTTCTAGCTTGTGTTATGTTGAGAATCTTGGTTATCTTTTGCGATACTTTATTTCTATTTTGATTTAGTATAAGCTAGGGACATGTCTTATCTCCCACCAAGTCTAAGAGTAGAGCTATTGTTGGACAAATGTAAGACAAATCTTGACTATAGATGCTGCTATGATGTTCTTTCCTTAGTCTTATTTTCCCCTTTTATTTCTGCTTGTCTTTTATTTTGTCATTACCTATGAATGATAAATGAATGCTAAGAGTCTTGGGTGAGGTATCTTTGAGTTTCTCATTCGCCGTTTCATGTCTATTCCCTAGGCTTGGATAGTGATAGAGATGAATTAGATAATGCTCAAGTTTTGATGTGTCCTCATCTAAATTTATGGAGGAAAGACCAAGAAAACCTGAGCAAACCAGGATTGATATACAGAAACCAATCTGGGCAATCCAATCAAAACAAAATCATCCATATTTCAAAATATGATTCTCTTGAAAGTTAAGGGTTCCAAAAAGTACTATTAGAAGAGGCAAACTATTACTACTGAAATAGTCTAAAAAGGAACATTGCTAAGAATGCAAGGATCTCAGTATTGGACTTGTCCAAATACGATAACATCAAGTAATGGTTCAAAGAGTACAAACTCGAATAGATGTTGTAGGAGCCTGACATATATTATCGATTGTTAGTTTGTGAGTTCTATGCAAATTATATAGCCAAATTAGACTTATGACCTAAACCAGCAAAGGGATAGATGATCATGATGCTTCTAGTATTGTTTAAGGGAGTACATGTATATATATCCCCAACCATGATGAATAGGTTCTTATTTGAGCCGAATTATGTGACACCACCATGGATGATGGAATTTCATCACCGAATGCGAGATAGGTTTGAACAACATAAATGGGTCGCTTAGGTGTTATGACCCTTCAGGTCATTTTTGTCCTTTCTAATATTTTCAGTGTTTAGAGATTTTTTGTAGCAACCCCAAGTTATTTATGACCTACCGGCACTGACAATGCAATCTCCTGATTGTTCATTTGGGTTTTATGCCCAATTCTCTATTTTGGAACTCTTAGAGTTTGAACGATTAACTTCAGTCAAAAATTCTGGAAAGCACCCTCATAATAGAATTCTGATAATTCTATCAGCTTCCAAATGGACAAATTAGGCTAGTAACATGATCAGCATGAGTATCGAGGCAATCGGTGTGAGTTTGGCGCTAGTTGGCACTTTAATCTTTAATATTTGGCCTAAGGTTGACTTTGGTCAACATTCTTGGTAAACTCACTCGGATTGAAATTTCGTTAGTATGGTCAGCTCTAGAATGGTCATTTTAGGCTAAAAGCATGCTCTTCTTGAGTCCCAAGCCTTCTGGTGCGAGTTTGAGCCATTAGGCATTTTAGCCTTTAAATTTTAGTCTAAGGTTGACTTTGGTGAAGATTCTTGGTAAACATGCTCGGATTAAAATTCCAACAGTGTAGTTTACTCTAAAGTATCAAGTTTAGTCTAGAAAAACCTTTGGTTCATGTCCCAAGGCTTTTGGTCTTATTTTGAGCCTCTTTATAGAATTGGCAAAAAAAATTATTCTTGGGTGTAAGACCCATATTTTTTTGAGATGACATCGAATGGAAATTTTGACTACGCCATTGATTCTTGAGCATCTAATTTGGTGGGGTAGCATAGTCCATTTAGCGCACAGGACTCCGAATGAATCTCGAGCACCTCATCAAAGTATCTTTCCAACTCCAAACTCAGCTGATGTAGCCCTTACTGGTGCATCATGGATTGTTCTTTGCCTTCACAAACTTGTCCTCGCAATTGCGAGGAATGGTCTAGAAGACCTTCGCATTGACGAACCTGATCCTTGTGATCTTGAAGAATGGTCAGGTTGGCCATCATGATCATGAACCTAGTCCTCGCGTTCGTGATAGTAATTTGACTGGTCCTATTAATTAAGGATCAACCCTTTTTTCAGCCGGCCCCTCCATTTGTTCTTGTGATTTTGGGAGCTAGGAAGCTCTAAATTGGGTGATTCCATGTCCTGGAGCTTTGGTTGTAGCTATGCGGTGGAGTGTTCGAGGGAATGTAAAGATCATCAATTTTGGAAGGGAATGTGAAGATTATGATTTTGGGCTATTTTCTATCATTTTGAGCATCAATTTGTGCCCTGTTTTGGAGTACAAGCTCAATAATGCATTCAAAATATTTTCACGGAGTCATTTTTGGGATTTCTATTACAGGTCTCACAATATCGTTTTTGACCCAATTTTGGGCTGTCGCCACCAGGTACATCCTTGGTCCCCTTGCTTATTTCCTATCTTCTCCCTTTTTCATATCAGATGATTCTTATTGTAGACTTCTATATTATATTTATTTGTTATTTGTGATATGTACTCCTTGTTTACATGTTCTTTATACTTGCTTTATCTTTGGAGCTCAGTCGGCCGATGCTTACTGAGTGCCACTTGTTGGTACTCATACTACACTTCTGCACCCTGCAAATCATAATATGGGTTTTCTTTGCTAATTTGGATATCGTGCAGAGCATATCTTGGATTTTGGAGATTGGGTGAGATCTTGGCATTCAGAGTTGCCTATCTCCCTCTGTTTTGGCTTAGACCAGTCTTTAATTTGTATCCAGAGACAGTCTATATTACTATAATTATCATTACATCTTTATAAACCTTGTACTTCCTTATTTGGTCTAGTAACTTGACTACCGACTGATACCATGTCTTGAGGGTTATTTTGCTGTATTGTTATTACTCTTTTCTTATTATTAATATTATTATTATTATTATTCATTTCATTACTTTCACTTTTGATGGTCCATTGCCTATGGTTTTATATTGTGGAGTTAGGCTTACCTACTAGTGGGTTGATAGTAGGTGCCATCATGACTTGAGAAATAGGGTCGTGACATAGTGGTATAGGAGCTTAGGTTCGCTGATATCTTCATTATAAGAGCAAATGCCTAGTAGAGTCCTGCAGATTGGTGCGGAGATGTCTGTGTCCTATCTTCGGGAGGCTATACAACATTTTAAGGACAATCCCTTCTTTATTTCTTATCGTGTGAAATTTATTTGGTCAACCTCTAAATACTTTCTTTGAATTCATTCCTCCTTAGATGGATAGTACGAGCTTTTAGTTGGGCATGTCTAGAGAATCGGCACATACTACCTAGGCTTCGACCGTATCTATGACCATCTCAACTCCTTTGGGTCCACTATTAGAGATTCTGCATCTTATTGAGTATAAACCATACACATGAGTTGTTTTGGGTGCATCGAGTAGTTTGCAGCCTAGGGTTGGGCTTGTAGGCCCTTAGTAGGGTTCTTCATTGGTCTCTGAGTATGTGATGGAGTTTTTAGAATGGACAGGGCCTGCTCCTACACTTTTTTCTATGGAGCGAGACATGACTCAACGATTTATTAAGGGATTGATTTTACTTCTTCACCTAGCATCACATCACTTGAAAGTAGTTGAGTCTACTTTTCCCCAGGTGGTCAGTTATGTGAGGTCTATAGACCAGGCATGTATGGATACTTACAGAATTGGAGATAAGAGATCCCACCATCAATGTAATAGAGGTAGCATCTCACCTCAAGGGAGGCATCGTCCTTGGGAGGGTTACCCTCACCCTCGACTTACAGGACCCATGGTGGGATCACCTCAGGTTTTAGGAGGTCTTGTGACATTTATGGTACCCACGGTGGACAGAGTTCACAACAGACTTCTCAGGGTATGCCTTTTGAGCATCCAGGTTCTATGGTTCATGCTATTCTAGCCAATCTATGTTAGTGGGTTGCAGTTAGTAGTAGGTTTTAAACATGTAATGAGTTGGGACATTTTGGCTGGGGATTTTCCTACAGTCACACATCGCAGGCGATAGGGTTGACAGGATCGAATTTATAGGGATCATGGATAATCCGTTAGAGGTGGTACCCCGAGTGTTATGGTTAGTGGTACAGGTGTTCAGTTGGAGGCTAGGCATATTCCATCCCATACTTCTACAGGTCAGATAGAGGAAGAGACTCCAGGTATCAATCAGATTTGTCCAAATTTTATTTCTAGGACCTTTATTACTTGTAGTGCTTGGGTGTTGGGGTGTTTATACCCATTGGTGATTACTTGACTTGTTAGATCCATCTTATGAATCTAGTAGTTACTTTACATGGACTTATGTGGGATTACTTACTTAGCTTGATTACTTGCCTATTGTTGCTATGACAACTTTACTTGAAACTATGTGTATGTGTTCATCTCCCCAAGGTGATTTCTTTTAGTAGTGGATCATATTGGTTTTACTGTTATGTTACAGTTGTTATGGAGTTATAACTTATGGATGTTGATCTTAGTTGATTGCACTAGAAGATTTTTGTTTAGCCATTCTAGAGTGTTCAGGGTGCGAGGTTCGCGCGTGTGATTGTAGTTAGCTGGCAGTGTTCCTTGGGGTGGTTCAATTTTAATTATTGTCACTT
Source organism: Solanum dulcamara (assembly GCF_947179165.1). Taxonomy (NCBI): domain Eukaryota; kingdom Viridiplantae; phylum Streptophyta; class Magnoliopsida; order Solanales; family Solanaceae; genus Solanum; species Solanum dulcamara. The sequence goes on from NC_077242.1 coordinate 28,139,184, forward strand.
TTGAAAAAGGGTTTATATGCTTGTTCGCTACCTACCGACTCAGGTTTTATTGGATTATGGTGGTTTACTTAAATTTATACTCATGGAGTGATAGATGGACTCATGACATTAATTTCGATTCCTTTTGGGTTAGATTCTCATATTGGTTTGGTTTTCTAGAAGACCTATTGGTAGCACATTAACATTAGAGTTGGTCTTAGTGTACTTTTCTTTCCACCCGTGGATTTAGTTATCTCTGGGAGTAGTCTTTTAATTTTGAAAGATAGGTTTCAAACTAAAGTTATGGATTTTGGGAGCTATTGGGTTAGAACTTTGGGCTTGTACCCTAGGCTAAGTTGTTTATTTTGAGGTCTTACTGCTCTTCGACGATCAGGTGGTGCTTGCCTTTTCTTTGTGGTTATTTGGACAGTGTTTAGATAGTGCTGGGAGATGTTAGTATGGTTTAGGATGGGTAAGATACCCATGATGACTAAAGAGTTTTGAGTTTGGACTATAAAGCAAAAAATTTGTCTTGAGAGTTATTGTCATGACCCCATCAAGGGCCTAGTCATATTAGCATACATTGCATCGATAAGGTAAAGAACAACATAAATATGAGCGAAAGTAATCATTAAGTGGGGAATAGCCTAAGGGAGATCAACTCTATAAACGTCCAACCGTACTACACCATGATATCGTCTAAATATGCTTCTAGTCTAGCCTTTGATGTGGGCTTAGGAAGATCTCCTAGCTCACCCTAACAATAGAAGAAAGGGTAAAAAATAGTAACATGAATAAAAGTCATGTCCTCGGTAGAATGAGGACTCATCAACTTCTTTGAAATCTAAAATAAATCTCTAGCCACGAGTGGGGTGATCGTGAGTGTCTTTCGTCCCTACATTATAAGACAATATAGGAAAAATATGCATTAGTACATTTGAATGTACTAAGTATGTGAGGTATGCATGAACAAGTAAAAAACTTAATCAATATGCCATAGGATGCATGACAAATCAGAATTTACATGAGTGTAGTTCAAAAGCATTTTAAATCATAAGAAACTCTTGATCAATGCATATCATAAGAACTTCAACTTTCAAGTCATAACTTGACATCTCATAGCTTTAACTGGAACTTGTGTGGAATAGAACCTTTAACCGACAACTAAGACCATGTGAGCTATTACATAGAATCCGATGACTCCTGTATCGAGACAAACCGATGACTCCTGCATAGAAAAAGGGGAGGCTACCTTGCCAGGGGTCATCGGTTTGTCTCGATAGTTTTTATTGGGACTCATAAACTCATCTGAAATTCATAATCATAGCTTAAAAATATAGCTTTATGCATGGGAATCTATAAATCAACTTAAAATCATACAATTCATATGAGAACATCCATATAAAGATCACTGATATCATTTAAAAGTGAAATCAAATCAGCCCAATGCAATTCATCAAAACTAGGGTTCATAATCAATTATAAATTGAATGAAAACTTGAGAAATCTTTGGGACTTCATGGGTGAAAAGATCTCATTAATCAATGCCCACATACTTTGAGTAAGAAGATAAAATAATTTGGAAGAATTTGAGAATTTTGATAGAGAGCTTGAGTGAATTTCTTGGAAGTCTTCAATGGAGTCCTTATGAGCCTCTTGTAGAGAAAGAGAATATTTGAGTAGGTGAATTGTACAAGAATGAATGAAATTAAGTGTTTATGGTAGTTTATAGAGTAGAATTAGGCAGTAAAAAATTTCAGGTTTATTAAATAACAACTAGGGAAATGTCTAAAGGTCCCTTACATAAAAATTGAATTCGAACGAAAAACTTCTCTCAGGTACGTGATGCGGAGCTGCTCTCGGATAGGCTAGTTTTTAGCGAATGAGATTTTTTCCAGATTTTGACTCGAGGAAAAATTACACTGAGCAGAAACAAGTGGGCGATGCGGAGCTTCCCTGCACCTCACTGTTTTGTGCAATTTTTGATAAAATTCATCTTTCGATGCATGAGTCCTAAAAATCCACCGAGACCATTTTCTCCTAGGTTTTAACCTCATAATCGATATTTCAGACTTGGATTTGCCAAAAAGAATAAGGAACATGCGTTATGATAGATTCCTATTCCTAAGGCATTCTTAAGGTACTTATGAGCATTTTGTGAAATGTGACAATATCTCCCCTTGGAAAACATTTGTCCTCAACTGAGATTCAATTAATACAGGAAGGACATGGGAAAGAGGACTAGCAACCCAACATGTACAGGAAGACACTTTGAAAATGCATAAAACATATAAACTTAACATAAAATCATAACTTTGAAATCAACTTTTTTATGAACGTGCATGTATATGAATGAAATAGGAGGAACTGAATACATAAGAGTTCAACTAGCTTGAATAAGAACAACTTACTACTTTAGGCTTGCATAGAGGGAAAGAGGTACGGGTATTATTTCATCATATCCGCCTCCGCCTCCCAAGTAGCACTTTCTACTTGTTGATTCCTTCATAGCACTTTGACGGACACAACTTCTTTGTTTCTTAACTTCTTAACTTGCCAATCTAAGATTTCCACCGGAACTTCTTCATAAGTTAAATTTTTCTCAACACTTAAATCTTTCAATGGCACAATGGAGTTTTGATCACCCACAAACTTCCTCAACATAGACACATAAAACATCGGGTGAACCATAGATAACTCAAATAGAAAATCTAACTCATAAGACACTTTGCCAACACGTCTCAATACCTTGTAAGGTCCAACGTATCTAGGACTCAATTTCCCTTTCTTGCCAAAACGCAGTACACCCTTCATGGGTAAAACCTTCAAATAGACCCAATCATCCACTTCAAATTTGAGCTCTCTTTTCCTAACATTGGAATAGGACTTTTAATGACTTTGAGCCGTCTTCAACCTCTCTCTTATGAGTCTTACCTTATCCATAGCATCGATAACCAAATCTGGACCAATCAAGGTTATCTTACAAACTTCAAACCATCCCACCGAGGACCTACATCTCCTCTCATACAATGCTTCGAAAGAAACCATTTGGATGCTAGAGTGATAAATATTATTATGGGCAAACTTAATCAATAGAAAATGTTCATCCCAACTTTTTTTGAAATCAATAACACATGACCTTAGCATATCTGCTAAAGTTTGGGTCGTTCTTTCGGCTTGACCGTCGGTTTGTGGGTGAAAAACGGTACTTAACTTAACCTTTATACCGAGACCCTTTTGAAATGACCTACATAAGTGTGAAGTGAATTATGTACCTCAATACAATATGATGGACAAGGGCACACCATGAAGTCTTACTAACTCACGTACATACAACTTAGCATAATCTTCGGCACCATAGGAAATGTTAACAGGTAGAAAATGAGCCGACTTGGTCATCTGATCTACAACAACCCAAATGGAATCGTATTTATTCTTAGTATGGGGAAATCCCGTTACAAAATCTATATTTACATCTTTCCATTTCTAAGTAGGAATTTCAATATCTTGGGCTATACCTCCCGATCTTTGATGCTCAACTTTAACTTCTTGGCAATTTGGACACGTAGCTATAAACTCCGCTATGTCCTTCTTCATGCCATTCCACCAATACACATCTCTCAAATCAAGATACATCTTGGTGGAACTCGGATGAATCGAGTATTGGGAACTATAAGCCCCATTTAATACCAACTCTCTTATCCTATCAATGTTAAGTACACACAAACGACCTTGTTAACCTATCACACCATCTCCCCCTTGGGGGAAAGCCTCAATGGATTTTTTGGCAACCGACTTCTTTAACTCAACCAATGTTGGATCTTGGTATTGCTTGGCCCTAACATCCTCTACAAGAGATGATTCCGAATAATTATGAATAAAGAACACCTCCATCATTAGAATAAACCAAATGCACACCTAAACGTGTCAACCTATGAAAATCTTTAATCAATTCTTTCTTATCTTTTTCAACATGTGCCACACTACTCATGGAAAACCTACTCAGTGCATCGATAACCACATTAGCTTTTCCCGAATGATATAACATACTCATATCATAATCCTTCAATAATTCAAGCCATTTCCTTTGCCAAAGGTTCAAATCTTTTTGCTTAAACACATATTATAAACTTTTATGATCGGTGAACACATACACATGGACACCATAAAGATAGTGTCTCCAAATTTTCAAGGTAAACACAATCACCGCTAGTTCAAGATCATGGGTTGGATAGTTTCGTTCATGCACCTTCATTTGGCTAGAATCATAGGACATTGCCTTACCATGTTGCATCAATACACAACCAAGATCAACCCTTGAGGCATCAGAATATACCACGAAACCATCAAACCCTTCTGTAAACATCAACATAGAAGTGGTAGTGACGATCCTTTAATTCTTGGCAACTCTTTTCATATGATTTTGACCATTAAAACTTCACCTTCTTTTGAGTCAACTTGGTCAAAGGTGATGAGATCGATGAAAACCCTTCCACAAATCTCTTATAGAATCTGGCTAGGCCCAAGAAGCTTCAAATATCCGAAGGAGATAATGGGCTAGGCCAATTCTTAACCGCTTTGATTTTCTTAGGATCAACTATAATCCCTTCATCGGACATAATGTGACCAAGGAAAGCCTCCTCCCTTAATCAAAACTCACATTTGTTGAACTTTGCAAATAGTTATTTGTCTCTTAGAGTTTGCAGCAAAATCCTTAAGTGAATTTCATGCTCTTTCTCATTCTGAGAGTAAACCAAAATGTCTTCGATGAATACAATCAAAAATATAGCTAGGTATTTCTTGAACACCCTATCTATTAAATCCATGAAAGTCGCAGGAGCATTGGTCAAACCAAATGACATGACTAGAAATTCATAATGGCCATACCTTGTCCGAAATGCCATTTTGGAAAGGTCACACTGCCCCACTCTTAATTGGTGATAACCGGAACAAAGGTCTATCTTGGAGAAGTAACTTTTCCCTTGCAATTGATCAAATAAGTGATCTATTCCCAGAATTGGATACTTATTCTAGATGGTTACCTTATACAATTGGTGATAATCAATGCACACACGTAGTGAACCATCCTTCTTCCTAACAAACAATACGAGAGCACCCCATGGAGAAATTCTTGTCCTAATGAATCTCTTGTCTAATAAGTCCTATAATTCATCCTTCAAATCTATTAACTCTGCCAGAGCCATCCAGTAAAGAGGGATAGAAATAGGTTGAGTATCCGGCAGAAGGTCTATACCAAAATTAATCTCCCTTTCGAGAGGAACATTGGGTAAATTATTGGAAAACACATTCGGAAACTCATTTACAATGGGGACCGACTCTAGGATAGGGGCTTCAGAATTCTCATCCCTAACCCCATAAGATGATAAATACAACCCTTGGAAATCATCTTCTAAGCTTTAAGGAACAAAATAAATTGACCTTTAAACACGAAGTTACTACCCTTCTATTCTATGACCAACACATTTGGAAATTGAAACTTAACCACTTGGGTTCTACAATCAATAGAAGAATAACATGTATATAGCCAATCCATTACAAGAATAAGATCAAAATCAGTCATCTTAAGATCAACTAGGTCACATAGGGTAACTTTATGAAAAACAATACCTAGAAAACTTCTATAGACTCTTTTAGCCACAATCGACTCACCAACAGGATATAAATAGAGAAAGGTTCTAGTAATATCTCAGGACTAACATCAAATATCATGGACACATAAGGGGAAATAAAAGATAAATTTTCACCCTGATAAAGAAAAACATAAATATCATAATGAAAGACCCGTTACATATCGGTAATAACATCGGGCATCTCCTCTACCTCTTGCCTACCTGGAGGGCACAAAACCTATTGTTGCGTTGACTACCCTTTGGATGACCTTGGCCACCTTGAGAAAATTTGCCTTGAGGACGACCATATTTGACCATACATTCCTTAGCATGATGACCTGGCTTACCACATAGGTAGTACACATTTGACTCGACTAGATATTCACCCTTGTGGTTCCTATCACACTTCTTTTATACATGAATAACTTGTCCTATTGGAGCACCTCTTTGAAGTTTAGGGTTGGGCACCGTATCTTTCTCAAACCTTAGAGTATTAGCATTAGAAGACCCTTGGTAGGAATACTTTTAGCGAATACGAGGATGTCCACCATTTTCGAACTTAGCATAAGAGAATTAACTATCACCTGTCCTTGGCCTCTTAGACTCCGTATTCTTCACCTTTGGTTTCTCACTTTCTACTTTTACCACATAGGTCATGAGTCTAGATATATCCATCTCCCGAATTAACATCGCCATTTTGCATTCCATTGTACCAAATTCTGACACACCCGGTATAAACTTGCTCATACGAGCTCTTAAGTCTACAACCATGAATGGAGCATATTTTGACAATTGAAAGAACTTAAGGGAAAACTCCCTCAAACTCATACCACCTTGCTTAAGGTTGATAAACACTTTCCCTTTGTTCTCCCTCAACTCTAATGGGAATACGTGTTCAAGAAACACCCCTTTGAGCTCATCCCAAGTCACGGGCTCCGCCTCTCTAGGCCTTTCACTTTTCTATTGATCAAACTAAATTTGAGAAATACCCCGCAATTAGTATGTAGCAAACTCCTCCCTTTTAACTGGGCTAATTCCCATGATCTCAACTATCTTATGGATTCTATTGACAAACTCTTGGGGATCCTCATCAACTTTAAGACCCTAAAACTCTGGAGGATTCATCCTCACGAAATCTCAAACTCTTGTTACCGTCATACTATCATTTGGATTCATGGGAGAAACCACCTCATGATTTACTTGAGTTGTAACGGCTTGAGCAAGCACTTGAAAAGCCACTCAGAACTTTGTATTGGAAACTTGATCATCCATAGGATCATTCGGTGCTTATTTCTCCTCTTCAACCATGTTTATTTTAGTAGGATATCTTCTTGGATACATATTCTGAAAATTGCAAAGAACAAGCATTAGAAGGAAAAGACTTAACCACTCTACCACACGACATAAATCATGAAAGAAGTGAGACTTTTTCCTAAGACATTTTGCAGCCTTTTATTCATGGATGTGTCATACTTAACATCAACTTATAAGACTCTACTTTACACGGCATGTTAGAATATCTAGGACTTTTCTAAACCTTGTGCTTTGATACCAAATTTGTCATGACCTTACCTAGGGCCTAGTCATAACACGACGATCGAGATGTGAGGGACCCCAACTATAATCCATCTTAGAATACATTGCATATATAAGGTAAAGAATAACATAAATATGAGCGGAAGTAATTATTAAGTGGGGGTTGGGACTAAGGAAGATAAACTCTATAAATGTCCAACCAGACTACATGATGATATCGTCTAAACATATCTCTAGTCTAGTCTTTGATGGGAGATTAGGAGAAGCTCCTATCTCACCCTAAAAATAGAAGAAAATGTAAACAATAGTAACCTAAATAAAAGTATTATCCTCGGTGGAATAAATAATCACCAACTTCTTTGAAATCTAAAGCAAATCTCTAGCCACGAATGGGGTGATCGTAGTATCGTCTATCTCTACATTATGAGACAATGTAGGCAAAATATGCGTTAGTATATTTGAATGTACTAAGTATGTGAGTATGCATGAACAAGTAAAGAATGTAATCAATATGCCATAGGATGCATGACCAATCATAATGAACATAAGTATAGTTCAAAAGCATTTTAAATCATAAAAAACTCTTGGTCAATGCATATCATAAGAACTTTAAATTTTAATTTATAACTTGACATCTCATAGCTTTAACTTGAACTTGTGTGGTACAGGACCTTTAACCAAAAAGTAAGACCATATGATCTATTACATAGAATCTAATGACTCAGATATCTAGATAGGCCAATGACTCATGCATTGAAAAAGGGGAGGCTACCTTGCCAAGACACACTCCAAAAATAACTCAACTCAACTCAACTATGTTATATGTGGATCCTCTAGATAGGCCATGAAGGCTACCTACATGGACAACATAGTTTGGGACTTTAGGTTGCTACTAGGATTTCCTTGAGTAACTAACTGCGTTACTAGATTGAACCCCACCTAGAAGTACTTGATGCTTAGCCAATATCCCAACAGAAACTCATAAACTTCATCATAACATAGTAAGTAAAGATAGTAACTGCCTATCGATCCATCTCTAAAATATGTTAGAATAGCTCATCTATTGAGTGATTCATAAGAATCCATAACTTCGGTGAAAATTTTCCTTATCACTATCTTTAAACATCTTTTGATCCTAAATCTGATCATCATCATAACTTTAACTTTAGAATCATAAATCTCAACTTTAACTCGTATAAAACTTTCATTGAAAATTATTTAACTCATCATCAACTCACAGACTCATCTTAAATTCATAATCATAGCTTAAAAATATAGCTTTATGAATGGTCATCTATATATCAACTTGAAATCATGGAATTTATATGAGAACATGCATATAAAGATCATTGATAACATTTAAAATTGAAATCAAATCAGCCCAATGGACTTCATCAAAATTAGGGTTCATAATCATTTTTAAATTGAATGAAAACTTGAGAAATCTTTGTGACTTCATGGCTGAAAAGATCCCATTAATCAATGCCCACATACCTTGAGTGAGAAGACAAAATAATTTGGAAGAATTTGAGAATTTTGATGGAGAGCTTAAGTGAATTTCTTGGAAGTATTCAATGGAGTCCTTATGAGCCTTTTGTAGAGAAAAAAATATTTGGGTAGGTGAATTATAGAAGAATAAATGGAATTAAGAGTTTGGGGTAGTTTATATAGTAGATTTATGCCCTAAAAACATCGAGGTTCATTAACTAACAACTAGGGAAAAGTCTAAAGTTTTGTTACTGAAAAATTGTATTTGGATGAAAAACTTCTCCTAGGTTTGCGACGCGGAGCAGGTCTCGGATAGGCCAATTTTTAGCGAATGAGTTTTTGTCCAGATTTTGACTCGGCAAAAAATTACACTTAATGGGAACATGTGGGAGACATGGAGCTTCCACACACCTCACTATTTTGTGAAATTTTTCACAAAATTCATCTTACGATACGCGAGTCCTAAAAATCCACCGAGACTATTTTCCGCAGGTTTTGACCCCCTAATCAATATTCCAGAATTGAATTTTCCAAAAAAAAAATAAGGATCATGCATTACACGAGCAACCTATTCCTTAGGCACTTTTAAAGAACTTATGAGCTTTATGAGAAATGTTAAAGTTGTTTAGCATCTTTTTTTTTCTATTGGTCGCCTAATTCTAAGAAATATGTGTGGTTTTGATTTATCTCGAGTTAGTCTATTTCATTTAGTGAGTTTGTTCTTCTTGAGTGGAAGTCCATATCAGAAGAGAGGAATTGGAAATTTGGTTGAGTTATGAATATGAAAAGTGAATTTAGGAGTTTTTGTTTAGCTTGAGTTCTGGGTTGATGTTGCTCAACTCGACAAAGTACCTGTAGATCTGGTAGAGTTTGAGGGCCTAACTTTCTAATATTTTTGTCCCTTGGGTTCATTTCTAATCATTGACTTTTGAGAACGAAAGTCCTTTTAGTAGTGGATGTTATAAGGACCCTCCATGTCATTTTTATCCTTTCCAATCTTTTGAGCATTTAGAACTTTATTATAGCAACCCCAAGTAATTTACGACCTGCCGACACTGACAATTCAGTCGCCTAGTTGTTCATTTGGGTTTTATGTCCAATTCCCTATTTTGGAGCTCTTGGAGTCTGAGCGTTTGATTTTGATAAAAAATCTAGGAAAACAACCTCAGAATAGAATTTTGATGATTTCATCAGCTTCAAAATAGCCAAATTAGGTTAGTAGTATGGTCAACATGAGTATTGAGGAAATCGGTGTGAGTTTGGGCCCAATTGGCGCTTTAATCTTTGAAATTTGAAATAAGATTGACTTTGGTCAACATTTTTGGTAAACACACTCAAATTAAAAATTCGTTAGCACGGTCAGCTTTGGAATGGTCATTTTACCCTAGAAACATGCTCGGATCGAGTCCGAAGCCTTCCGGTGCGAGTTTGAGCCATTAGTTGTTTTAGCCTCCTAAGATTGACTTTGGTCAACATTCTTGATAAACATGTTCGGATTGAAATTTCATCAGTGTGGTTAGCTCCAAAATGTCATCTTTTCTCTAGAAGGACCTTTCGTTTATGTCCTGAGGTTTTCGGTCTCATTTTGAGTCTCTGTAGAATTAGCCAAAAAAAATATTCTTAGGTGTGGGACCCAAATTTTATCGAGTCCAAAATATTGAATTAGGTGTGGTATCATATTCCATTTGCATTCATAGGATTCCGAACGAATCCCAATGTTTCACCCCGTATTTTTGTACCTTGGAACGCATTCTTAAGTCTCTCGAAAGGCTCTTAAGCTTTTTGTAAGGATCGTAAGCCTCTTAAATTTCTTAAGGTTTCTTAAAGTTTCTTAAAGCTTCTTAAGAACTCTTAAAATCTTAAGGGCTACCATGTGATCCGGATAATCTATAACGCTACCAAACAACTCTAAGGAAAGGAGAATGCGATACCCCATAGTAGAGAAGATTAGAAATAGAGTTATAAGAATACGGAAGAAGTTGGAGATCAAATAACGAGTCATAGGAATCTACTTATTTATGTAAGCTACCAACTTGTAAATCTTACATACTTGAGCTACTTGAGTACATACCAAGCTTACGTAGCAAGGATTACATAGGTTCGTAAAGTAAGACGAGATTACTAGCCCACGAGGGAGAAAAGAGAGTGCCATGAAGAAGAATGAGAGAATGCCACATGGCATCATGAGAGAGTGCCATGTGGAAGAAAATAGAGCAAGGGTTGTAGGCCCCACATGCCACATGGCAGCCCAAGGTTGGATGGGGGTGTGTTGGCCCAATGAGGTCTGACACGTGTCACTATTTGGGGGTTGACATGTGTTACCTCCTAAAGTAGCCTATATATAAATATTTTATTGTCAACCTTATCAACAAGTCATTATCTTCCAAGTTCAATAGGTTTCTAGAGAAAGAAAGAATAGAAGAAAAATCTAGAACTCATGAAGGACCGGGTGTGATATATGTATATAATGACTCTATGAGGGAAAATAGAGGATATGTAAAGCTTATCTTCTTTCTTCTTTTGGCATGACCCATAGAAATCCAACGGACGAAGAATGCACAAAGTCTACAAGAAGATCTTATTCTTAAGTATACTAGGATGGCTAACGTTTTTAATTTCCTAGAACTTATGTCTTTTTGCCTCAATTCATGTGAAAGTGTCCAACCATCCTAAGTTGGTATAATTTATGTTGTGGTATAAAGAATGACTCTTATTCACTCCTTTAAGATAGAACTCTTCCAATAATTTAACTATGACTTCTCAAGTTTTTCTATACCTTGGGAAGTAGTAAGTAGGTAAAGTTAATCTTCTTTTTTTGGGCATGAACTTTATGAAACAAATAGACAAAGTATATGTGATCCCAAGGAAGACCCCATTCTCAAAGCCACTAAGATAGCCAGTTTCTTGACTTCTGAAAGATATTTTACACGCCTTGAAACGAGTAGATGATTCCAAAAGTGCTACTTTGATGCAAACCATAATGACACTCCAAAAGTACTTGTTATGGCTATTGTCTTAATTTTTGAATGATAGTTCATTTTGATTATTTCAACAAGTCTCCAATGATGGTTCAAATTGCATATGGTTACTCACTACTCTACTCATATATACCGTAATCCTTCTATGACCGAGTCTCGAGATGGGTACGAAATCATGCGTAGTTCACTGCATTATCTACCGAGTTCCTCGTTAAAGGGTCGAGTACATTATATAAAGACATGGTAATGCAATGAAATGATCCACTCACTGAGTCCCTCACTAGAGGGTCAGGTACGTATGTATATATGTGATGATGTGCTGTGATAATGGGATGTTGGCATCGGGCCCTATGGTGGTCCTACATTTGTATAATTCACCTAGTCCTTGAAAGGGCCGGCTATATTGTACGATTTGAGCATGCATGTTTTTTTTTCAAAAGATACAGGTACAGTATTTTCTTAAGTGACATAATTATCCCCTTACTCTCTATTCTAGTTATGTTCCTTGTTATTCTATGTATGCTTTATATACTCAGTACATATGTCTTACTAACTCCCCTTTCTTCGGGGGGCTGTGTTCATGCCCGAAGGTATAGATGCACGTTTTGGAGACCCACTAGGTTAGGACTCCTACCAGCAAGTTTTGGAGAAGCTCCATTGTATCGGAGCCTAGTTATGGTACTGGTGTCTTGATTTGTACACTTATTTTGCTTATTCAGGGATACGGCAGGGCCCCTGTCCCGCCTTTTATTATCATTATACTCTTAGAGGTATGTATATATGTGTGTGGGTTGTATATGGGTTATATAGGTATGTTTGTATAGTCGTGCGGATATGGTTTATGTTTTGGGGGACATTTTCCCCTATTGTGATCACTGTGCCGGCTGATATGTTATCTAGTATATTTATACACCGTGACTCAAATAGGGGATAGGTTTGCTTATAGCTGGCCAGGGTATACGTGAGTGTCCAGTTCGAGCACCCGTCACAGCCTATGGGGTTGGGTCAGGACAAAAGTAATATCATAGCAGTCTTTCCTTGAAATGTCTATAGACCGTGTCTAGTAGAGTATTGTTTATCGGTGTGTTGTGCACCACATCTATAAACAGGAGGATACTGGACAATTAGGATGTTATCTTCCTTTCTTGGCTTAGATCGTGCGATAGAGCTAAGGTCTTAGGATGACCTTTCACTAACCTACCCTTATGTTTGCAGTAATGCCTCCGAGGAAAGAAACAACTGCCTAGAAGGGCAAGTCGGTAGAGAGGGAAACCAGTCAGGACCCAAGAGTTACTAGGGCTCGTGCCCAGTCTATGCCAAAGATTGTGCCTTAGTCGGTGAGTTCTACTATGCTGTCACCTCTAGAGGAGTTTAGGGCAATGACAGCTGCAGGTCCTGAAGCTTCAGTGCCAGAGCCTCCAGCCCCATATCAAGGAGTGGAGGATAGAGCGATGAGAGACGTAATGCAATTACTGAATGGACTAGTGGTAGGGCATATTTGAAAGCATAGCCTAGATGATGCAAATAGACAAGACATCTTGAGGGTCCGTGACTTCCTAGCCTGCAATCCCCCAAAATTTTATGGGTCAAGATCTACAGAAGATCCACAAGAGTTTACCCAAGAGATGCACTATACACTGTGAATCATGAGGGTCTCGGAAACGGAGTCGATGGAATTGGCTTCATATCGATTGCATGATGTAGCCACTAACTAGTATGAGTCTTGGGAATTGTTGAGGGGCAAGGGTGCTCCTCCATCCGAATGGGATGAGTTCGTAGAGACCTTTCTTGGCCACTTTTTGCCTCCAGAAATGAGACGAACCCGAGTTGATAAGTTCTTGTAGTTGAAGTAAAATGGCAAGAGTGTTAGAGACTATAGTCTCGAGTTTGATTCATTGGCAAGGTATGCGCCCACAGTTATAGCTGACGTAGCTGACCGGGTGTATCGGTACGTAATGGGCTTAGACCTTTATTTGGTTGACAACTATATGGCTATGGCTTCCCATCCAGGCATGGATATTTCCCGAGTACAAGCATACGCCCAAGGGATAGAGGACCGACGTAGAGGGCATCAACCCGATAGAGGCTATGATAGAGGTCATCATAAGAGGACTAGGATGGTTGGTTATCCAATGGAATTTCAGAGCGGGCAGCCCCAGCAATATGGTAGATATCCCTCCCATCCAGCTGGAGTGCACCCATATAGGTTCCAGGTGGAAGATTTGTGAGCACCGAGTATTCGAGAGCCGGTCAAAGCTCCAGAGGTTCAGGTACATAGGTGAATCGGGGTTCTTGATAATCAAGACCACCATTTCCCCAGTGTACCTATTATGGCAGACCTCATTTTAGAGAATGTCGTTGGAACACGGTGCCTATTTTACTTATGGCCGCTAAGTCCACATTGCGAGGGAAGGTCCATTCAAGGGTACTCCAAGTGGTGCGGCTCAGCCAACTAGGTCAGTTGAGGGTTCTTGTTCTTTAGTAGCTATGTGCACTATGGGGTGGGGCATACAGACATCGGCGGGCCATGGCAGAGGCCGGGTTGGAGCTTCCAGTTATAGCGGCCCTTCTAACCGCATATATGCCTTAGCAGCAGACAGGATCAAGAGGCATCACCCAATGTGGTTACATATATATTATCAATCTTTTCTCGGGACGTGTATGCATTGATAGATCCAGGCTCTACCTTGTCATATATATCACCCTTTATTTTTAGTAGAATTGGAATAAAGCCTCAGTTGATAGAGTAATTTGAGGTGGCCACACCGGTGGGAGACTCTGTTATAGTAAAACAAATATATAGAAATTGCTTGGTAGATATATATGATCTTCATACTTTAGCGGACTTGATGGAGTTAGATATGATAGAATTTGATGTTATTATGGGTATGGACTGGTTAGCTTCTTGTCATGCCAACATAGATTGTAGAGACAAAGTAGTTTGGTTCTAATTCCTAGGTAAACCAATTATTGAGTGGGTAGGGAAAACAGCGTCACCAAAGGGTAAATTTATTTCATACCTCCAGGGAAGGAAAATGATTAGAAAGGGGTATATCTATCATCTAGTCCATGTGAATAACCTGGAAATGGAGATGCCAACTCTCCCATCAGTGTCTGTGGTCAATGAATATCCAGATGTGTTCCTAGACGAACTCTCAGGTCTTCTTTCTGAACGGGAGATAGATTTCAATATAGATGTGCTACTAGATACTCATCCCACCTCTATCCCTCCATATAGAATGGCACCCGTGGAGTTCAATAAGCTAAAGGGGTAGTTGAAAGACTTGTTGGAAAAGGGCTTCATTAGCCCCAACACATCGCCATGGAGAGAACCGATACTATTTGTAAAAAAGAAAGATGGGTCACTACGAATGTGCATCGACTATAGGTAGCTTAACAAGGTAACAATTAAGAACAGGTGTCCCCTCCCCAAGATTGACAATTTATTTGACCAGTTGCAGGGTGCTAAGTGCTTTTCGAAAATAGACCTACGATCGAGTTATCATCAGGTGCGGGTAAGGGAAGCAGACATCCCAAAGTCTGCATTCAGAACCCAATACGGACATTATGAGTTTAGAGTGATATCATTTGGGCTAACACGCGGATCATTTGCACAAGTATGTGAAGCTTTCTCTTGGCATATTTTGGCACAAGTATGTAAAGCTACCCTTCTTCCCTCTTGATATGTCTTTGACATAAGTACCATATTATTATTCTATGATTACTCAGAACACGCGGATCATTTGCGGTTGTTACTGGGAGTACTCCAACACTAGAAGTTGTATGCTAAGTTCTCTAAGTGTGAATTCTGGCCGACTTCAGTGGCATTCTTTGGACACGTCATTAGGACTGACGGTATTCGCGTAGACACAAAGAAGATTGAGGCCGTGAAGGCTTGACCAAGAGCTACAACCCCTATGGAGGTACGTAGCTTTTTGGGTCTAGCAAGATACTACAGGAGATTTGTAGAAAAGTTTGCTTCTATTTCGGCACCTTTAACCAGGCTAACTCAAAAGGCGACTAAGTTCCAGTGGGCTGATATTTGTGAGTGAAGCTTCCAGTTATTAAAAGATAAATTGACTACGACTCCTATTCTAACTCTTCCTGGAGGACCAAATGTCTATGTTATTTACTATGATGCTTCCGGTGTTGGGCTAGGATGTGTATTAATGCAACATGGTAGAGTTATAGTTTATGCCTCCCGGCAACTCAGGAAGCACGAAAGGAATTACCCAACCCATGATTTGGAATTAGCAGTGATGATTCATGCTTTAAAAATATGGAGGCACTACCTGTATGGTGTACATGTTGATACCTATACAGACCACAAAATCCTCCAGTATATTTTTAAGCAGAAAAAGCTGAATCTACGACAAAGAAGGTGGCTAGAATTGCTAAAGGACTATGATGTTGACATTCTATACAGCCCAGGGAAAGCAAATATGGTGGCAGATGCACTTATCCATAAATCAATGGATAGATCAGCCGATGTACAACCAGAACAATAGGAGATAATCCGTAAGATTCGCCAATTAGCTAGTCTTGGAGTCCGCTTAGCTGACTCGGATGATGGTGGAGTTTATGTCTAAGGAATTGCTGAATCCTCAATCATGGAAGAGGTAAAGTAGGTCCAGTACAAGCACCCTATTCTTATTCAGTATAGGGACGTAGCTCTCCGGAAGGAAAATACACCATTCTAGGTCACACCTGATGGGGTACTATGATATAGAGGTAGAGTTTGCGTATCGGAAGTTGCAGGGCTATAATAGCAAATGCTGGAAGAGGCACACCAAGCCCGTTATTCGGTTCATCCGAGGAAAACCAAGATGTATCATGACCTCATGTGTTTATATTGGTGGGATGGTATAAAGAAAGATATAGAAGAGTTCGTAGCCCAATGTGCAAATTGCCAACAAGTTAAAATTAAACATCAGAAACCTGGTAGACTACTACAGGAGATGGAGATCCTAATTTGGAAATAGGAAGCGGTTAACATGGACTTCATTATAGGCTTACCTCGCACTCTTCAAAAATAGGATTCTATATGGGTTATTATGGATAGGCTAACAAAATCAGCCCACTTTCTTCCAGTCAGGACCACATACTCAGCTGAGGACTATGCGAAGCTATATATCAAGGAGATAGTAAGAATTCATAGAGTTCCCACATCTATTATATCAGACAGGGGAGCTCAGTTCACAACAAACTTTTGGAGATTATTCCAAGAAGGTTTGGAGACGTAGGTGCATATTAGTACATCATTTCATCCTCAGACTAACGGGCAGGCCAAACGTACTATTCAAATGCTAGAAGATATGTTACGAGCCAGTATTATTGACTTCAGGGTTAGCTGGGATGATCATTTACCACTTATTGAGTTTGCTTACAATAACATCTATAACTCTAGCATCCAGATGGCGCCGTATGAGGCTTTATACAGAAGGAAGTGTAGATCACCTATTGGTTGGTTTGATGTTGGCGAAACATGATTGATAGGCCCCGACATGGGCTAACAAGTGGTGGAGAAGGTGATGCTGATTCGGGAAAGATTATTAGCTTCCTAGAGTTAGCAAAAGTCATATGTAGACAATCGACATCAACCCTTGGAATTTCAAGTGGGTGATTGGGTGTTCTTGAAGGTGTCGCCCATAAAAGAAGTAATGAGGTTTGGAAAGAGGGGAAAGATAAGTCTGAGATACATTATCCCTTATCAGGTCCTCCACTGAATAGGAAAAGTTACCTACGAGCTGGACTTACCAGCGGATCTGGAAGCAGTACATCCAGTCTTCTATGTGTCAATACTTCAGAAATGTATTGGGGATCTATCCCGGGTATATCACGTGGATAATATCTAGGTCACAGAGGAGTTATCCTACAGCGAGCAACCTATCACCATCCTGGATCAGCAGATTAGAAGATTGTGGACTAAGGAAGTAGCTTCCGTCAAGGTGCTGTGGCGATATAAGAATCGCGAAGAAATAATCTGGGAAGCTAAAGAGGAAATGAAACATAAGTATCCGTATCTATTCCCTATGGCTATAGGTAATTCCAACTTTTGAAACTTTTATATTGGTTACTTGGTGAAAGTATGGGTTATTGCAATACACAGGAACTTCCCCGTAATCTGTATAAGATCTTAAGGAAGGTTTTGGTTCACATTCGATGATGAATGTCCTAAAGAGGGGAAGGATGTTACACCCCGTACTTTTATACCTTGGAACACGTTCTTAATTCTGTTGAAAGGCTCTTAAGTTTCTTGTAAGGATCGTAAGCCTCTTAAGTTTTTTAAGGTTACTTAAAGTTTCTTAAAGCTTCTTAAGAAATCTTAAGCTCTTAAGGGCTACCATGTGAGCTGGATAATCTATAACGCTACCAAACAACTCTAAGGAAAGGAGAATGAGATACCCCATAGAAGAGAAGATTGGAAATAGAGTTATAAGAATACGAAAGAAGTCGGAGACCAAATAATAATTCGTAGGACTCGATTTATTTATGTAAGCTACCAACTTGGAAATCTTACATACTTGAGCTACTTGAGTACATACCAAGCTTACGTAGCAAGGATTACATAGGTTCATAAAGTAAGATGAGATTATGACCCCACGAGGGAGAAAAGATAGTGCCACGTAGCATCATGAGAGAGTGCCACATGGCATCATGAGAGAGTGCCATGTGGTAGAAAATGGAGCAAGGGTTGTAGGCCCCAGATGCCATGTGGCAGCCAAAGGTTGGAGGGGGTGGTGTGTTGGCCCAATGAGGGCTGATACGTGTTACCACTTAGAGGTTGATACGTGTAACCTCCTAAAGTGGACTATATATAGATATTTTATGATAAACCTTATCAACAAGTTATTATCTTCCAAGTTCAATAGGCTTCTAGAGAAAGAAAGAAGAGAAGAGAAATCTAGAACTAGATAGAGAGAGAGGGTTCGGCCAAGGGAAAAAAAGAAGGTAAGACTTCGATTTTGTTCCGTGAATTAATTATCTAGGATGAACCATGATGTTATGAAGGTGGTATTAATGAAAATTTATGATTTGGGGAAGCCCAAAACGTTATCAAACAGCCACGAAGCTTTAGGCACGCTAAAGGAACTTCCGAAGTAAGTTTCAATGAGTTTGACGAGTTTTGGGCAAGGTAAGGGTTTACCTTTCAAATTGGAGTTTATAATGTCCTTATGAGGTATATTACATGCATTAAATAAGGTTGGAAGTGGAAAAATTGCATAAGGATGCTAGACGCTAGAAATAAACTGAATTAAAGTCTTAGTAGCTAAACCGAAGTCGCACAGTGTGTTGTCGTTGTGGTGCTGCAGTTGTAGCTAGTTGGGTTGTGTGTTGCAGGGATGTAAAGTGTTTTAAAAGGGTGTGGGTGCTTCTGTTTTCAGCCACACTACCCTCTCTTTGGTATAATTAATGATTTTGCGAAATATAGATTTAAAAACTCTATTTTGGTATCGTAGTTTGGAGCTAGTTGTTAGGAGCTTGTATTGTGTAATGTTGAAGTGATTTACTTGTAAATATGCTGTTGGTTGTTGTTGTTGGTATGGTTTTTGATGTTTTGTCTGAGTCAAAATTTTGGGGATGTTGACGTTATAGGGGAAATGCTGCCCGATTTTTGGTAGCTTTGGAACTAGTAACAAACTAGTCGAGGGTAATAGATAGGAAATAACTCCTACTAGTACTTGGTTGTAGAGTGGGATATTGGAAAGTGAAAGGCTATTAACCTTATTATTACTTTCATGTCAAATAGGTTAAGGAGGTATCAAGACAAGCCGGATTTAATTAATCCTTGAAAAGGTATGTGAAGGTTTCTCTTGGCATATTTTGGCACAAGTATGTAAAGCTACCCTTCTTCCCTCTTGATATGTCTTTGAAATAAGTACCATATTATTATTCTATGATTACTCACCGAGTCCCATCATGGGTCTGGTACATTAGATGATGGTATGGTAAAACAATGAGAAAGTTATGATACTAAGCTCATGAAGGACCGGGTGTGATATATGTATATAATGACTCTATAAGGGAAAGTAGAGGATATGTAAAGCTTATCTTCTTTCTTCGTTTGGAATGACCCATAGAAATCCAACGGACGAAGAATGCACAAAGTCTACAAGAAGATCTTATTCTTAAGTATACTAGGATGGCTAACGTTTTTAATTTCCTAGAACTTATGTCCTTTTGCCTCGATTCATGTGAAAGTGTCCAACCATCCTAAGTTGGTATAATTTATGTTGTGGTATAAAGCATGACTCTTATTTACTCCTTTACGCTATAACTCTTCCAATAATTGAACTATGGCTTCTCAAGTTTTTCTATACCTTGTGAAGTAGTAAGTAGGTAAAGTTAATCTTCTTTTTTTTGGCATGAACTTTATGAAACGAATAGACGAAGTATATGTGATACCAAGGAAGCCCCCATTCTCAAATCCACTAAGATGGCTAGTTTCTTGACTTCTAAAGATATTTTATTACGCCTTGATACGAGTAGATGATTCCAAAAGTGCTACTTTGATGCAAACCATAATGACACTCCAAAGGTACTTGTTATGGCTATTGTCTTAATTTTTGAATGATAGTTCATTTTGATTATTTGAACAAGTCTCCAATGATGGTTTAAATTGCATATGGTTACTTACTACTCTACTCGTGTATACCGTTACTTTTCTATCACCGAGTCCCAGGCTGGGTACAAAATCGTGCGTAGTTCACTGCATTATCCATCGAGTCCCTCTTTAAAGGGTCGGGTACGTTATATAAAGAAATGGTAATGCAATAATATGATCCACTCACAGAGTCCCTCATTAGAGGTCCAGGTATGTATGTATATATGTGATGATGTGTTGTGATAAGGGAATGTTGGCGCCAGACCCTATGGTGGTCCTACATTTATATGATTCTCTGAGTCCTTGAAATGGCCAGTTATATTGTACGATATGAGCATGCATGTTTATTTTTCAAAAGGTACAGGTACAGTGTTTTCTTAAGTGACATAATTATCCCCTGACTCTCTATTCCAGCTATGTTCTCAGTTATGCTATGTATGCTTTATATACTCAGTATATATGTCGTACTGACCCTGTTCTTCAGGGGGCTGCATTTATACCCGAAGGTATAGACGCATATTTTGGATACCCACTAGGTTAGGACTCCTACCAGTAGGTTCGGAAGAAGCTCCATTGTATCAGAGCCTAGTTGTTGTACTGGTCTCTTGAGTTGTAGACTCATTTTGCTTATTCAGGGGTACGATGGGGGCATTGTCCCACCTTATATTATTATTATACTCTTAGAGGTCTGTAGATATGTATGTGGGTTGTATATGGGTTATATAGGTATGTATGTACAGTCGTGCGGATATGGTTTATGTTTTGCAGGACGTTTTCCCCTGTTGTGATTGTCGTGCCGACAGAGGTGTTATCTAGTATATTTATACACCGTGACTCAAACAGGGGGAAGGTGTACTTATAGCTATCAAGGGTATACATGAGTGTCCAGTTCGGGCACCCGTCACGGCCTACGGGGTTGAGTCATGACACCCAAGCACCCCGTCAAAGGATTTTTCCCACTCTAATATAGTCTCTTATTTTTCTTCTTGTAAGATTTTAAAACCTCTTTGTTCTTTGTAATGAACTACGTACAATGCTTATATTATCAGCAATTTATAGTATTGACTCTATTTGTTTAAAAGTACATTTGTTTAATTACATATGAAATAATATAATTCTTAATTGTCAATCAAGCAAGGGACAAAAATATAACTTTTTCTATAATAATATTTATTTTTAAAAAATCATGAACAAAGGGAAATTTGATCGTTAAATTATTGATGTAAAATAAAATTACTGACAAAATTTTGGTCGCTAAAAGCGCTTATAATATCTCATTTTGAAGTTATCTGGCGACCAAAATAAAATTTAATGAAGGGAAAATGTGATTGCAAAAAGAGATTTAACGATCGAACTTTTTACCATCACTAAAGATTTCTTAACGATCGGATTAGAATTTGGTCGTCTACTTTTAACGTCAAAGCTACTAATGATGGGTGACGACCAATTTTTTCCTAGTCGTAAATGATCAATAATGACTGGATTTGCACTTTTAGCAACTACATTTCGTTTTGGTAAAGACCCATTTTCTTGTAGGGAAACTTAGCTAATGCAGCCTTTGCTGGTGCATCATGGATTGATCTTCGTGTTTGCAAACTTAGTCCTCGCAATTGCGAGGAATGGTCCAGTAGAACTTTGCATTCGTGAACCTAGTCCTCGCTGTCATGAAAAATCATTAGTATAGCCATCGCAATTGTGAAACTGGTCCTCGCGTTCGCGATAATCATTTGATTAGCCCTTTTTTCAGCGAGACCCCTCTATTTTTTCTTGTGATTTTGGTAGCTAGGAAGCTTCAAATTGGGTGATTTTAAAACTTGGAGCTTCATTTTTGTTGTAGCTACATGGTGGAGTGTTTGGGGAAGTGTGAAGATCATTGGTTTGAGGTAATTCTTCCCCAAAGGGGTTGCCCTAGCTTAGTTCAAGCTTTAATGGTGAAATTATTTGTTGGGCTGTTTTATATTGGTTTGAGCATTGATTTGTTCTCCATTTTGAGGTACAAACTCAATAATGTGTTTAGAACATTTTTACAGAGTCCTTTTCAGGATTTCCATTGCGGGTCCACAATCCTATTTTTGACCCAATTTTGGGTTCGTCTCTGAAAAATATGATTTTACTGTCAAAACATTCGTATTAAAGATGTGATCAACATTTTTATAGTGTGGAAGCAATTTGAGTTGATTTCAGAGTGAAGCACTATTGGGAAGTAGATTTGGAGCGCGCGTGTTCGGCTTCGAGGTAAGCTACAGTCTCTCTTCTTTAATTTTGATTAAGCTTCATGATGTATTGTTTAGTATAAATAGCTTGTAGTTTGGATTGCATGTGATGGGTTAGGCTCAATTCCTAGCTTCTTGTTTCTTTGTCCATGTATGAGCGTTAGGCTAGGTGGTTGGTGGAATTATTCCTTAGAACTAAGTTTGGGGTTGATCCTTTGTTTTTGTAGCCGTGGTTGGTGGAATTATTCCTTAGAACTTATACGTATAACCCACACATATGTCTACAGACCTCTAAGAACATTAATAGTAACATATGTCGGGACAGGGCACCCACCGTACCTCTGAATAAATAAATATATACATAGGAGGTTTGGTACTATAACTCGGCTCCGAATTAATGAAGCTTCTCCCAAACTGGCTGAGTGGAATCCTAAGCTGGCAGACTCCCAAAACCTGTGTCTGTACCTGCAGGCATGAAACGCAGCCCCTTCAAGAAAAGGAGGGTCAGTACGACGTATGTACTGAGTATATAAGCATAACATAACTGAGATAACAACTGAAACAAGGATGCAGGAAATCAAGTATAACATTTAGTAGGGTACTGTACCTGTACCTCATAAAATAAATTCCTGTCTACCAGTATCACATACCGTATCTGGCCTGCTCGGGGACTCAGTATTATAAATACATCATCTATCACAATAGGCATATGCATATTGTTAGCGTTGTGGAACGTACAACCCGATCCATATATATCAAGTTAGTGCCGAGGAACGTTCGGCCTGATCCATATATTTAAAAGGTTAGTGCCGAGGAACATACGGCCCGATCCCTATACAAAATAGGTTAGTACCGAGGAACGTACAGACCGATCCCTATATATAACAGGTTAGTACCGAGGAACGTATGACCCGATCCCTATACATAATAGGTTAGTGCCGAGGAACATCCAGCTTGATTCCTATATAATATAATAATACATATACTTGCACATAAAACTTTGTAGCATAACAAACATTTCCCGAATATCATCATAAGGTGTGTCAAAGAGTCTCTAGGTATAGGAGCTTACACCTCCAATCATTATTCAGCATATAGAAGGCTCAAGGGCCGTAGTTCAACTACTTCATGGTCCTTATCATTTAAAAGTGAGTCCAAGTCATGAGTCACATCCAGAACCTATAAATGGAATTGTCTCTAACTCATATCATATATCGTTTCACTTATATTAAGCTATTTCAAGAAAAGGAAGAGATAGGCTTTACGTGTATTACTTTTTATCACATAGAAGGCTTATAAGACCATAACTAAACCATCGCGGGAGTTCTAACATCAAGAAGTGACTAAGATTAACGAGTCATGCTCGGGGTTCTAAGAATGGAACTACCTCCACATCACACATACCAACCACTAATGGCTAAGACATGCCACAAGAAAAGAAGAGTTAAGCTTTACATATACTACTTTTCGGCATATAGAAGACTTGAAGAATGGGAGCTTAACTATTTTAAGAGTCTTAACATTCAGAAGTGAGCACGAATTATTAATCATGAATCATGTTCATATGTCATGAATAGAGTTACCCCAAGCTTCATACACATATCATTTGTCACTTAAATCTAAGACATGCCCAAAAGAAAGAAAAGATAGGCTTTACATACCTCTTACGGATTAATCTTTACCGCGTTCGCCTCGCCGTCCTCTGAACCTATTTAATATGAAAGAAATATGAATATCAACAACCCTAGACTTTTCAGCATCTTAAGTTATACATGAGTATTCATAGAACTCATTCCCTCGCTCGCTTCCTCGACTAGTTCTTTAGTTAGCTAGAAAGTTCACGGAAATCGGGCAGCACCTCCCCTATAACATGACCTATCCGAATTTCCAATTACATCCCTAAGTAATACATCCAACCAAAAACAACAACCTGCAGCATATATACAAGCAATTCACTTCAACATTACATAATACAAACTCCAAGCGACTCGCTCAAAGCTACGATATCAAAATAGGGTTTGTAGTTTCTAGTTTGTAAAAACTTTAACCGTACGAAGCGGAGGGTAGTGTGGCTTCAACCAGCAGCTTCCCCACCTATTTTAGAACACTTTTAGGCCCTACAACATATCACCATGCAACTGCAGCCACACACCAAAAGCACCACACCTTGCTTCGACTACAATTTAACTATAGGAACTCCAATTTGGTTTGTTTCGAATGTCAAGCATATTTATGGAGTTTACCTATTTCCATCCACCTACACAACATATAATACACTTCATAATAACACCATAAACTCCAAATTGAAATAAAAACCCTTACCTTAACCTAAACTCATCAAACTCGCCAAAATTATCAAAACGTGAATTCTGGATAGCCTACTGTCTTGTAATGTCGCTTAGTTTCGAAGGGGTAATTGAGCGAAACAGGATTTGTGTCCTCAATGAAATTTATATACATGTGTCTTAGAGTATCATACAATTTCAAATCACCCCTAAATCTATTTTGTACAAAATGATATGCCCAAAATACCAACAACAGTCTTTGTAGAATTTTTAAAATGAAATCTGGACAGCAACTCCCCCATGCTTCACCACCCTTTTTCGATAAGAGAAAAACAAAACTGGGTTTTAGAGGCTAAATAAAAGTTATAGCCCTATGAAATAGATTTCCAAAAAATCTTTAATCACTTGAAATAATAGTAGTATCATTCAAAAATAGGTCTGCTAACAAGAACAAAAACCTCCTCTTTTCCCTAACGATAAATTTTATGTTGTTAAACACCATCATATCACCGTAGGATACCTTAAATAATTAATTTATGGATTGAAAACGGAGGCCTTACCTCAAAGCCATGGCTGCTGTAGCTCCTTTCTCTCTTCCTTAATATTTCTCATCATTTTTCTAAGTGTAAAAAGAATGGAAAATAAAGGCTTAGTCATAAGACTAATTATATATAGCCTTCCCTAGGATGTGACACGTGGCATCCCCTAGGAGTGACATATGGCAGCCCCCTAGGGTGCCACCTCAGTGATGCAACCAATCATATGCTGCCACATGGCAGTGTGGGTCTACCCTAAGTAGGTGGGTCACCTACTTAGCCCAAGTAGGTATGTCACCTACTTGTCACCTGCTTGCTTCATTTTTGTGGGTTCATAATCTCATCTTAGTTTAAGAGCCTATGTATTCCTTGCTACGTAAGCTCAACATGTACTCCAATAGCTTAAGTATGTAAAACATCCAAGTTGATAGCTTACGCAAGTAAGTCGAGTCCTAGGACTCATTACTTGGCCTCCAACTCATTTCAAATCCGTATAGACCTATTTACAACCTTCACTCTTAAGGGTCGACACTTCCTCCCTTTCTTAGAGTTATTTAATCATGTTATAGATACTCGCGATCACGGGACAACTTTCAAGAAGCTTAAGAAGATGTTCTGAAGCACAAAGGTACGGGTTATAACATCCTTCCCCCTTTAGAACATTCATCCTCGAATGTTAACTAGCCTCATAAGGTCTTATGAGTGCTTCAAGATTTCTCTATATTGGTCATCATCCAAAGGCCTCTTATTAACCCATATAGTCAATTTAAGAGGGTCGATTACCTGTAGGCATAGAGAACAGGTGATATTTCTTTTCTATTACTTCTTTCCAGTTCTCTTACCACACATCATATTGTACCCTTTACCCGAACATATGTAGGAGCTTAAAGTGGCTCGGAAGATGCCTTAGCATTGCCATACTAGTGTGTACGTAAACCTATATCGTTTCTTACTTCCTTCATCTGATGTTAGGGTTCCACTATAGCTTTTGTCCTTAGTACTTGTTGTAGCTTAAAGGTTTTGCTTCAAACCATCTTATACCTTCCCTTAATGTATTCGAATATAGCAGTTACATGGCTACTACCGACTTCGTTTATCGAGTAATCACCTAGTTTTACTCTTCGCATACCGCCATTCGTAAGTTGCATTAGTTATTTTGCAAAGCTACATCCCCTATCTCAAAGGGTCTTATCATCTTTCACGGTGGAGCCACATATACACAATACTTCTTTTTACCAACAATGCCATGCAAGGACAACGTATACATACACCTATATCATCTTATATCATAGCCGCATTGAGCTTCCCAAGGGGTTACCCATCCTAGTACTACTCTCGTCCAAGCACGCTTAACTTCGGAGTTCTTATGGGATCCAGTTCATTAGTGCTAGTATGATCGCATCCATCCATTGTGGCATCTCATTTGAAGTTTAAGCGTTCCCATTTACACATGATAGCGTCAGTTGATTTTCTCTTATGCTTATATTTCTCTTGTCCACTTTCCCCCTTTAGGGTGTATCCATGTCATTATCTGTTTATTTCTAACTTTCTAAATGCATAGGAGTCCTTTCTAACCTATTTAGTATACTGTGTTATTTCCATATCTTTCTTTACATCCCCTAAACTTTGGATTACCCATATAAAAAACCTTAATACCATCATGAGGTGCTTAGAACCCTCAATTTACAATACCAACTCCAGTCTTGAACATAAGGACTCAAGTAATATCCTTAATATAGCAGTGTATTCATAGCCACATTTCATTTATCCCAATCAGTAATTAGCTCGTGCTCATAATTGGTTCAAATTCTCCACTCGGGAGCACTTATACTTTGATGATCTGTGTTTCAAGCTTCTTCATAATACTAGCTTTATTCCAGTGGATACCACTTGACTTTTTATTCTAAACATTCCCTATAAATCTGTGTAAGTCTTTCTTATTCATTCACTAATTTCCTTTCTTTCTTCCACTTAATTTATTCTGCTTTACACATTTCACTGTACCGGCACATACTCACAGTCTAGTTTGTCACACTTGCTTTCGCTTCTCTAACTTACCCTCAAGTTTCCTCCTATTTCACTATAGAGGAGATTTCTCGTCCTTTCCTTTTTTTGGTACGTATATATCACAATATCAATTTAGTTGGTACCTTAATATATCATTCTATCCAGATCTATCAGTCATCTTTAAATCATCTTCTTAGGGTCACATGTCTTTTCCAACTTTGGTTTACCATATCAATATCGACCTCCCAATTTCTATTGCCATCAATTCAGCAATTAACTTATTTCTCGAGGTCAGCCATACTTGTAATTTATCTAAATTTCATCATTATTGTGGACATGACCTTTCAAGATATACTACAGCCCTATATCTCATTCTCTTTCTATTTCATGGAAAATTTGGGGCAGAGTTTCCTCTGTACTTCTTACTATCTCAAATCTGCACGTAGAAAATACCAACAGTGCCTCACAGGGCCAGAACTTATAAATATACATATATACGTATCATATCACATTATATTGCAGCCTCACAGGGTGCCCAATATCAACAATAGTATAAAATAATGGACTTACCTCACATGTCCAACTCGAACTACTCCTGTTAGTCTTTCTGTCCACTTTTCCTTTCAATTTTCAACTTTATCTACTTTTTTCTTTCAATTTCCAACTTTACATGTGAATCATATTTCCATACCTTACTTGGCACAACTCTCTCATGCCTTAGCTTACTTGTGTGTTTCGTAACTTCCCATATCATCAGTCATTTTCTTCTATTAACGTTGTCTTTTATTTGAAATTAGAGGTTAGTATAAGGAATTCCACTTCCTATGACTCGGCTCTATCACACGACCTTAGATATGAAAGAGAGGAAACATCTTAAATATCCTGTAGCCTCCTGTTTATAGATGTGGCGTGCAACACACCAATAATCAAGACTCTACTAGACACGGTCTGTAGACACTCCAAGGATGAACTGGTCTCTTATACGACTACTGTCACGACCCAACCCCATAGGCCGCTACTAGGGTCCGACCTGGGCCCCTGTATACATGTCTAGCGGATATAACGATCAATATAAGAACTATACATAAGAACCCCAGTGGGTCATAAAATTTTCATGCCTATTGCCTCTTTCATTTGTATCTTATCATGAAAGGGCGTGCCGCCGACAATGCTTCCATATTATCTTAATATTTACAATACATCATGTAGACATAAATGAACAGAACTTACACGTATAACCCACACATATGTCTACAGAACTCTAAGAACATTAATAGTAATATATGGCAGGACAGGTCCCCCACCGTAGCCCGAAATAAACAAATATATATATAGGAGGTTTGGTACTACAAGTCTACTCTGAATCAATGGAGCTTCTCCCAAACTGGCTGAGTGGAATCCTAAACCGGCGGACTCCCAAAACCTATGTCTGTACCTACGGGCATGAAATGCAGACCCCCCAAAGAAAGGAGGATTAGTACGACGTATATACTGAGTATATAAACATAACATAACTGAGATAACAACTGAAACAAGGATGCAGGAAATCAAGTATAGCATTTAGTAGGGTACTATACCTATACCTTATAAAATAAATTCCTGTCTACCAGTATCATGTACCGTATCCAGCCCACTTGGGGAGTCAGTATTATAAATACATCATCTATCACGATAGGCATATGCATATTGTTAGCGCTGTGGAACGTACAACCTGATCCATATATATCAAGTTAGTGCCGAAGAGCATTCGACCCGATCTATATATATAATAGGTTAGTGCCGAGGAATGTATGACCCGATCCCTATACATAACAGGTTAGTACCGAGGAACGTATGGCTCGATCCCTATACATAACAGGTTAGTACTGAGGAACGTACGACCCGATCCCTATATATAATAGGTTAGTGCCGAGGAACTCCAGCCCGATTCCTATATAATATAATAATACATATACGTGCACATAAAACTTTGTAGCATAACAAACGTTTCCCGAATATCATCATAATGTGTGTCAAATAGTCTCTAGGTATAGGAGCTTACACCTCCAATCATTATTCAACATATATAAGGCTCAAGGGCCGTAGTTCAACTACTTCATGGTCCTTATCATTGAAAAGTGAGTCCAAGTCATGAGTCACATCCAGAACCTGTAAATGAAATTGTGTCTAACTCATATCATATATCGTTTCACTTACATCAAGAAGTGACTAAGATTAACGAGTCATGCTCGGGGTTCTAAGAATGGAACTACCTCCACATCACACATACCAACCACTTATGGCTTAGACATGCCATAAGAAAAGAAGAGTTAAACTTTACATACACTACTTTTTGGCATATAGAAGACTTGAAGGATGGAAGCTTAACTACTTTAAGAGTCTTAACATTCAGAAGTGAGCACGAATTATGAATCATGACTCATGTTCAGATCTCATGAATAGAGTTACCCCAAGCTTCATACACATATCATTTGTCACTTAAATCTAAGACATGCCCAAAAGAAAGAAAAAATAGGCTTTACATACCTCTTACGGATTAATCTTTACCGCATTCGCCTCGTTATCCTCTGAACCTATTTAACATGAAAGCAATATGAATATCAACAGCCCTAGACTTTTCAACATCTTAAGTTATGCATGAGTATTCATAGAACTCATTCCCTCGCTCGCTTCCTCGACTAGTTCTTTAGTTAGCTAGAAAGTTCACGGAAATCGGGCAGCACCTCCCCTATAACATGACCTATCCGAATTTCCAATTACATCCCTAAGAAATACATCGAACCAAAAACAACAACCTGCAGCATATATACAATCAATTCACTTCAACATTACATAATACAAACTCCAAGCGACTCGCTCAAAGCTACGATATCAAAATAGGGTTTGTAGTTTCTAGTTCGTAAAAACTTTAACCGTACGAAGCGAAGGGTAGTGTAGATTCAACAAGCAACTTCCCCACCTGTTTTAGAACACTTTTAGGCCCTGTAACACATTACCACGCACCTGCAGACACACACCACAAGCACAACACCTTGCTTCGACTACAATTTAACTATAACAACTCCAATTTGGTCTGTTTCAAACATCAAGCATATTTATGGAATTTACATATTTCCAGCAACTTACACAACATATAATACACTTCATAATCATACCATAAACTCCAAATTTAAAGGAAAACCCTTACCTTAACCTAAACTCGTCAAACTCGCCAAAATTATCAAAATGTGAATTCTGGACAGCCTACTGTCTTGTATTGTCGCTTAGCTTTGAAGGGGTAATTGAGGGAAATAGGATTTGTTTCCTAAATGAAAGTTATATACATGTGTATTAGGGTCACATACAATTTCGAATCACCCCTACAACAATTTTGTACAAAATGATATGCCCAAAATACCAACAGCAGTGCTTGTTGAATTTCTAAAACGAAATCTGGGCAGCAGCTCCCCCATGCTTCACCACCCTTTTTCGAGAATATAAAAATAAAACAGGGTTTTAGAGGCTAAATAAAAGTTATATCCCTATGAAATAGATTTCCAAAATATCTTGAATCACTTGAAATGAAGCCTTACACAAGGAGTTATACTCGTTTTACTAACAACAGTATCATTCAAAAATAGGTCTGTTAACAAGAACAAAAACCTCCTCTTTTCCCTAACGATAAATTTTATGTTGTTAAACACCGTCATATCACCGTAGGATACCTTAAATAATTAATTTACGGATCGAAAATGGAGGCCTTACCTCAAAGACATGGCTGTCGTAGCTCCTTTCGCTCTTCCTCAATGTTTCTCATCTTTGTTTTAAGTGTAAAAAGGATGGAAAATAAAGGCTAAGTCATAAGACAAGTATATATAGCCTTCCCTAGGATGTGACACATGGCATCCCCTAGGGGTGACACATAGAATCCCTCTAGGGTGACACGTGGCAGCCCTTAGGGTGCCACCTCACGCCATGCAACCAATCATATGCTGCCATGCGGCAGCGTGGGTGTACCCTAAGTAGGTGGGTCACCTACTTAGCCCAAGTAGGTGTGTCACCTAGTTGATTCATTTTCGTGGGTTTATAATCTTATCTTACTTTAAGAGCCTATGTATTCCTTGCTACGTAAGCTCAACACGTACTCCGATATCTTAAGTATGTAAAACATCCAAGTTGATAGCTTATGCAAGTAAGTCGAGTCCTACGACTCATTACTTGTCCTCCAACTCGTTTCAATTCCTTATAGACCTATTTCCAACCTTCACTCTTAAGGGTCGTCACTTCCTCCCTTCCTTAGAGTTATTTAATCATATTATAAATAATCTAGATCACGGGACAACTTTTAAAAAGCTTAAGAAGACGTTCTGAAGCACAAAGGTACGGGGTATAACAGTGCTCTTTACTATTGTAGCATCTATTTTGGAGCCTTGATGTAATGGTTTTCACCTAGTAGGCTTGTAAATTACTGTTAGACCCCATCTTTAGATTTAGAGCTAGAATCCTCTATGCTTTCTTTTAGCCATTTGGTGGGGCTAGCTATATTTGTAATCTCGAGGTTGTATTCTCAATTGGATCTAGAGGTATTGATTGAATAGCTAGGCACCTATTTCCTCATTTCCTCTTCCTTGTTACCTAGTTAGGGTTGAGTTCCCTTTTTGGATTTGTTGTTGAGTTAGAGGATTAGATTTGACCTTTAGGCCTTGGTTAGAGATCGGTTGCATGTGCTAGTCTTGTATCTATTATCTAGAGGGTAAGGTGCTTGTGGCGTCATTATTGAATGTGATTGTGCATGATGTTTGGGTGCTGGTGATGGCATGCTATCACAACCCAATCCCGTAGGCCGTGACTCGTGCTCGAGTTGGACACCCATATGTACCTTTAGTCCAAATTAGCATATTAGCAGAATAAACAAATATACAAAGTAATTAAGGTCACTAGATAGCGCACTAAAATAGATGCAGCTCACGAAAGCCGATAAGGCCGTCACGGAATATAAAAGCCCAAAACATATATAGAACCCACAAATACATATCTACAGACCTCTACAGAACGATAGCATAATCATATGAAAGGATAGGGCCCCATCGTACCCCTGACCAATGTATACATATAGGCTATAAAAAGGTCAGTTCCAAAATATGGGCTCCGAACAAAGGAGCACTGTCAAACAGCAGAGTGGATATCCTAAGCAAGCGGGCCAGCAAAATAAGCATATGTACCTACGGACATGTAACGCAGCCCCCAAAGAAAGGGGGTCAGTACGAAAAAATGTACCGAATATGCAAAGCATGGCTTGTAATAAATAAATTCACCATATGCGTATATATACTATACCAGGACCTTTATGGGACCCGGTCAATAATCATGTCATCTTACCATGGTATACATATATCATACCCATCCCTTTATGGGACTCGATCATACCCGACCCTTTATGGAACTCGGTCATACCCGACCCTTTATGGGACTCGGTCATACCCTGCCCTCTATGGGACTCGGTCATACCCGACCCTTTATGGGACTCGGTACCATAAACATTTCATCATAACATCATAACTGATTTCATAGACATATCAAGAGAGAAGAAGGTTAGCTTTACATACTTATGCCAAAAACATGCAAAGAAAAAGAAGGTAGCTTCACATACCTCTTATGGATTACTTTTAACCACGTTTGGCTTGTTGTCTTTTGAACCTATTTAGCGCGAGAGTAATACTAAGATTAATAACCTTTCACTTTCCAATTTCCAATTCTACAACCACGTATCCATAGAAATCATTTCCTTATCCATTTTCCTTAACTAGCTTATTACTAGCTACGAAGTTACCGGAAATCGGGCAACATATCCCCTATAACTTCAACATCCCCGAGATTTAAACTCGGCCACAATATCAACAACCATACCAACAATAACAACCAGAAGAATATTTACAAGTAAATCACTTCAACTTTACACAATACAAACTCCAGACAACTCGCTCAAAAGTACGAACCAAAATAGAGTTTTTAACCTTGTTTCATAAAACCTTTAACCATACGAAATGGAGGGTCATGTGGTAGAAACCAGAAGAAACCACACCCTTATTATAAAACTTTCCATCCCTGCAATACATAATCAAACCATCTGCAACCGCAGCACCACAATCACAACACACTACTTGACTTCGATTTAACTCTAACAACTTTAATTTAGTTTGTTTTTAATTTCAAGCATCCTTATGTAATTTTTACACTTACATCCTCATTTAAGATATGTAATACACCTCATAACATCATCATCAACTCCAATTTGAAAGTAAAAACCTTACCTTGCTTGAAATTTGCCAAAACTCACCTCGAAAGTTCCTTTAGCGCGACTAAAACTTTGTGGCTGTTTTCTATCCTTTTGGAGCTTCTAGAAACCATAAATTTACATTAATAAAACATTCATATCCTCTTGGTATACCCTATATAATTGATTCACGGAACGAAATCAGAGGTCTTACCTTTTTGGCTCCAAATCTGTGGCTCCCTCTCTCTAGTCTAGAGTTTTTCTTCTCTTTTTTTTTCAAGAATTTTCTTGGAGATAAGAATGAGTTGTTTGGATAAGAATGATCATAAAAAATATATATATATATAGGCTACCTTAGGGGGGTGACACGTGTCATTCCCTAAGTGGTGACACGTGTCAAGACCTTAGTGGGCCAACATATCACCTCCTCCACTTAGGGGCTGCCATGTGGCATGTGGGGGCCCACCCCCTTCCTTCAGCTGCTGCCATATGTCCCTTCCAGCTTTTTCCATGTGGCACTCCCTCTTGCTTCCATGTGTCACCTTTGTTTCCTCCTTGTGGTTTTGTAATCTCGTCTTAATTTACGAACTTATGTAATCCTTACTATGTAAGCTTGGTATGAACTCAAGTAGCTTAAGAATGTAAGATTTTCAAGTTGGTAGCTTACAAACGTAAGTTGAGTCCTACGACTCATTACTTGGCCTCCAACTTCTTCCGGATTCTTATAACCATATTTCCAATCTTCCCTACTATGGGTGTCACATTCTCCCTTCCTTAGAGTTGTTTGGTAGCATTATAGATTATCCGACTCACATGGTGATTTCTAAGAAGCT
The DNA here is from genome assembly GCF_947179165.1 of Solanum dulcamara. NCBI lineage: Eukaryota > Viridiplantae > Streptophyta > Magnoliopsida > Solanales > Solanaceae > Solanum > Solanum dulcamara. The sequence goes on from NC_077242.1 coordinate 28,173,527, forward strand.
TAAGAACCTTTCAAGAAGCTTAAGATCTTATCAAGAACCTTAAGAAGCTTAAGAACCTTCCAAGGTACAAAAGTACTGGATATAACATTATTCCCCCCTTTAGAACATTCGTCCTCAAATGTTAACTCGTCTTATAGGGTTTTACGAGGATTTTGGGAGTTTTGTATAACCGTTATCTTCCAATCCTTTTAGGAGTTTAGACTACCTTTGGATATAGGGAACAAGTATGGATATCTCTTCTCTACCTCTCTGTAATATATCCAAAATATTACAATTGTATTGTCCTTATTGAACCCTTATTCCTTTTACCACGTACTTACTCACTTGGCCCTATACGTAACACATACATATTCATAGTTTGCATAACCCTGCCGGTACAACTTGTATGAGGTAGAAGTAATCTTTTCGTCCCCGGGTTCATTCTGCTTCACCTATCTCATTCACATTGAAACTCACTAGTCCCATCTTATCATACTTCTTTCTTTTCTTTTATTCACTCTTTTCTCTTCTCACTTCCAATCATAGGAGGCTTACTGCCCCTTTTCCTTGGTTATTTATCTATCGCAGTATCATTTGCGGCCAACGCTATAAACAATATCTTGGTTTTTGACCCCACATAGTATTGTTATGCTTCACATGTCTCTTGAGTTATTCGATACCCTTCCTTGGTCGTACCCTTTCTTTTTTATACACACCCATCTTCTAACGTTATCTCGTGTAAGGTTTTGCCAAAAACATCTTGACAAATACCATTCCGACTTCTATCCTATTATTGTTGGCTTTCATCCCTTCTAACTTGCTTCAGCACGGTACTTTCTTGAAGTTTAAACATCCATGTCCGCTATATTGTAGTATCCATTATTTCCATCTTGCCCTTGCATTCTTTTCACCCGCTTCCCCTCTTAAGGGGGAGGGGGTACTTATACATTTGTCCAATCTCAAAACTCATCCAATCTCTTTTCCCAATCCGCTTGGTACCGTATCATGTCCATCTCTTTCTTCATTCTTTATAACTTGATTCTTTATGTACTAAACCTTGACTAAGTCACGAAGCGACGAGAACCTTTATATACATAGTGCGACATCTCATCTATTAATTTGTACTTGTGTAATGTGACCCATGGAATAACTCATCCAAGAATACACTTCACTTATCTTTATCAAAAGTTAATTAGCACTTTTAGTCATTCCAATTTCAATTAGGCAATACTTGTATTCTGACGATAATTGTCCAAGGTTCTCTTGCAGGAGTAGCTTTATCCCAACCTATATCCTTTGTTTCTTGGGATGAATATATATTGCACTATTTATTCCTTAGGTTTACCATCTTTATCTCTTAAGGATTCCACTATTGTCAGGGCGACGTTGTGTGCACGTACCACCCCTTTATACCTTATACACCTTACCCTTATTGTGTACCCAACACCGACTTTTAAATTTTTGAACAACATACCAAGTTCGCCTCAATCAGGGCCTTACCTTATAACCATGTAGTCGTATTGCACTTTTAAGTTCATACTGTACGTTCCCCTTTCCTTTCGTATCTATATTCATTTAATCATATCTATCTTGGTTGCTTCCGTAGATTTCTCTTATTATTTATTCCGTCTAAGTCTATCTTTTATTCTGCACAAGAGGGATTTTATACTACCTTTGTATTATTTAGAATGCATTACTTCCACATAATCCTTTTTCTCATTTCCAAAACATATTTCGTCCATCCATCTCGTATCATACCAATCATTCCCTAACACCTATTCTATCTCGTTGCTCATCCTTCTACATCTTGGTCTTTCATAGTTCCATCACTTTTAGCATTCGTATCTTTGGCTATACATGTCATGACCTATTGTTAAACTGTCATCTAGCTTTCTTCTTACTTACTCCTTCCAGTTACTCTTTCTTTCCTTGTGCTCGCTATCATTTCCTCTATCGCATAATCTTTATTCGAAACTTTCCCTACGGAACTTGATAAGTCTTTGTTATTGGTTCCCTAGCCCTCTTTTCTGTTTCACACTTACCCTTATATTCTTATTACATGGACCACGTCCTATCACTAGCCACTTTCTCACTAGGCTTTACTTATTTTCATAACGATCCTCATTATATTCACATCATATCCTATTCATATTCCACCCCATAGTATAACACTTCTTAACCTTTTTCACGATTCTTACTATGGGTTACTTACCCTTCTTAGTTAGTCTTTTCGTTAATATCTCCCAAGCTGTCCTATTAATACTTTATATCCGTCACAGTTTTATTTTCCTTGCACTCTTATCTTAATTATATTGTTACTACTTTTAATTATAATTCATCATAATGTATCCCTATGTATCAATTCCGTCGGTGCCTTAATATATCATTTTATCTAAAACGACCAGTCTTCTCTAAATCATCTCCCTAGGGTCATGAGTCTTTTCCAACTTCAGTTTACCATATCAATATCAAGCTCCTAGTTTCTATTGCCATCAATTCAGCAATTAACTTATTTATCGAGGTAAGCCATACTCGTGGTATATCCAAATCTCATCATTATTATGGGAACGCCCCTTCAAGATATACTACAGCTCTATATCTCATTCTCTTTTTATTTCTATAAAAATTTGGGAAAGTTTTCTCTATATTTCTTACTATCTCAAACCTGCACACAGAAAATACCAACAGTGCCTCAAAGGGCCAACATGTATATAATATATATATATATATATATATATATATATATATATATATATATGTATCATATCACATCATATCGCAGCCACACAGGGCGCCCACAATCAACAGTATAAAAATAGACTTACCTCGTACGTCTACTGGAACTTCTCCTGTTACACTTTCTTGTCTAGTTTTCCTTTCAATTAACAACTTTACATTTTAGTTCTACTTCAATACCTCACCCAACAGATATCTTTCATGCCTTTTCTTACCTGCGTGCCTTGTGACTTACAATATCGTCAATCACTTCCTTCCATAGTTGTCATCCTTGTGTTAACATCCAAGGTTAATATAAGGAGTTTTCCTATGACTCGGATTGCACAATCTAAGAAATGAAAGAAAGGTAACATCCTAAATGTCCTGTAGCCTCTTATTTATAGATGTGGCATGCAGCACACTGATAAATAAGACTCTACTAGACACAGTCTGTAGACACTCCAATGAAGGACCTCTCTGATACCACTTTTGTCATAACCCAACCCCGTAGGACGGGACTCTTGTCCAAGTTGGACACCCATACGTACCCTTAGCCCAAATTAGCATATTATCAGAATAAACAAATATAGAAAGTAATTAAGGTCACTAGATAGCGCACAAAAATAGATGCAGCTCACGAAAGCTGATAAGGCCATCATGGAACACAAAAGCCCAAAACATATAAGGAACCCACAAATACATATCTACAGACCTCTACAGAATGATAGCATAATTATATAAAGGGACAGGGCCCATCATACCCCTGACCAACGTATACATATAGGCTACAGAAAGGTTAGTACCAAAATATGAGCTCCGGACAAAGGAGCATTGTCAAACAGCAAAGTGGGTCAGAAAAATGAGCATTTGTACCCTCCGGGCATGTAACGCAGCCCCCAACGAAAATGGGTCAGTATGGAAAATATACCGAATATGTAAAGCATGGGCTATAATAAATAAAGTCATCATATGCGTATATATACCGTACCCAAACCTTTGTGGTACCTGGTGATTAATCATGTAATCTTACCATCGTATACATATATCATACCCAACCCTTTATGGGACTCAATCATACCCGACCTTTTATGGGACTCGGTCATACCCGACCCTCTATGGTACTTGATCACACCCGACTCTCTATGGGACTCAGTCATACCTGGCCCTTTATGGGACTCGGTACCATAAACATTTCATCATAACATCATAACTGATTTCATAGACATATCAAGAGAGAAGAAGGGTAGCTTTACATATTTATGCCAAAAACATGCCAAGAGAAAGAAGGTAGCTTCACATACCTCTTATGGATTACTCTTAACCATGTTTGCCTCATCGTCTTTTGAACCTATTTAACAAGAGAGTAATACTAAGATTAATAACCTTTCACTTTCTAATTTCCAACTCTACAAACACATATCCATATGAATCATTTCCTTATCTATTTCCCTTAACTAGCTTATCACTAGCTCTGAAGTTACCGAAAATTGGGCAACATCTCTCCTATAGCTTCAACATCCCAGAGATTTCAACTCGGACACAATATCAACAACCATACCAACAAAAAAAACCACCAGCATATTTATAAGTAAATCACTTCAACTTTTCACAATACAAACTCCAGACAACTCGGTCAAAACTACGATACCAAAATAGAGTTTTTAACCTTTGTTTCATAAAACTTTTAACCATATGAAATAGAGAGTCATGTGGCTGATACCACCAGAACCCACACCCTTATTATAACACTTTCCATCCCTTCAACTCACAATCAAACCATCTGCAACAGCAGCACCACAATCACAATACACTACTCGACTTCGATTTAACTCTAACGACTTCAATTTAGTTTGTTTTTAACATCAAGCATTCTTATGAAATTTTCCAATTCTAGACTCATTTAAGACATATAATACACCTCATAATATCATCATAAACTCCAATTTGAAAGAAAAAACCTTACCTTACCGAAACTCACCAAACTCGCCAAAACTCGGCTAGGAAGTTCCTTTCGCGCGACTAAATTTTGTGGATGTTTTCTATCCTTTTGGGGATTCTTGAAACCATAAATTTACATTAATAACACCTTAATACCCTCATGTTATACCTTATATAATTAATTCACAGAACGAAATTGGAGGGCTTACCTTTTTGGCTCCAAATTCATGCCTCCCTCTCTCTAGTCTAGAATTTCTCTTCTCTTTTTTTTCTAGAATTTTCTTGGAGATAAGAATGAGTTATTTGAATAAGGATGATCATAAAACATATATATAGGATACCTTAGGGGGGTGACACATGTCATCCCCGAAGTGGTGATACGTCAAGCCCTTAGTGGGCCAACGCATCACCTCCTCCACCTAAGGGCTGCCACATGGTATGTGGGGGCCCACCCCCTTGCTTCAGCTGCTGCCATGTGTCACTTCCAGATGCTACCACATGGCACTCCCTCTTTCATCCATGTGTCACCTTTTTTTCTTCCTCGTGGATTCGTAATCTCGTCTTACTTTATAAACTTATGTAATCCTTGCTACGTAAGCTTGGTATGAACTCAAGTAGCTTAAGAATGTAAGATTTTCAAGTTGGTAGCTTACGAATGTAAGTTGAGTCCTATGACTCATTACATGGCCTCCAACTTCTTCCAGATTCTTATAACCATATTTACAATTGTTCCTACTATGAGGTGTCACATTCTCTCTTCCTTAGAGTTGTTTGGTAGTGTTATAGATTATCTAGCTCACATGGTGACTTTTAAGAAGCTTAAGAACCTTTCAAGAAACTTAAGAGCCTATCAAGAAGCTTAAGAAGCTTAAGAACCTTCCAAGGTACAAAAGTACGGGGTATAACACATTCATTGCATTGGATCATTGTTTTTTCATAGATATAGTTGACCCGGTGCATGTATAGGTTCTTAAACTTAATTTGAGAAAGATGGGTTGGCACTGAAACTATTTTATACTAATTTTTTAATGGGTGTAATACTAACTTTAGTAATACTATTTTCAGTGGACTGAAGGTATCGAAGATGCGCTTATTTTATGATATTGGTTCGAGGCATCGAAGATGCACTCATTTTATGATTTTGGTTCAATCAGAGAGAGTTTTTGATCCTTTCTATACTGATTTGACTATTTATCTTTGGTTATCATGTCTAAGAGGATATTTGATTATCGGACATATATATTGATATATATGTATATTGATATAAGGCCTGGATCGAGACCAAATAGGTATATAGGGGCATTCCTGATCCCCCCATGGCGATCACAAGAGGCGCATGGGTCCTACTTCCTAGCCGGTATTAGGAGTAGGTGTATATATCTTGGCAAGAGGCACTTGGCACTGATGGTACTACTGGTTTTATTGCATGACTTTTATTCATATATGCATCATTTATCACTAACATAGTTGTTTATTCCTGTGGGTAGTATGGGATGCCATACGAGTTTACCTTTTTGTGAGTGAACCTCCCAGGCACATAGGGGCTTGGGAGGTATTTTTTGACTATTTGCGTACTTGTAGCAGTATAAAGAATGGTATGTTATTTGAAGGTAGTTACTTCCCTTGTTCTTATTCATCTAACCTTTTGTGTAGGGGTTTAGTTGATGTGGTCCTTTGGGCCTTTATGTGATATTTGTGTTTACTTATGTTATTAGGTTGTCACTTAGTTGTCCCCCTTCATAGTGTGTTTTCATGTTTAGGTCCTGGGTTGTCGCCACTAGGTAGGTCCTTGGTCCCCTTACTTGTTTCCTATCTTCTCCCTTCCTTATATCAGATGATTCTTATTGCAGTCTTATGCATTATTCTTGTTAGTTACTTATGATATATACTCCTTGATTACATATTCTTCATACTTGTTTTATCTTTGGATCTCAGTCGGCAGATGCCTACCACGTTCCACTTGTTGGTTCTCATACAATACTTCTGATATCGTGCGTAGCAACTTTTGGATTTTGGAGACTTGGGTGATCTCTTGGCATTTAGAATTGCCTATCATATAGTGTGATTTAGGTATGTTAATTTCGAAACTCCTACTCTTGAGTTGGTCCCTATAGTTAATGAGTTTTTCAATGTGTTTCTCGATGACTTACCTGGTGTTCATCTTAGAAGGGAAATTGAATTTGGCATATATCTACTTCCCAATACTCAACCTATTTCTAATCTTCCTTATCGTATGGCTTCAGTGGAACTTAAGGAGTTGAAAGAGCAATTGAAGGATTTTTTGGATAAAGGCTTTATAAGGCCATGCATATCACCATGGGGGTGCTCCTATGTTGTTTTTTAGGAAAAAAGATAGGTCGCTTTGAATGTGTATCGATTACCGGTAATTAAATAAGGTCACCATAAAGAACAAATATCCAATTATGTGGATAGATGATTTTTTGACCAATTACAAGGGGCAAGTTACTTTCCAAAGATTGATCTCTGTTCCAATTATCATTGACTAAGGGTAAGGGAGCATAATATTTCCAAAACGGTGTTTCAAACATTGTATGGTCATTTTGAAATTGTAGTCATGTTGTTTGGGATGACTAATGATCCTACTATATTCATGGATTTGATGAATCATATTTTCAAGCCATACCTGGACATGTTTGTGGTTGTATTTATTGATGACATTTTGATTTACTCTCGAATTAAGAAAGACCATATCAGTAACTTGAGAATTGTGTTGAAAACATTGAGAGACAAGCAACAATTTGCCAAATAGAAAGTGTGAATTTTGGCTAAAGGAAGTCACATTTCTTGGCCATACAGTGTCCGATGATGGGATTAAGGTTGATCCAAAGAAAACTGAGGTAGTAAAGAATTGGCCTAGACCATTATCACCTTCGGATATTAGAAGCTTTTTGGGCTTGGACGGATACTATAGAAGGTGTTTTGAATGGTTTTCTTCTATTGCTTTACCTTTGTCTAAGTTTACCCAAAAGAAGGTGAAATTCCAATGGTTAGATGATTGTGAGAAAAACTTTCAAATATTAAAGGATCGTCTTACGTCAACTCCTATTTTTACATTGCCCAAAGGTTTGGATGGTTTATTGTTTATTGTGATGCCTCACGTGTTGGTTTGGGTTTTGTTTTGATGCAACATGGTAAGGTCATCGCATATGCCTCTAGGCAACTTAAGGTTCATGAATAAAACTACTCAACCCATGATCTTGAATTTGCGGCAGTTATGTTTGCCTTGAAAAATTAGCATCATTATCTATGGGATGCATGTTGGTGTGTTCACTTACCACAAAAGCTTGTAATATGTGTTTAGCCAAAGGTACTTGAACCTTTGGCAAAATAAGTGACTTGATCACCTAAAGGACTATGATATGAGTGTGTTGTACCATCCGAGTAAGGCAAATGTTATAGCTGATGCTCTTAGTTGGTTGTCAATGGATAGTGATGCACATGTTAAGGTAGGTAAGAAGAAGTTGGCTAAAGATGTCCATAGATTAGCATGGTTAGGTGTGTGTTTGGTTGATTCCACTAATAAGGGTGTTCTTGTACATAATAGCTCAAAATTGGTTGTTGTAGTGGATGTTAAGGCCAAACAAGACCATGATCCGGTTTAAGTTGAATTGAAGAAGTCAGTTGCCAAAAACGCCATTGAGGCTTTCTCCCAAGGGGGAGATAGAGTACTACATTACCAAGGTCATTTGTGTGTGCCTAATATGGATGGACCAAGGGAATTATTGTTGAATTACGCCCATATGGACTTTTTGACGGGTTTGCCTCATACTAAAAGGCAATATGATTCCATTTGGGTTGTTGTGGACCTAATGAAGAGTTGGCACATTTTTTATCGGTTAAGACTTCTTATGGTGCCGAAGACTATGCTAAGTTGTACATTTATGAGCTTGTAAAACTTCATAGTGCCTCCGTGTCGATTATATTGGATGGAACTAATCAATTCACTTCACATTTTTGGAAATTGATTCAAAAGGGTATCGGTATAAAAGTTATGTTAAGTACCACTTTCCATCCTCAAACCTATTGACAATCCGAAAGAACGATCCAAACTTTGGAGAATATGTTGAGGGCGTGTGTTATTGATCTTAAAGGAAGTTGGGAGGAGCATTTTCCATTGAATGAATTTTCCTACAATAATAGCTATCATTCTAGCATCCAAATGGCTTCTTTTAAAGCCTTATATGGAAGAAGACGTAGGTCCCCGGTGAGATGGTTTGAAGTGGGTGAGATGGCATTGATTGATCCCAATTTGGTAGTTAATGCAATGGAGAATTTGACTTATGAGGAGGTTCTGATGGAAATCTTAGACCGGCAAGTGAAGAGGTTAAATAAATAAAGATGTTATGTCCGTCAAGGTGTTGTGGAGAAATAAACAAGTAGAGAGTGCTATATGCGAAGGAGAAGCAGACATCATAAAGCGTTATTCATATCTCTTTCCTTCCACTCAAGCCTAAGTTACTAAGTTGTTCATGATCAAACCAATTAAACTCCTACATTTCAATTTGGTATGTCTTTCATATGCATACATGTTCATGAAGCTCGTTTTTAAAGCACGATTTATGTTAAGATTGGAAATCTCATGGTTTATGGTTTATTAAATGTCATCTTATTCATGTTGGGTTTCTAGTACCCGTTCTATGTCGTGTCTATGCTAAGTAAATTCCATTCGAGGATGAATGTTACCAAGGGGGAGGTATTGTAAGGCCGGAGAATTTGGTAAGTCAAAAAAGAGAATGTAAGAAAATATTGAGATTGTCCCTAACACTATGAGTGGGTCTATGACTCATAGAGAACCTTACGAGTCGTAAAACGGAGTCATAGAAGGGAGTGAGAGGCTGAGAAATTTGGAAAGTGTGGTGTGTGAATCTATGATTTATTTGATGACTAGTGAAAGAGTCTACGACTCGTAGAATGGAGTTGTAGTGCAAGCCCGATACCCTGCAACTATTCAACTCTCAGACCTCTTCTACGACTCAACATGATGAGTCATAAAGAGGACTACGACTCGTAAAGGTAAGTCATATGCAAACTTCAGGGGATAGTGAAACCTGCAAGACAAGTGGGGTCTATGACCCATAGACGTGATTATCCCAATGGAACTTTCATGAAAATATAATCATTAACATCATTAAGAAATATAATAATAGATACCAATCCATTTTTATAAAATAACAGAATAACTTATCTATCAACTTCAACATAGTAAAATCATAAGAATAGCTCATTATCTTTCTTGATTGATAATAATTCATGAGTTAGTGAGAATTTTCCTTATCACCTCTTTTAATATGATTGTGCAAGCATTGTCTTTATTGCACCATAACTTATTTTCTTATAGCATTATTGAAACATCATTCATAACTTTCTTGCTTAAAGTATCTTTGAACATCATTCATAAAACTTTCATTGAAATAACTTGAAAATCATAATCATAATTCATAAATCATGCTTGAATCTAGCATATATCATAGGCCTTTGAAATTCATCTAGAAATTATGCAATGTAATATGAATTATGCATAATTAGGTTAAAAGCATTGAAATATATCATAATTAAGAAGACCCAATGCAAATTATGAAATTAGGGCTTTTAGAAGAAGGAATCATAAGAAAATTGAGAAGAAAACTTTGGGATTCCCTAGGCAAAAAAGCCCAATGATGACCTCCTACATACCTCGACCTTTAGAAGCGCTAAATTGCAGAGAATTGTAGCTTGACTTAAAGAAATCCTTAGAATTGGCTTGAGGAAGAAGGAGACTTGGAAGCACACTTTTAGAGAGAAGATTTTGATTTAGGATTTAGGGTGAGAATGAGTGGGTTAGGAAGGTTTAGGGTAGTTAATAGGTTAGAATAAACTCCAAAAACCATCCATATTTATTAATTAAAATATAGGAAAGACCAAAATACCCCCAACTTAAAACTGAAACTATACTTGCACGGAGGACCTACCAATGTCCGTGAGCTTCACCATAGCCCGTGGTGGTGACGTGGTCTAGAACTTGAGTTCTAGAAATTTTGGGAATTCTGTGAGGTGAAATTCACAGAGGTCACCACAGCACGTGGTGCCCACCATAGCTCGTAGTTCCTTCTATGTTGTGCACCTTCAGGATAGAGTCTGACGAGTTAGACTTCATGAACTACACCAATACTCGTGGTCATCACCACAAGCTGTGAAGTGATCTATGGTCCCTTTAAATACTTTCCCTTATCATCAATGGTCTTCATAGGTGCTCTCCAAAGCTTGTGAAAAGCACCATAGCTCATGGAGGGCTTCGTGGAGAGCCACATAGTGCCAAAAGTTGGGTTTTCTAAGAAAATTTCTTTGAACCTCAATTTTATGACTTTCCAACTTTTAGGGTCTTACAGAATATTCCTAAGGGGAGATATTATAAGATCCCAAAAGTTTAAAAGTCAAAAAATAAAGTTGGAAAAAAGTCTCAGAAATTTGTAGCTTTTTGTAAGTCCCCGGAAGTTGGTAAGTCAAACAAAGTAGAATATAAGAAAATATTGAGACATTCCCTAACACTAAGAGTGGCTCTATGACTCAAAGGGAACCTTACGAGTTGTAGAAGGGAGTCGTGGAAGGGAGTGAGAGGATGAGAAATATGGAAAGTTTGGTGTGAATATATGAGTTGTTTGAAGACTTGTGAAAGAGTTTATGACTTATAAAATAGAGTCGTAGTGTAGGCCTGATACCCTCCAACTATTCAACTCTTAGAACCTCTTCTACGACTCAATAGGACTAGTAGTAGAGAGGACTACAAGTCGTAAAGGTGAGTCGTATGCAAACTTTAGAGGCTAGTATTTTATAGGTTTTCAATACTTACAAGACGAGTTGGGTCTACGACTTGTAGAAGTGATTATGAGTCGTAATAACGACTATTAGGAAAAGTTCAGAGACTCGATTTTTAGGTATTTCCTAAGACCTGGAGGATGATTCATTCCTACTAATCGTCTCCACTTCTACGAATCATAGAGTTTAATTCGTAAGGTCAAAATTTGGATTTTAATGAAGGGTATGAGGTTCTTTTCCAAGTTTGATTCTATGGACCTATACACTTTATATAAGCATAATTCTTCAAATTCCCCTCTTATTTCAATTCACTCTTCAAATTTTCCCTAAGAGAAAGACTAAGAGATCATCTCATCTAGGGTTTCGAATTCAACAACGTTCGTGTTCAATTCAAGTTCAATTTTTCCAAGGTATATGGGAATTGATCCATGGGCTCCTTTCACCCATGGAGTCCTAAGGTTTTCCTCAAAAATCTCTTGAAATTTCATTATCCTTAAACTCTAATTTTGATGAATGTGCTGGGTTGTATCAATTACGGTTTTAATCATTATCAACAATCATTATAAGTATGTTTCTACGTAAATTATATGATTTTGAGTTGAATTATGAATGCCATGCATGAAGCTATTTTCAATAATGCTATACATAAAGTATGATTATGGAGTTCAATGATTTCAACGTGTTCTCATGGTTTTCATTCAAATTTTCTATGTTTATGAGATTTACTCTAAAATCAAGTATGACTATTATGATTACAAATTTCAATTATGATCAAATTATGAATTTCATGCAAGATATGAAAATGGTGACTTAGCGCCCTATGTTTGTGACCTAGGAACAAAATGATATGAATTATGCAAGTATGATATTGTAATGTTGAAAGGCTAAGACTCACATTGCAAGTTTGTTATGAAAATGAGCTACTCTATGAATGTTAAAATGTACAATTTTCATGATATATGTTAAAGTATGATTACTATGTATTTATTTTGTGAGATTTGACTTACCATTAAATAATGACTTGAGGTGGGGGCTCAACCTACAGAATCCTTATATAAAGTCTCTTTTCTCATAACTACGTACTATCGTAGGATTGCCTTCTGTCCTAGTGGATCCATCTATAATTTATGTACATGACCCGCCTAGTGTGGTAGAGTCTACCTTGACAAGTAGATTCCCCTTTTTCCATTGTATGGGGAGAAATCAGAATTCCATTTTATAACTCACATGGTCTTATTGTCGGTTATGGTTCCTATCCCATATATGTGTATTAATCTTGCGTTCTTTTACAATTTCAACTATGTCTCCAAAATTCTTTGATCACTATGGTTTTCTCATGACTTTACTTATCCTTTTATTATGTACGTTATTTGATCATTCCATCTTATGATTTATGTTGCATGTTATTCCCACATACTTAGTACATTTAAATGTACTAACACCTATTGTAGCCTTTATTGTCTCATAATGTAGGGGTTGAGGATCATATCCATACACATGGTTAGTTGAGCTTTCTCATCGATGAAGTTTTTATAAGTCCTCATATATCGAGGACTAGTTATGAGCTATTATTTCTTTCTTCAAAAGACATTGTTATGTTCTGATTTGAGAATGATCTAGGGACATTTCTTAGCCCCCACCCATTTTCTTTAGAAGAGGCAATTGTTGGACAAAACATGTAGAGCCTATGTAGTTGAATTATACTCTCTTTTATGTTTTATGTTAGACTCATATTATGCTATGTTCCACTTTACTTTACCTTATGTATTCTTAATTATATGTCAAGAGATTTGGCTAGATCCCTTTAGGATTTCGATCACCATTTTTTATGACTAGGCCCCAGGTCGAGTGTTAACACTTTAGACTTTCTACAAGGCCCTTAATGGGCTGTATAAGGTACTACAACCCATGAAAGTTGTCATGGAAGTTGTCTAAAAAGGGTGATAGTGAGATCGTGAATGGAACAATAGCCTATGAAGGTGTCCCGTGGAAGTGATCATGAAAAGGTAGATATGAGGCGAAGTCCACAATCCATAGAACTACTCACAAAATATAGAATTGTTCGTGCAAACTCAAACCTTAGGGTCTAGTATGGGCCATTTTTCACATATCTCTCCATAAATTGTGGAGATTTTTACAAGCCGTGAAGGAGCCCGTAGATGTGGACTCTTCAAACCCTAGTCCCTTATATTAAAGAGTCACTTTATAGACCTTGGTGTGTTTGACGGTCCATGAAGCTCGCCATCAAAGTGACCAGTTCAGTGATTATCAAAGGGTGTTTTGGTCTTTTCTCCATTTTTTTGTATTGGGACCTTTTGGGGGGTCAATTATGTAACACCCCATAAGTTTGTAATATTTGAAATAATAATTTTATGTTCGATAAGCCAATTTATCATAATTTATGTCAACCATCATTGAGATATTTGGAGAATAATGGAAATTTGGTGACTATACAAAGTAATAAATTTATAATGTCAATTGAAATTATTTAACGGAAGTTAGAGTCCAAGGAGCCTTGACACAAAAATCTTAAATGAAGAATTTATTGAAAGAAAGTTCTGATATGACCTTATTTATATACTGACTTGGGAGGAGCATATCTACCAATATATGGATTTATGGGGACTATTACATATAAAATAGAAGGAATATGAGTGTATTTCGTATTCACAAAACCTCTTGTCAATTCAAAATTGGAGTAAAAAGTTATGACTATTATATCGCAGCTTGTTCGTGTAAACCAGGTTATGGATCCAGGTCAAGTTTAGCCAACTTTAAAAGGTGCTTTACGACTTCAAAAAGGGTCATTTTTACATATTCTCAAAGTGAAAACATCAAGAAGCCATTGAAGAGTTCTCCAAGACCTTTGAGGTAAGAAAACACCCTCTTATAGCTTGAATCTTCCATGGCTCAAGTTTGGAGAAATATTCTCCTTGTCACAAGCTTCATTTTGTGCTATTTCTTATTGTTTTTCATTGTGATTGAAGTAATTTTTCATGTAAGCTGGTTTTTAATTACATGTTTGAGCTACTTTGAGGTAAGGTTCTACACTTACTTTTCTTAGAATCTTATGTCTTAAAATTGGAATTTGATTCCTACGACCTAGGCATATTTTGGTGCATTTTCTTAAATTTGCCGATTTAGGATGGTGTTGAACCCTGGAGGCAGATTGTTGTGCTTGAAAAATTGAATATTTTTGGTTAAGGTAAGTTTCCTCCAATCACCACCATCGTGTTTTTACTTTTTTGGTCATTTTGTTGATTTTTGAACCACGAGGCGGCGTTTGAGTGTCGTGGCTTAGGGTGCCTAGTCTTTATGTTGTTATGATGTTTTTTGTTATTTGTATTGATTGTAATAAAGTTAAGGAGGGATGGGGGATTTTTTCACCACTTTTAGGTGTTGCGTATGGAGGTTATCAATTGAATGGCATGAAGTAAGTCTTGTTATTTTTCATGGGGAGCTTACTGCTCTTTTGAGATATTGATAGACTCGTGCTGTTGTTGTAGCTACTGGTTATTTTGAGATTGTGATTTACTTTGTTGAGTTAAAAATTAGTTGGTGAGGGTGACGACCTTAATGCCTTATCGATTGGTTATGGCTCATTTTTCTAGCATGATTGATTCTCGCATTATTGCCTTACTTTTGGTTTGCCAAGCATCTTAGAGGCACCATTGGGGATTTGATGGATAGGTATTTAAGGAGAGAGTTTCTATTATGGAATAATCCTATTGGCCTAAGCTTATTGTGGATGGTATATTGTCATTATGTGACATGTATCCTTGTTCTATTGAGTTGGCTACCACCATATGATACAATATTTATTATTGACACTCTACTCCTTGTCTAGTGGCCTAAAAAAGCATGTTATGATTGTATTTGGATCAATTATGATTACTTGTAATTTTTGCATAATTTTATCATCTAGATAGCGCCCATGAGCTAGTTTTGGCCTCAGTAAACACTAATAATGCAGGATTCTTGAGCATATAAATTAATTGTTTTACCGAGCCTATGGGCCGAGTAGAAAAATTCCTCAGCAGTATTTATGAACCTCATAAACAATATATTTAGACTATTCTTCGACTTATTAATGATTGTGTTTATTTCTAATATTTTTATATATTCACGATGAGAGTTTGACAATAAAGACCATCTCCAAGAAGTGCTTTAGGTACTCCAAAGTCAGAAATTATATGCTAAGCTCTCGAAATGTGAGTTCTTTTTGTATGTTGTGTCCTTCTTAGGCCATGTTGTATTAGCTGCTGCTATATAGATTGACTTATAAAAAGTTGAGGCCGTAAATATTTGGCTAAGGGATACAATCCCAATAAAAGTTCATAGTTCTTTTCTGGGTTTACCAAGGTATTACATGAGGTTCACAGAGGAATTCTCTTTACTTTCAGCACCTTTGACAAAACTAACTTAAAAAGAAGCTACGTTCAGTGGACTGTAGACTATGAATAAAGCTTTCAAAAGCTGAAAGAAAGATTTACTTCAACCTTAGTTTTGACCTTGCCAAAGGGTTTAGAGGGTTTTGTGGTGTACTGTAATCCTTCAGGCATCAAGTTGGGTTGTGTTCTGATGCAATATGGTAAGGTAATTGTTTATACTTCTAGATAGCTAAAGAAGAAAGAGAAAAACTATCCAACCCATGATTTATAGTTGGCCGAAGTTCTTCATGCCTTAATTTGGAGGCATTACTTATATGGCATGCATGTTGATGTCTACAAAGATTATAAAAGCCTATAGTATATTTTTCAAACAAAAAGAGTTGAATCTATGACAACGTCGATGGCTCAATTTGTAGAAAGATTATGATGTGAAAATCCTGTACCATCCAGGGAAGGCGAATATAGTAATTGATGCCCTAAGTCGTAAATCTATGGGAGATTTTTATATTTGGGAGTGGAGAAATGGGATATAGCCCAAGAGCTTCATCAATTAACAAACTTGGGGTTTAGTTTATTAGATTCCTATGATGGTGTCACAATTTAGGACATAGCCATCTCATCCTTAGTTGAAAGGTGAAACAATGACAATATGAGGATCCCAACTTTGAGCATTTCAAGGGCAAGGCTTAGCAGTAGGAGTCCTTAGCCTTCAATGTAGCAGAAAGTAGAGCCCTTAAATACATAGATTGATTCGGTGTTCCAGATATTGTAGGTCTTCAATGAAAAATTATAAATGAGGCACTATATTCCTGCTAATCTATCCACCCAAGTTACACGAAGATGTATCATGAAATTAAAGAGATTTACTAGTGGCCTAGGATGAATAAAGATATTGCTAAGATCATAGATTAGTGTCTTAACTGTCAGTAGGTGAAGGTTGAGAAGCCATTTAAGAGTTCTTCAAAACCTTTGAGGTATGGAAATACCTTTTTCTACCTTGATTCTTCCTTGGCTCAAGTTCAGAGAAATGTTCTCCTCGTCACAAGCTTTGTTTTGTGCTAATTCTTATCATTTTTCATTGTGGTTGAAGTAATTTTGTATGTATGCTGGTTGTAAAGTTATGTACATGGATGAAATACTTTGAGGTAAGGTTATACACCTACCTTTTTTAGAATCTCATTACTTAAAGTTGGAATTTCATTCCTATGACCTAGGCTTATTTTGGTGCATTTTCTTAAAGTAGAAGAGTTTGGATGATTTTTAATACTTAAAGTAGATTGTTGTGCTGGAAAAATAGAATATTTTTGGTTAAGGTAAGTTTCCTTCAATCACCTCCTCGTGTTTTTACATTTTTGGTCATTTTGTTAATTTTTTACCACGAGGTGGCATTTGAGAGCCTTGGCTCAAGGCAACCTAGTTTTTGTGTTGTTGTGAGTTGTTTTGATATGTGTATTGATTGTAATAAAGTTATGGAGGGATGGGGGATTGGTTCACCACTTTTAAGTGTTATGTATAGAGGTTATCGATTGAATGGCATGAAGTGTATCTTGTTATATATCTTAGGGAGCTTACCGCTCTTGTGAGATGTTGATTGACTCCCGTTGTTGTAATTAGTTGCTGTTTATTTTGAGATTATGATTTAGTTTGTTGAGTTAAAAGTTGGCTGGTCAGGATGACGATGTTAACGCCTTATTGATTGGTTATGGCTCATATTTTGCAGCTTGGTTCATTCTCTCATTATTGCATTACTTTTTGTTTACCAAGCTTATTAGAGGTACTATTGGGGATCTAATGGAAAGTTATGTTAAGGCTATTATTTTTATTCTAGCATGATCCTAATTACCTAAGCTTGATATGGATGGTATATTATCATTATTTAACATGTATCCTTGTCCTATTGAGTTGGCTACCCCCATATGATACAATGCTTATCAGTGATATTGTACTCCCTGCCTAGTGGCCTTGAAAAGTATATTATGATTGTGTTTTGATCAAGTATAATTACTTGTTATTATTGCGATGTGTTATCATCTAGATGCCTTCTATGATATTATTTTGGACTTAACAGACACAGATACTGCAGGATCCTTGAGCATACAAATTGGTTGTTTTATCAAGTCTACGAGCGGGTAGAACATAACTATAGGATAGCCAGGGTGTACCTATAGGGCAATATATTTTTATTGCACCACGAAGCTTCAGATTCACAATGATTCATGGTATATGTACATTCAATCAGTTCATATCAAATTATCATTAGGATCCAGGTAAGGGGTAATATCGGTATTTAGCAATTTTTCACTCATTAGGACTTATAGGGATTGTGTGTTATTTCTACCTATCAGGCTTATGGGGTCCAGATTAATTTATTGCTTGTTATGTGTTTAGATTGCCTTGTTATAGGGTGATAGCTGTTGTACTTGTATTTTACCCTATCCCTTTTCAGTCATTACTTATACTTTAGTTTTAGCTTTTAGTTTTCTTACATACTCGATACATTACCTTGTACTGATGGCCTATTGCCTAGGGACGCTGCATTTATGCCTGCAGGTTCTGAGAGAAGATCAGAGAAACCTGTCAAGTAGCATAGACGAGCTTCAGTGGGTTGGTTAACTCTTTTCCTTTCAGGGGTTGCTGGAGTCTCAAAGATTAGCCTTTTTGCTATTTATAGTTTTTGGGTAGGTTGGAGTCCCGTCCCATGAAGTATTATATTCATAGAGGATTTTATACTAGACAGTTGGGTTGCATAGTTATGATAGTGTCCATTTTAGCCTTATATGTCTATTAGCTATAACGTGTTAGCCAATTGAGCCTTGTTGTTGTTTTGTTGGAAATTTTGTGGGTCACTAGCCTAGTTTACATTATATATATATATATATATATATATCATGGTGGCCTCGATGGCGTGCATAGAGTTTATGCTTTCCTAGATATCATGTCGGCCTTGACAGCCGAACAAGATTATGTGCTACCTGTTTATTATATTATATCAACTCTTAGGTGTAACTATTTTCTTTCTAGAGCTGTCCACAAGGGGTTTGCTGGTCGAGGGCTGATTTTTAATCTAGGATATACTTATTTGTTTTCTTTATTGTGTGTGGCTTCTATGCGCCAATGTTAAATAGTTCAACTAGGTCGACTTTGGTCTAAGTTTTGGCATTAGGTGTCAGTTGCGCCCCTTGAGTTTAGGGCATGCCAAATTCCTAGTCTATTAACTACCCCAAACCCTACTAAATCCCTCATTCCCTCCTATTCACTCAACACAAAATCACCTCTCTAGAATCTCTCTTGCAAGTCAATCTTCTTCTCCAAGTTGTGCACTCAAGAATCTTCAAGTTCAGGTATCCATGTTCCAATTCCATATAAGGATTTGATTAACTAAGGTATATGGGAATTAATCCATGGATATTCTTTCATCCATGGGGTCCAAGGGTGTTTCAATTATCTCTTTCATGAATTTCTCCTAAATTCTAAGGTTTTTATCAATTTACACTAGGTCAAGTCAATTATGCTTTTATTCGATTGGGATGATCTATTCATACATGATTTCAATTCAATTATATGTTTTAAATAAATTTTATAAGGACCCTTGCATTATGTCATGAATTTCAAGTATGAATTATGAATTTATGATCATGGATTTGATGAATTCTCGTGTATGATTTATAAAGCTATGTATTATGATTCAAGTACGATTTCAAGTATAAAACCATAAATTGTGCAAGGTTTTTTCACAATATACAAGATATAATGATTTGGATGCTTAGAAAGGTATGTATCCACAAGTTCAAGTTATAGTCATGATTTCCAAGGAGCTATTCTTATGATGTATTTTCATGATGATTGGATTGGTTGATTTACCTTACCTAATGACTATGTGTTATGTATTTAATTGGGATTAACTTAGCACCGAGCGAACTTTGTGATGGGGATCCATGAGGGAACCCCTAGTAGCAACCCTTAGTTCCAAAACTACATGCCACCGTAGGTGCCTTTATATATTAGCTAGTGGATCCACGTATAACTCATGTTATATTTATGATACAGAGTCTACCTAGGAAAGTAGCCTCTTTCTTCTCGGTGTGGTAGTTACATCGGATTCCATATTATAGCTCACATGGTCCTACATGCCGGTTAATATTAATATCACAAATATGTGTATGCTACATTTACATGTTTTAATGACGTTTTTATGATGAATTGACCTTATGATATAATTTCAAGTGATTTAAAGTTTTATTCATATTTTCAAGATATTGGTTATGCATCACATGTTCATATTGACTATGTCCGATTACCATTGTTCATGCATATTTCTCACATACTTAGTGAATTCAAAGTACTAACACATATTTTTTACCTACATTGTCTCATAATGTAGGGTCCAATGATCACTCTACGTTCCCGCTTGTGGCTAGATATTGTGTTACTATCTCTTGTTGGTGAGTCCTCATCTTTTGAGGACATGACATTTATGATTTATCTATATTTCTTATGTATTTCATTCTTATGTTGGTGATCTAGAAACTTGTCCTAAGCCCCATCCATGTTAGTAGAGGTCTGTTAGATTTGTCATGGAGTCTATTTTGTCCCATTATTTAGAGATTTTAGCTTGTGTTTCCCTTGTGATGAGATTTCCTTATTGAGGCTTTTATTCCGCATTCATGATATCTCTTGTTATGTTCTTATTTAACTTATGTGTTCTCATGTATGATATGCTAAGCAGCTTGGTTGGAGTCCTTTGGGATTCTAATCAATGTGTCATACCTAGGGCCTAACCTGGGTTATGACATTATGATTTCCAGAATATTGTATGACCTTGTACTATTTTTTTTCAGAATTAGATCATCAGTTTCTTGTTATGTTTACTTGGTCATTGCATTAGCTTGTTTTCAAACTTATAATGTTATTATGTAATGTTTATGCATTTTCAAATACTCAGTATATTTGAAGTACTAACCGCATACTTTTCTACATATATTAATAATATGGGTTTTGACACTCCATCCATGCTCACGGTTAGTACAAATTTCATCTGCTTATAATGATTGTTGGCGAGTCCTCATATTCCGATGACAATGTTATCTTTTTATTTCAGTTTTTTTGATTGTAGAGTTAGCTAGGAACAAGTCCTAGCAACTCACCTATGTAGTAAGGCTTTCAAACAAAATAGTTAGATTCCACATATATGCCTTCATATGTTGCCTTTTGTTGTACGAGACTTTAACACGAATTGGATGATAGATACAACTTTTGAAAATCATCTTCCTTTCTTTTAGGCATGAGACAAAATGAAATTTAAATGGTGAATTACTACTCTTCCACTCTACGAATGGTTCATTAGGAAATTGAAACTTAACCATATGGGTTCAATAGTCAACAAAGACATAGCAAGCATGATGCCAATCTGTACCAAGAATAATATCGAAGTCAGTCATATCTAACTCTACTAGATCAACTGAGTTGATTTTATGAAAAATTGAGATCGGGCAATTTCTGAAAACCTGTTTAGCTAAAATTGAATCACCGATAGTAATAGAGACTGAGAAAGGTTCTTATAGGATTTTGCAACTAATATCAAACTTTATAGCAATACAAGGTGTAACGACTAAAAGATTTGATCCATTATATAAAAAAGCATTAACATAAAACTAAATGACTCGTAATATACTAGTGACCACATCAGGATAGTCTTTCTGAGCCAGTCAAGTCTAAAGACCATAAAACCCGCTCTGATGTTGACCACCACCAGAACCTGATGAAGTATCCTGCTGAACTAGGTGACCTGTAGAAGTAGACCGAGAGTGCTGACGATGATCTCTACCCTTGTTAGCAACCAAAGGGGAATCTCTCAATTTGTGACCAATCTTACCAAAACCATATTATCTATCAGTACCAACTAAGCACTTCTTTGAGGCTTAGGGTTAGACACCTTATCCTTGTTAAACTTCTGAACCAAAGTGCTAGACAAAGTCGGGAAAGAGTATTTTTGTCGAATCTGAGAATGACCAATATTTTTGGACCTCTGATGAGAATAATTACCATTATCTTTCATTTCCCTCTTAGTCCCTTTATCCCTCTCCTTAAACTTCTCTTTCTAAATTTGTTCAGAATG
Source organism: Solanum dulcamara (assembly GCF_947179165.1). Taxonomy (NCBI): domain Eukaryota; kingdom Viridiplantae; phylum Streptophyta; class Magnoliopsida; order Solanales; family Solanaceae; genus Solanum; species Solanum dulcamara. The sequence goes on from NC_077242.1 coordinate 28,195,478, forward strand.
AGTCATCAAATTTGAGATATACATCTCCTTTATCAACATAGAAGTTCTACATACTTTGGCATAACCATAATACTACTATTACAACAAGACAGATCATAAGTCTCAAAATAAAATTTTGATTCCATATAGAGTACAACCTGATAATCTCAAATGCTAATATCATATACGTGACTAGGACAAGTCATATGCGTGACTAGGACAAGTCTCTCTCTCACAAAGCAAGTATGAAACTAGAAGATATGAAATAAAAGACAGCATATGATGGTCATGCCCTCGAACCATAAGGACTCACCTAAAAGCTAGATAATACTGATCAATCCACTAGCCATGGCTGGATGGAGGAATATTAGAACGTATATTATAAAATATTATAGACACAATAGAGGTATGTGTCAGCACTATAGAGAGTACTAAGTATGAAGAATTTGTAATGCATGACATAAAATATGATAATGCAATAACCAAGCTAAAATATGACCTAATCTAAAATATTGTTAAAAACATAAAATATGGTCAATGCAACACTCAAAATAAAATCATAAGCTTAACATAACATAACTGAGAATCATAAGTCTTTGTGAGATATACCATTGTGTGATTTATAAAATGGAGTCTAGTGTCTCTCCCACACCTAAAAGATGATTTCCTACTTACTAGGTAAGGACGATGAACATGATCTATTTGTGGATCCACTAGCTTAAGCTGATTTGTTCAGTTGGGACATCCTACGGGGGCATGAGTATGGGACTAAGGGATTGGTACTAAATAACTCCACCTCTACTAACGGGTGAGCATCCATCCCAAAGTCCTTTAGGTGCTAACTAAACTATTAATGCAATATCATCCATAAATAAATCATGATTTCATAACATATTTATAAAAGACACTTATCTAAAACATCTATATCTTGATAACCATTTCATAGAAAATAGTAGAAATACTTCACATTGAGTATACTTCATGTCACGATCAATTTCTCAGATCATGATGGCACCTATCATAATTTCTCGATAGGTAAGCCAAATCTGTAATCCAAAATGGCAAGTAATGGAAATAAGGGAGAAATATTAAATAGAACTAAGATAAATTAAATAAATACCAAAATAAAGAAAAAGTAGATGAATATATACAAATAAACCAAAAGAATCCCCCCTAGAACCTATAAGTTATAAGTACAAAGATGCTACAAAAACAAAACAAGTACAAGTCCCAAAGGTGGACCAAGAATATATACAATATTGGCTAGTCTCAACCGTACAAAAAGATAGGTCATCCAAGCTAAAGAAGAAATAAATGATCTCAAAATGACAAGTTCTCACCCTGGTCTCTCGAACTGGCTACAACAGGCTTTATCTATCCATGATGGTAGCTGATACTTAATCTTGCATCACAAAAGTAGATGCAGAGTGTAGTATGAGTACTAGATATAAGGTACCCAGTAGCCATCATAGGCTGACACAGCAGGAAAGGTAAAAATAATATGAACAAGATGAATAAGCCTAAATAGGAGTCACAATATGGCATCTAAAATAAGAATGGTCAATATCCAAAAGAATAGGAAGCTACAATCTAGGAAGACTACAAATAACTACACCCAACTGGACTCCATAAGCACAGCCAGGACACTCACGCATAAGTTTAAATAAAACCCGAACAAACCCCTAAAAGCCCCTTGGGTACATAAAATATCTATGACTATAAAGGCTAGTACCTAAGAATATGCGATACCAAGGACTGAAGAACCATATCATCCTCGAACTAAGAATCTCTAAGAATTTGTTTAGCATGCATGTCCTAAGGGCCAAGGCCAAGACTGGCACCCTAATTCTCGCCAAATTATCAATGTGGTCAAGGACGGGACTAGGACCGGATGCTCGCCAAATCTATTGATAAGGTGGAGGCTGATACTGGGATCCAGATGCTCTCTATACTAGCAAGCCGATAGAGGCTAGGAATGTTTCCCAGATTTTCCCCTATGAAATTCTAAAATTGAGGCTTGGTCTGGGACTCGGATGCTCATGGATGATTAAATCAATGGTACCAAATATTCTCCTTTCCAACCAGATACTGATAATTACCGAGGATCTCCCCCACAATGAGTCAACTAATATATCACCATGGCTTCAACCGAAACTTAAAAAAATGAACACAAAGTCTAGTATCACCAACGCATCTCAAAAGAAGAAATCATAGAAAATTATGGAAAAGGTTGTTCTTAATTGCAAAGCTGCCATCTAGCTAACGCCAACTACCAGACACTAGCCAGTTACGTCATTCTACAAGGATCTAAGCGCACTGGAGCGACACCGATGCATCTAAAGCAAGTTACACAATCTATACTAAGGCTAACATGGAAAAAGAAAACTTACTCAGGATAGTTACCTCTTAAAACAACTCAACTCAAATAAGCATGACATATAATAAGACACATTACTTTAAAAGATAGTAATGCAACTCAGTGTATAAAATATAAGAATTTTACTTCTTGGGGAGTTTGTCTTACCTTCCCAGGGTAAGGGATGCAAAATCATCTCTGGATCCAATAAAAGTCTTCTTTTAGGACAATAAAGAGTCACTTGAATGAATAGTACGATCCTATACTACAATGGCTACATTATTTATGGGGTTCGTGTTGTTCTATACTCTTTCCTAAATCCATGTTCAATACTGTTATGAAAATATAATTTATTATGCTCATAACTCAAAGTAGTGTATTTACTCAATTAGTCTCTTTGGAACTTACCTCAAAACTCAAATTGTCTTAACTCATCTCTTATCTTTAAAATAAACATAAACTCACATTAATGAATGCATTTAAAAGAAATATTTGACTTGTCAGCTAAATCTTAAAATAGTTGTTCAAATTTTTTTACATCATTTATAATCAATAATTCTCATTATCAAAATAGTTATTAAGAGACTTATCAAGTCATTCTCAAAATGATATGTAAAAGATCAAATTCAACTCAATGTCAAAATGATAAATGAAAGGTTTCTCAAATTTAATTCATGTTCAAGCTATTTTTCAATCAAATGATGAAAATAATTACTCATTGTTTAACCTAAATAATGCATAAACTAATAAATATAAAATTTAACTAGGGTTCATGGGAATGCAACCATGAATCCCAAATCTCAAAACTCAACTCAAGATACGCAACAAGATATATTTGAATATACTCAAGAATACAATGGAATTTAGATAGAAAACTCAAGAATTCACATTATAGGAATTAAAACCTCAATCATGAAACTCAACTTAACTATATAGAGATGTAGAGCACGAGAAAAAAATTTAGTCCATTGTTATGATATCATTATATACCTGGAATGAAGATTTCCTAAGCAAAAATTGAACAATAGGCTTTAAATTCTTGAACAAACGTTTTGGGTGTTTAATGAGGAAAAAACCCTTTTGGGTGCTTATAAGGGACAAATTTTGGTCCTAAAATAGAGTGGGTTAAGTTTGGAAAATATGAGAAAAAGACCGAAATGCCCCTCATTAAAATAAAAGTTGGGCAAAAATAAGCCTCCAAGTTTGCAGACTTGGTATCCAGATCCAATTTTCAGAATTCTTCTTCTACGCAACGCAGAGACATTGCGGAATATACTATCTAAAAATTTCATGGATCAAAATTACCCTTCACGGACTTGGTCCCTAGTTTGAATTTTCCCAAATATTTCACTATGGACGGGGACTGGGTCCCCAGATTCATTTTTTTCTAGATTTTTCTCTTAGTTCTCGGAATAATCTAAGTTACAATAGTATTGGATGTTACAATATCTCTCCCTTGGGATCATTCGTCTTTGAATAATGAGCTCAAATAGAATTTATTCAAGGTACAAATAAAACACAAGAACTTTAAAACATTAACTCAAGAATAACTCATGTAATTTCATCAACTAAAGAAGGTACTAACTCAATAATGGGAATAAAAATAATACCTTTAACATCGACCCTAGGAGGAACGAATAGATTCGGGTTCTTCGTCCTCCTATCCTCTTTGGATTGCCATCTAGCCTCCTCAATGAATTAATTTTGCCATAAAACTTTGACTGAAGCGACCTCTTTGGTCCTTTATTTACGAACTTCACGATCAAGATTTTGAATAGGAACCTCCTCATAGGACAAGATTCTTTTACTCTAATGTTTTTTGTAGGAACAATGAGTGAAGGATCACCCATGCATTTCTTAAGCATGGAGATATGGAACACTCGATGAACGACATCTAACTCTGAAGGAAGCTCTAAATCATAAGCAACATTACCCACTCTCTTTATAATCTAGTAAAGACCAATGTAACACGGACTCTACTTTCTTTTATTTCCAAACCTCATAACTCCCTTCATGGGAAAAACCTTCAAGTGCACCCAATCATTTACCTCAAACTCCAAGTCTATTCTCCTAACATCAGTGTAGGATTTCTGATGACTTTGCTTAGTTTTCAACCTTTCTTGGATGATCTTCACTTTCTACATAGATTGGTGGCTAAATATGGTTCTCTCAACTCAGCCTCACCAACCTCTAACCACCCAATTGACCATATACATCTCCTCCCATAAAGATCCGCATGTGGAGCCATTTGAATGCTCGAATGAAAGCTATTATTTTAAGCAAACTCAATAAGCGTCAAGTGGTTATCCCAATTACCTTTGAAATAAGTAGCACATGTTCTAGGTATCTACTCTAGAGTATAAATACTATGGTTAGCTTAACCATCTATTTGGGGGTGAAAAGTATAACTAAGCTTCACCTTTGAACCCAAACCTTTCTGGAAGGATTCCAAAACAGTGCATTGAATTCAATACCTCTATCTTTGATAATGGACAAAGGAACTCCATGAAGTCTAACTATCTCTCAAATGTACAACCTTGCATAATTCTCTGTTAAATTTATAGTCTTCACAGGCACGAAGTAGGCTAATTTAGTCATCTTATCCACAATCACCCACATCCAATAATGTTGTCTGCAAGATCGCGGTAAACCTGTAATGAAATCCACGCTAATCATCTCCCATTTCCATTCCCACAAAGCTTTTGACATTAAACTTTTACTTGTTTCCAATTCAGGCGCATAGATACAAACTATGTTATGTCTCTCTTCATATCATTCCAACAATAGACCTCCCTCAAGTTATGGTAAATCTTTGTAGAACCTGGATGGATGGAACACCTGAAGATATGGGCCTCTATCATTATTACGCCATGAAGACCATCAAAACTTGAAACACATAACCTGCCCTAATATCTTAACACTCCATCTCCCCCTTTGGCGAAAGCCTTTACTTTCTGCTTATGAATGTCATCTTTCAATTGGAGGATAATAGGATCTTTATCTTGCTTTTATTTTACCTCAACAACTAATGAACACTCAGCCCATTCTAGACAATAACACCTCCTTCATCAGAGTCAACAAGATGAACACCCAGACGTGCAAGTCTATGTACTTTCTTGGCTAACTCTTTCTTCTCCTCCTCCATATGAACGGTACTCCTCTTGGAAAACTTGTTAAGAGAAACGGCAATAACATTAGCTTTACCTGGATTTTAAAGATACTCATGTCATAGTACTTGAGTAACTCAATCCATCTTTTTCCCCTCAGGTTGAGCTCATTCTGACTGAATACATATTGTAGGCTTTTTTGATCTGTGAACACATCTACGTGCATGCCATAAAAATAGTAACGCCAAATATTGAGTGCAAATACTACTGCTGCCAACTCTAGATTATGATTCGGACAATTATTCTCATGAACCTTAAGTTATATAGAAGCATATGCAATAACCTTGCCTTTTTACATTAGAACCCAACCAAATTCTACTATAGATGTATCGCAATAAATCACAAACTCATTTCACTTTTAGCTGTTGAAAACTCTTCTCACAGGCATCGTGCTATTGAAACTTAGTCTTCTTTTGAGTCAACTTAGTCAATGGCAATGATTTGGATGATAATCCTTCAACAAATCTCCTATAATAGAAAGCCAAACCTAAGAAACTTCTTATGTCAGTCGGGGATGTGAGTCTTGGCTAGTTTTTTACGGCTTCAATCTTCTGTGAATCAACTTGAATACCATATTCCAAAATAATATGGCATAAGAATGCCATGGATGCAGGACAGAACTCACACTTCGAAAACTTAGCATATAACTCCTTTTCCTTGAGAGTTTGAAGAAAAATTCTGAGATGATTGGCATGCTCCTCCTTATTCATCAAGTAGATCAGTATTTCATCGATAAAAATGATAACAAACATATGTAGATACTACTTGAACACTCTATTCATTAGGTCCATAAATGCTGCAAGGATATCAGTCAAACTAAAGGACATGACTAGAAACTCAGAGTGACCATACCTGGTTCTAAAGGCTGTCTTCGGGATGTCACATCTCTTACCTTCAACTGATGATAGCGTAATCTGAGGTCTATCTTGGAGAAACAGATGTCACCCTAAAGTTGGTCGAAAAGATCATCAATCCTTGAAAAAGGATACTTATACTTTATGATAACTTTATTCAACTGACGATAGTCAATGCACATTCTCAAAGACCCATCTTTCTTTCACACTAATAGGACTAGAGCTCCCCAAGGTGAGACATTCAGACTAATGAATTCCTTATCTAAAAGATCGTTCAACTTCTCTTTTAATTCTTTTAACTCAATAGGAGTCATTCTATATGGAGAAATGGAAATAGGGTATGTGTCCAAAAGAACATCTATTCTGAAATATATCTCCCTATCGAAAGGGACTCCAAGCAAATCCTTAAGAAAGATTTTTGGAAACTCATTAATGACTGAAATAGTTTAGAGGGATGGTGTCTCCACACTCTCATCTCTAACTCGGGAAATATGATAGATACACCCTTTGGAAACTAACTTTTTGGCCTTAAGGTAGGAAATGAATCGACCCTTAGGCAAAGCTGGACTAACCTTCCACTTTATAACTGGCTTATTTGGACACTAAAACTTGACTACTCGAGTTCTATAATCAACTAAGGCATAACAAGCATAAAGCCGATCTATGCCAAGAATGACATCAAAGTCAACCATATATAGATCAACGAAGTTGTAAAAGTCTCTTTATGGTAGAAAGAGATAATATAATCACGATAGACTCTCTTAGCTAGAATGGAGTCACTAATAAGAGTAGAAACACTGAATGGTTCTAAGGGTCATTCATGAAGAATCTCAAACATAACAGCTACATAAGAAGTCATAAAAGACAAGGTAGCATTTGGATCAGGTGAAGCATAGACTTCATGAGAAGAGACTCGAAGTAAGTTTACTAGTGATAACATCTGGCGAGTTCTCTAGGTCATGCCAGTTGGCCATACCATACAGATGGTTTGGACCCCTATCTGTCCTTGAATGAGCACCACTCTAATTTTCTCTGTTGAGTTGTTTTGTCTAAGAAGATTAGGCTATGTTGACCCCATTACCCTACATCTGATGGACAATCTCTCACAAAGTAACCCATCTGACCACACTTAGAAGAATCATTATTACCATCACAACACTCTCCCAAGTGGAGACTCCCACACTTACCACAAGGTGGCTTGTGTGGCAAACTTTGAACCATACTTCCCTGAGATTAATAGTCTTAGGCTTTGAAATTTTGGTTACCCTGAGACCTCTAGTAATTCCTATTATTGGCTCTAGGTATAGTTGTTGTAGATGGTACATAGTCAGAAGACCTATTCTGGATGAAAGAACAATTACCATTACCACCCTTCTGGTGGTGCCCTCATTATCTGCAGATTTGGCTTTCTTACTTTGTTGTTCCACTCTGTCCTTTTTATTAGTCTCCTCAAATTGCTAGGCATTCACCATGATTCTGAGGTCTCCATATCAGTGAGCAATAAGATTGCCTGACACTCCTTCTTTACATGTCTGTTTAAACTTGAAACAAATTTTCTCATTTTGGCTCTCACATCGGGAACCATTTTGAGAGCATACCTGGACAACTAGATGAATTTGAAGCCATACTCCTTAATTTTCACCCCTTCCTACTTTGAGTTCATAAACTTCTCAGATTTTTCCTTCCTAAGCTCTAATGGAAAGAAGTGGTCCGAGAAAGCTTTCGCAAACTCATCCCAAACTACAGGCTTAGCATCTGCACCTCTGCTTTCCTCCCATTAATTATACCAGATATTGGAAAAATCTTTCAGTTGGTAGGATAGAAGTTCAACTCCCTCTAGGTCTATGGCATGCATGGTTTTTAGAATCTTCCACATGCTATCAATGAAGTTTTGAGGATCTTCCTCGAACTTAGATCCTATGAAGACTGGTGGGTTCATCCTCAGGAAATCACAAGTCCTATTTGCAAGAGATTACTCTTGAGAACTAGAGGTTAGAGTAGGGGCATTCTGACAACCCGCAAATGCAGCTATCAATTGGGTGTGCATAGAGATAGTCATCCTAAATTCAGCCTCAGAGGTCATCATGGGATGCACGGTCTGTGGAACTTCTTGAGTCCTATTTTCTCAACTTCATCATTAAATTCTCTAGCTTGGTTTCGGGTTTGCATTCTAGATGGTTACGGAACCTCATTCTCTACGACGTTCCTTTAAATCAATGTTCTCTTTGAAGGAATGATCTGAAAATCATGAAATACATGAATTAGAAGGAGATTTCATAGAGTTAAACTCTATAGCATGAGATGGAGTAAGATAGAAGTGAAAAAGTTTATAAAGTCATGTAACCTCCCTATTATAGATATGGTGCTCTTCACACTGATAAGAAGGACTCTACCAGACTTGGATTCATAAACACCATAGGACTCTTGAATTTTGTGCTCTGATACCAAGTTTGTCATGCCTCGAGCCTACACCCTGAACGTGGCCAGCACTCAAAAATCATCGTTGGTCCCAAGTGAACCACTTGTCCTGAATAACTCACGTAGCGGAAGACTTTAGCTCATAAATAACTCAGATGGTCATAATGAGACATGCAATTTAATACTCTTTAGCATAATTCATGAAACTCAAATATAAAAGATGTATGAAACTTAAATCAATATTTCAAAACATACTCATAGAAATAATTTTAACACTATCAACTAGTCTATGAAGCCTTTAGAATATTGGCTCTGAAATAGGTAGCGAGATAGGCCCATGGCTACCTTAAACTAATAATTAAATAACTAAAAAATAAAGACTCAAGAGTGACTCTTAATGCAAAGAGGTCTTAATGAAAGTTGGGTAGAAACTGATCTTAAATGGTGCACTGGTTGAGGATCTCTATCACCTGTATGTGCATCATAAAATGATGCAGGTCAAATAATGTCAATACATAGAATGTACGATTATGTAAAATAGCAAAAGAAAACTTATGCAGGATACTCAACTCAAGGGCTCAACTCTAAAAATAGCTCAACTCAAATAAATGTGACATAAATAAGAGAAACACTTTAAAATATAGTAATGCAAATCAATGTATAAAATATAATAGTTTTACTTCTTGGTGAGTTTCTATAACTTACAATCATCACTTATGAGCTACATGATGTTACAATAAATTATTTTCATTTCCACAGCCATCCAATACCTTGCGAGGGTAAGGTACACAAACTCATCTCTAGATCTAATAAAAATCCTCTTTTGGGACATTGAGGAGTCGCTCAAATAAACGGTATGATCCTATTCTACGCTAGCTACGTAGTTTATTGGGTTAAAGTTTTTCTATATTCTTACCAAAATCGATGCTTAGTACTACTCTCACAATATAATTTATTATGTTCATAACTCAAATGAGGGTATTTACTCAATTAGCTCAATTAGTCGCTTTTTGACTTAGCTCAAAACTCAGCTCTTCTCAACTCATCGCTTCTCTTTAAAATTAATATAAACTCACATTAATGAATGCATTTAAAAGAAATATTTGACTTCTCATCTCAATCTCAAAATAAGTGTTTAAAAATATTCACATCATTTATACTCAATAATTCTCATGCGCAAATTAGTGATTAAGAGACTTCTGAACTTATGCTCAAAATGATACATAAAAGATCAAACTCAACTCAATGTCAAAATGATAAATGAAAGGCTTCTCAAATTCAACTCATACTCAAGCTATTTTTCAATTAAATAATGAAAATAATTCCTTATTGTTTAACTCAAATAATGCATAAAATAATAAATATAAAATTCAAACAGGATTTATGTGAATGCAGCCATGAATCCCAAATATCAAAACTCAACTCAATAAACTCATCAAGATATATTTAAATATACCCAAGAACACAATGGAATTTAAATATAACAAATTGAGAAAAAAAACTTGAACTCCCCTCATTAAAACAAAAGTTGGGCAAAAATAAGCCTCCAGGTCCGCGTTGCAGACTTGGTCCCCAGATCTAATTTTCCAAAATTTTTCTTTGGTACAAAGCGGAGACATTGCAAACTCTACCGTCTTAAAAATTTTTCAGATCAAAATTACCCTCCCAGGTCCGCACCCCTGTTTGATTTTTCGCAAATTTTTTACTCTGGACGGGGATCGATTCCCCAGATTCATTTTTCTAGATTTTTTTCTAAGTTCTCGGAACAATCTAAGTTCAAATAGTATGAAGTATTATAGTAATAGTTCCTCCTATATATTCCTTTAGATTCATGAATTTTAACTTGTTCATGAAATTAGTTTAAAACTTCATGTTTTAGCTCAAAGTCAGTCACTCCTTCTGTTTTATGTGTTTTTTTGCATTCATGTTGGGTTGTAAATCTTTCCCTACTCTTTTCAAACCTATCTAAACCTCATTCGAGGATTAATTTTCTCAAGGGGGATATGTTGTAATACCTCAAAAGTAACTATCTTAGATGAATTAGGAAAGTGCTTAAAAACTACTTAAAGTATGTAATTTTTGGTTTCTTCAAGGCCTTTATAGGTCATACAATGAACTACAACTCATGGAATGCATCTATAGACAAGACTTCCGAGAATCAAAAAATCAGCCTTGTACTTTATAACCCAAGTTTACAGCTCGTAAAATATTTTACTGGTCGTATACACCAGTCATAAATGGAACTTTAGAAAGATGAATTTTTTTACCCTGTACAGTATAAAATGATTTATGAGTCGAAAATCCCTTATTTATGGATCGTAGACTGATCAAAGGACCATAGATTGGTCTTACAGATAAGATCTTCAATATCTCAGCATTTTAGTACCTTAATTCTACGGACATACAGTACGGGTCGTAGTGTGGTTTAGGGTACATAATTAAGTCTCATGCATTAAACTTTTGAAAGTCACAATCTTAATATGTTTTTCTACCAAAAACCTTCCACGGTTTGTAAAACAAACTATGGCCTATAGATGAGGTACGTAGATGACCTCCAATAGTTTATAATCAGAAAGAATTTTATCTTTCATGCTCTTTCAATTTCTACACTATGTTGGTTACAACCCGTACTTTGGTACCTTGGAACGCTTCTTAAGTTTCTGGAAAGGCTCTTAAGTTTCTTCGGAGTCATCATGTGAGTTGGATAATCTATAACTCTATCAAATAATCCTAAGGAAAGAAGAAAGAGATACTCCATAAGAGAGAAGATTGGAAATAGAGTTATAAGAATCCGAAAGAAGTTGGAGGTTATGTAGTGAGTCGTAGGACTCGACTTACTTGTGAAAGCTATTATTTGGGACATTTTACATACTAAGCTACTTGAGTATATGTCGAGCTTAATTATAAAGGAATACATAGGCTCTTGAAGTGATATGAGATTACGAGCTCACGAAAGATAAATAAGAAAACGACGCACCTACTCAAAGCAAGTAGGTGATGCACCTACTTGGACAAGTAGGTGATGCACCTACTTAGGGTCAAGTAGGTGACACACCTACTTGAGGTAGACCTCACTTCCACATGGAAGCATATGGGAGACTGCATGGCGTGAGGTAGCACCCTAGGGGGGCTTCCACGTATCACTCCTAGGGGGATGCCATATGTCACCTCCTAAGAAAGGGTATATATGTGTGTTAGGATGATTAATCTCTCATTTCAGCATCTATTCCTTAGCCAAATTTTGAGAGAAAACTAGAGGTGATATAGTGGTGTTTAAAAATGTAAAATCTCATTTTGGGGCAGCAAGGAGGAGATATAAAGAGTCCGTTAATTTTCATCATGTTAAGAGAACTTCTGAGACAAGTTTTAGAACGTTTTAGCAAGGTATGGCTTGGTTCTCTCCTCCCATATTTTGGTAAGGGTTTGTAAATTATATGAAGGTTTTAATAATCTAAATTTATGATTTGTAGAAGCACAAAATTGATAGCAAACAGCCACAACATTTCAGCCGCAATTAAGGAACTTCCGAGGTGAGTTTTGGCAAGCTTTGGCCAATTTCGGGTAAGGTAAGACCTTTTCCTTCAATTTGGGGTTTATTGTGTTTTTATGAAGTGTGTTACATGTTGTGTAAGTGGCTGGAAATATGAAAATCCCATAAATATGCTTGACGTTCGAAATAAACTAAATTGGAGTCGCTATAGTTAAATTATAGTCGAAGCAAGGTGTTGTGCTTGTGGTGTGCTGCTGCAGGTGTGTGGTGGTGTGTTACAGGGACTAAAAGTATTCTAAAAGATGTGTGGGGGCTTCTGGTTGCAGCCACACGACCCCTCATTTCGTATAATTAAAGGTTTTGCAAAATAAGGACTAGAAACACTATTTTGGTATCGTAATTTTCAGCAAGAGGTTTGGAGCTTATGTTGTGTAATGTTGCCATATTTTAGTTGTATATAGGATCAAGTTTGTTTTTGTTGGTTGTCTTTAGTTATTAGGGATCTAATTGGAAATTCGTATAGGGCATGTTATAGGGGAGGTGCTGCCAGATTTCCGTTAACTCCTTAACTAACTAAGGAACTAGTCGAGAAGGCGAGCGAGGAGATGAGTTCTATGAATACTCGTCTATAACTTAAGATGATCGAAAGTCGAGGGTTTTTGATTCTCATATTTATTTCATGTTAAATAGGTTTAAGAGACAACGAGGCGAACGTGTTAAGAGTAATCTGTAAGAGGTATGTAAAGCTAACGTTTCCTTCTTTTGGCATGTTTTTGGCACAAGTATGTAAGGCTTAGACTTTCTTTTGGCATGTCTTCGGCATAAGTGTATTAAGCTTATTCTATCTCTTGGCATGTTTTGGGCACAAATATGTAAAGCTAATCTTCCTTGTTGACATGATTTTTATGAAGTAAGTATATGACTTTTATATGATTCCAAGGAAGTTCCTATTCATAGAGCCGCTAGGATGGCCAACTTCTTGATTTTCCAAAAGATATTTTATATGCCTTCATATGTGTATATGATTCCCAAAAGTTCTATTTTGATATAACCCATAGTAACTTTCAAAAGGTACTTGATATGACTCTTGTCTTAATTTTGAATGATAGCTCATTTTGATTATTCCATCGAGTCTCAAGTATGATTTAAATTGCATATAGTTTCTTACTACTCCACTCGTGGATACCTCAATGCTTCTTTCATCAATCCTGGGCCAGGATTTGTTATCATGCGTACTTCTCTACATTATTCGCCATGCCTCGACAGTAGGGGGCAGGTACGACCTGTACATGGGATTTAAGGAGTTATGATGTGCCATGTATACATATGATATGATATAATATGATATGACCATATGATATAATATGATCTGTTATGGAGATATTCCCTACTCTGGAGTTATGATGTGCTGTGGCGCCGGTGATGGGGTAGTGACCACAATTTGTTCATCGAGTCCCATAATGGGGCCGAATATGGCATATATTTTTCTGCATACTTTATCTGCGGTTATGATAAGCATTTTGATATTTCTGGATACTTTACTCATTTTTGCACATTCTTCTCTAGTAATGACTTTACTTATTACAGTCCATGCTTTACATACTCGGTAAATTTTCTGTACTAACCCCCTTTCTTTGGGGGGGCTGCGATATATGCCTGCAGGTATAGATGCTCAGTTTGCTGATCCGCTCACCAAGGACATCCACCCTGTTGGTTGGTAGTGCTCCTTTGTTAGGAGCCCTATTTTGGCATTAACTTTTCTGTTGTATATTTATACGTAATGGTTAAGGGTACGACGGGGCCCTATCCCATCATATAATTATGCTATCATTTTGTAGAGGTATGTAGACTTATGTTATGGGGTTCTGTATATGAATTTTGGGCTTGTATTCAGTGACGGCCTAAACAGCCTTCATGTGCTACATCTATTTTTGTGCACTCTCTAGCGATCTATTTTCGATTTCTACTTTTGTTTATTCTACTAACACGCTAAATGGGGCTAAGGGTATATATGGGTGCCTAATTTGGACACCAGTCACAGCCTATGAAGTTGGGTCGTGATAGAAATGGTACCAGAGTTGTTCGTTCTTGGAGTGTCTACAGACCGTGTCTAGTAGAGTTTTGTTTATCGATGTGTTGTGCACCACATCTATAAACAGGAGGCTATAGGACATTTAGGATGTCACCTTTCTTTCATATCTAAGATCATGCAATAGAGTCGATTCATAGGGAATGAAATTCCTCATACTAACCTATGGTTTCAACAGAAGGAAATCATCGATAGAAGAAGGTGACTGACAATATTGAAAGTTACAAAGCACGCAGGTAAGCAAAGGCACGAAAGATATATGTCAGGTAAGGTATTGAAGTACGATTGACATGTAAAGTTAAAAAAGAAAGGAAAAGCTGTATATGGTTCTTTTTATTCTTGCTCGAGCTGGATGATTAAAAATTATCATGTCCAGTTCCCTAGGGGGATGGATCTATAAGAATTCACCTATCCCGGAAGTTATCCTATAGATGCTGTATTCATGCCTGTTCGAAAGCGAATCATAGTATTCATTCTTATGGGAATGGGAATGAAAAACAAGAGATCGTAAACTAGGGCCACTTTTGATTCTGCAATATTTTCTTTATTAATCACTCCAGATTCTTTCATTTCCATGTAAAGATCATTTCCTTCCCGAGTACGTTCACCTGTTATAATTATTATTAATAATATTAATAATTAAAATTGAGAAGGATTTTTTGATTGAAAAAATCCAAAGAAGACCTTGCTGGCTATTCCTTATTCTTGATAGCACAGGAAAGAGAGATTCCGGAATCTCTTGACTTCACCGCTACGCACCTTTCAAACAGATTTTTCTTACTCCAAGAGCGAAAAGGTGGACGAAGCGGAAGCGAGAATGTCGAGAGTATTAGAACGGAAAGATCCATTAGATAATGAACTATTGGTTCTAAGCCATAAAATCCAACAGGTTTATCGCTCCCAGGGTACATTCGATCTAATAAGTACCTTGTATTAGAATTGAGAAATTCTATGGCTCGGATCTTTAGTATTCTCGATTGCCGGGCATATTAACAAAGTTGTGTTTGGGCGGGTTGGAGTCGATCCACTAAAGTTTTGAGCAGCGGTGTAGGATCAGATCCCAAAGATAGTAAGTATTTTCTTTCTTATGAACGAAAGTCTTTTTCAAAGATTCTATATAAATTTATCTATCTCTCCGAAAGACTATTTTTATTTTATTCCTCCGAATAGAACATGGCTATAGGGGTGGATACCCCCACTATCGGTAGAAAGATCTCAGGTGCGAATCCACCGGTCTGGATTTTCCGTTATTTAAATCGTCTGTCTCCGTCACTTGTAGTTATTCTCGTTCCACGCCCAATTTGATCAAACTCCTCTGTCTTGATTGAATAGAGGAACTCCCGAGCATTTGGCGATCACATAATATCCCCAGTTATTTTTATCTATTTTTTTAAATTCAGAAATAGTAAGCGATTCCATAAGGGATTTCTAGGGATTTCCTCATCCCTCGATATAAAGAAGTTTAGAAGGGAAGATGGTGAAAAGTATTTTCATGCCAATGAGGAAGTAAGAGATGGCTCGCTTTTGGGAGGTAGACTTGGGCAGCACGAAAACTAAATCAAAATCTAAGAGTCAAATCTTTCTATTGTTGTCGGATTTCAGCGCATGCTGCATTGAGAATCTCCAAAGAAATTCGAAGCGCCTATGATAGCGTATGATTATTCCCATTTGTGACCGATTTTTGTATTTATTACTTTTTTCTTTTTTATTTAGAAATTTCTAAATAAAATTGGGCGCCATATTCTAGGAGCCCAAACTATGTGATTGAATAAATCCTCCTGAATCTGAGACAAACATGGGCTGTCAAGAACGTAGAGGAGGTAGGATGGGCAGTTGGTCAGATCTAGTATGGATCGTACATGGACGGTAGTTGGAGTCGGCGGCTCTCCCAGGGTTCCCTCATCTGAGATCTCTGGGGAAGAGGATCAAGTTGGCCCTTGCGAACAGCTTGATGCACTATCTCCCTTCAACCCTTTGAGCGATGGCGGCTCAAGATCAGCCTCATGAAAAGACTTTGGAACAATTAGAAAATTACAAAAACGAAACGATAAAACGTAGTTAGCAGAGGTCAGTCTGTCTGGCGTTTCCTCGCGATTGGGGGGAGTAGAAAAAATTCCCATATGGGGTATTCCTCATTGCCCATGGATAAAGAAAAACCGTTTCAAAGAGAAAGAATTACGTTTCTTTTGAGATCGTAATCGTACCAACGGACGTTCTTGGTCGAATGCTCCATCCGCCGGAAGGCGAGATAGGACATACAAGATAGGGCCGTTCACATGAAAGAAAAAAATGAATCCTTTCTTATCTTCTTTCCCGAGAGGGACGCTGAGGGCACCCCCGAAGAGCGGGGGATTTCGTGACATTTCTGATTGGCTGTTGCCCGAACTCTTTCTTCTGTATCGAGGATCATCGAAATAAGCAAGAATACTATTTCGACGTAAAATACCATTGACGGGGATTTCAATCGCTATTACTCAAACAAGCATGAAACGTATGCTTGCATATTCGTCCATAGGCCAAATCGGATATGTAATTATTGGAATAATTGTTGGTCATTCCCTTTCAGGATCAGTCGCGGTCTTCCAAACTTTATCGAGAGTATGGACGAAAGATTCAATCCTATTCGAGAATCAAGCGTCGAAACATCTAGAAGGGTTCGCGACTTTTTTGTTGATCAGGCGACACCCGGATTTGAACTGGGGAAAAAAGGATTTGCAGTCCTCTGCCTTACCACTCGGCCATGTTACGGCAAAATCATTCTATTAGATCGAATAAGTACAGGGTAACAGGTGCAGTTTAAGTTGGGCATATGAGGTAAGTCCATCATTTTTACTGTTGTTGATATTAGACGCCTTGTGTGGCTGCGATATTATATGATATGAATATATATGTTGGACCTGTGAGGCATTGTTTGCATTTTCTGCGTGCAGTGTTGAGATAGTAAGAAATACAGAGGCAACTCTGCCCAAATTTTCCTAGAAATAAAAGAGAAGGAGATACAAGGTTGTAGTGTGACTTGTCCATAATAAGAATGAGATTTGACTAAACCACGAGTAAGGCTGACCTTGTGAAATAAGTTCATGACTAAAGTGATGGTAATAGTAGCGAGGAGGTCAATATGGGTATGGAAAAAGAATCTGGAAAAGACTAGTAAGACTAAGGGATGATTTAGAGATGACACCTAGATTTGGATAGAATGACATATTAAGGCACCGACTGAGTTGATACACCGGTATAAATGGTGACAAGCTAATTACTGATTGGGATGAATAGAATGTGGCTTTAAATACACTGCTACATTAAGGATATTACTCGAGTACTAGTGTTCAAGACTGGAGTTGGTACTGTATATTGAGGATTCTAAGCACCTCATGATTGTATTAAGGTTTCGTACAGGGGGTAACCTAAAGTATAGGTAATGTAAAGAAAGATATGGAAATAGCACAGTATACTAAATAGGTTAGAAAGGACTCATATGCATTTGGAAAGTTAGAAATAAATAGAGGATGACATGGGTACACCCTAAAAGGGGGGAAGTGGATAAGAGAAGTACAAGTGTAAGAGAAAATAGACTGATGCTATCATATGTAAATGGGAATGCTTAAACTTCAAAAGAGATCCCATAAGGAAAGGATGGATCTCGAGGCCAGCAATAAACAGATAGAAGTTGCGGTATCTGAGATCGTATGAGGAATGGCCAGGAATAAATAAATAGAAGTCGCGCTATCTGATACTGTATAAGGAACCATTGGTGGAGACCTTAAGGGATAGATGCGATTATATTAGCACTAACGCACCAGATCCCATCAGAACTCCATAGTTAAGCGTGCTTGGGCGAGAGTAGTACTAGAATGGGTGACCCCCTGGAAAGTGAAAGAGGAAATGGAACACAAGTATCCATACCTATTTCCTACATCTACAAGTAATCCTAACTTTTGGAACTCTGATATTGATTGCTTAATGAAAGTATATGTTATGTCAATGGGATAGAGGAACTCTCTATATATTTGGTATAAGATTCGGAGGAAGGTTTTGGTTCACATTCGAGGATGAATATTCTAAAGAGGGGAAGGATGTTATACCCCGTACTTTGGTACCTTGGATTGCTTCTTAAGCTTCTTAAGTTTCTAGGAAGGCTCTTAAGTTTCTTAGGAGTCGTCATGTGAGTCGGATAATCTATAACGCTATCAAATAATCCTAAGGAAAGGAGAGGGAGATACTCCATAAGAGAGAAGATTGGAAATAGGGTTATAAGAATCTGGATGAAGTTGGAGGTTAAGTAGTGAGTCATAGGACTCGACTTACTTATGAAAGCTATTACTTGGGATATTTTACATACTATGCTACTTGAGTACACGTCGAGCTAAAGTAGCAAGGAATACATAGGCTCTTGAAGTGAGACGAGATTATGAGCTCACAAAAGAGAAATAAGGAAACAACGCACCTACTCAAAGCAAGTAGGTGATGCACCTACTTGGACAAGCAGGTGATTCACCTACTTAGGTTCAAGTAGGTGACATACCTACTTGAGGTGGATCTCACTGCCACGTGGAAGCATATGAGAGACTGCATGGCGTGAGGTGGCACCCTAGGCGGGCTTCCATATATCACCCCTAGGGGGATGCCATGTTTCACCTCCTAATAAAGGTTATATATGTGTTTTAGGATGATTAATCTCTCATTTCAGCATCTATTCCTTAGCCAAATTTTAAGACAAAACTAGAGGAGCTAGAGAGACTAGCTGTGGGTTCCCTCCAATTCAAGGTAAGGCCCCGATTCTCTCTCCATAAATTAATTATTTCAGGTATCCTACAGTGACATAGTGGTGTTTAAAAATGTAAAATCTCATTTTGGGGCAGCAAGGAAGAGATACAAACAGTACTTAATTTTTAGCATGTTAAGAGAACTTCCGAGATAAGTTTTAGCAACTTTTAGCAAGGTATGGCTTGGTTCTCTCCTCCTACGTTTTGGTAAGGGTTTGTAAATGATATGAAGGTGTTAATAATGTAAATTTATGGTTTGTATCAGCACAAAAAGGATAGCAAAAAGCCACAATTTTTCAGCCGCAATTAAGGAACTTCCGAGGTGAATTTTGGCAAGCTTTGGCCAATTTCGGGTAAGGTAAGACCTTTTCCTTCAATTTGGGGTTTATTGTGTTGTTATGTTACATGTTGTTTAAGTGGATGGAAATATGAAAATCCCATAAATATGCTTGAAGTTCAAAACAAACTAAATTGGAGTCGCTATAGTTAAATTATAGTCGAAGCAAGGTGTTGTGCTTGTTGTGTGATGCTGCAGGTGTGTGGTAGTGTGTTGCACAGACTAAAAGTATTCTAAAAGAGGTGTGGGTGATACTGTTTTCAGCCACATGACCCCTCGTTTCATACAATTAAAGGTTTTGCGAAATAAGACCTAGAACCACTATTTTGGTATCGTAATTTTCAGCAAGAGGTTTGGAGCTTATGTTGTGTAATGTTGCCATGTTTTAGTTGTATATGAGCTGCAGTTTGTTTTTGTTGGTTGTCTTTAGTTATTAGGGATCTAATTGGAAATTCGTATAGGGCATGTTATAGGGGAGGTGCTGCCAGATTTCCGTTAACTCCTTAACTAACTAAGGAACTAGTCGAGAAGGCGAGCGAGGAGATGAGTTCTATGAATACTCGTCTATAACTTAAGATGATCGAAAGTCGAGGGTTGTTGATTCTCGTATTTATTTCATGTTAAATAGGTTGAAGAGACGACGAGGCGAACGTGTTAAGAGTAATCCGTAAGAGGTATGTAAATCTAACATTTCCTTCTTTTGGCATGTTTTTGGCACAAGTATGTAAGGCTTAGACTTTCTTTTGGCATGTCTTCGGCATAAGTGTATTAAGCTTATTCTATCTCTTGGCATGTTTTGGGCACAAATATGTAAAGCTAATCTTCCTTGTTGACATGGTTTTTATGAAGCAAGTATATGACTTTTATATGATTCTAAGAAAGTTCCTATTCGTAGAGCCGCTAGGATGGAAAACTTCTTGATTTTCCAAAAGATATTTGTTATGCCTTGATATGTGTATATGATTCCTAAAAGTTCTATTTTGATATAACCCATAGTAACTTTCAAAAGGTACTTGTTATGACTCTTGTCTTGATTTTGAATGATAGCTCATTTTGATTATTCCATCAAGTATCAAATATGATTTAAATTGCATATAGTTTCTTACTACTCCAGTTGTGGATACCTTAATGCTTCGTTCATCGAGCCTGGGCCAGGATTTATTATCATGCGTACTTCTCTGCATTGTTCGCCATGCCCCAACAGTAGGGGGCAGGTACGGCCTGTACATGGGATTTGTGGAGTTATGATATGCCATGTACACATATGATATGATATGATCTGATATGACCATTTGATATGAATTGATCTATTATGGAGATATTCTCTACTCTAGAATTATGATGTATTGTGGCACCGGTGACGGGGTGGAGACCATGATTTGTTCATCGAGTCCCATAATGGGGCTGGATATGGCATATATTTTTCTGCATACCTTATCTATGGTTATGATAAGCATTTTGATATTTCTGGATACTTTGCTCATTTTTGCACATTCTGCTCTAGTAATGACTTTACTTATTACAGTCCATGTTTTACATACTCGGTAAATTTTCCATATTGACCCCCTTTCTTTGGGGGGACTGTGTTACATGCCTGTAGGTACAGATGCTCAGTTTGTTGATCCACTCACCAAGGACATCCACCGTATTGGTTGGTAGTGCTCCTTTGTCCATAGCCCTATTTTGGCACTAACTTTTCTGTTGTATATTTATACGTAATGGTTAAGGGTACGACGGGGCCCTATCCCGTCATATGATTATGCTAACATTTTGTAGAGGTCTGTAGACTTGTGTTGTGGGTTCTGTATATGTATTTCGGGCTTGTGTTTAGTGACGGCCTAAACGGCCTTCGTGTGCTACATCTATTTTCGTGTGCTCTTTAGCGATCTATTTTCGATTTTTACTTTTGTTTATTCTGCAAACACGCTAAGTGGGGCTAAAGGTACGTATGGGTGCCCAATTCGGGCACCAGTCACGGCCTACGAAGTTGGGTCGTGACAGAAGTGGTATTAGAGAAGTTTGTCCTTAGAGTGTCTACAGACCGTGTCTAGTAGAGTCTTGTTTATCGGTGTGTTGTGCACCACATCTATAAATAGGAGGCTACAGGACATTTAGGATGTCACCTTTATTTCATATCTAAGATCGTGCGATAGAGTCGAGTTATAGGGAATGAAATTCCTCATACTAACCTATGATTTCAGCAGAAGGAAAACATCGATAAAAGAAGTTGACTGATGATATTAGAAGTTACAAGGAATGCAGGTAAGCAAAGTCATGAAAGATATATGTCAGGTGAGGTATTAAAGTACGATTGACATGTAAAGTTAAAAATGGAAAGGAAAAGTAGACAGAGCAGGGTAACAGATGCAGTTTGAGTTGGGCATATACGGTAAGTCCATCATTTTTACTGTTGTTGATATTAGACGCCCTGTGTGGCTGTGGTATTATACGATATGAATATATATGTTGGACCTGTGAGGCATTGTTTGCATTTTCTGCGTGCAGTGTTGAGATAGTAAGAAATATAAAGGAAACTCTGCCCAAATTTTCCTAGAAATAAAAGGAGAAGGAGATACAAGGTTGTAGTATGACTTGTCCATAATAAGAATGAGATTTGACTAAACCACGAGTAAGACTGACCTTGAGAAATAAATTAATGACTAAAGTGATTGTAATAGTAGCGAGGAGGTCAATATGGGTATGGAAAAAGAATCTGGAAAAGACTGGTGAGACTAAGGGATGATTTAGAGATGACACCTAGATCTAGATAGAATGACATATTAAGGCACCGACTGAGTTGATACACCAGGATAAATGATGACAAGCTAATTACTGATTGGGATGAATGGAATGTGGCTTTCAATGCACTACTATATTAAGGATATTATTCGAGTGCCAGTGTTCAAGACTAGAGTTGGTACTATAAATTGAGGATTCTAAGCACCTCATAATTGTATTAAGGTTTCGTACAAAGGTAACCTAAAGTATAGGTGATGTATAGGAAGATATGGAAATAGCGCAGTATACTAAATAGGTTGGAAAGGACTCATATGCATTTGGAAAGTTAGAAATAAATAGAGGATGACATGGGTACACCCTAAAACGGGGAAAGTGGATAAGAAAAATACAAGTGTAAGAGAAAATCAACTGACGCTATCATATGTAAATGGGAACGCTTAAAATTCAAAAGAGAAAATCAACTGACGCTATCATATGTAAATGGGAACGCTTAAAATTCAAATGAGATCCCATAAGAAATTGATGGATCTCGAGTCCAGTAATAAATAGATAGAAGTCGCAGTATATGAGACCGTGTGAGGAACGGCCAGCAATAAATAGATAGAAGTCGCGGTATCTGAGACCGTGTAAGGAACCATTGGTGGAGACCTTAAGGGATGGATACGATCATACCAGCACTAACGCACCGGATCCCATCAGAACTCTGAAGTTAAGCGTGCTTGGGCGAGAGTAGTACTAGGATGGGTGACTCTCTGGAAAGTGAAAGAGGAAATGGAACACAAGTATCTGTACCTATTTCCTACGTCTACAAGTAATCCTAACCTTTGGAACTCTGATATTGATTGCTCAATGAAAGTATATGTTATGGAAATGGGATAGAGGAACTCTCCATATAGTCGGTATAAGATCCGGAGGAAGGTTTTGGTTCACATTCGAGGACGAATGTTCTAAAGAGGGGTAGGATGTTACTCCCCGTACTTTGGTACCTTGGAACGCTTCTTAAGATTCTTAAGTTTCTAGGAAGGCTCTTAAGTTTCTTAGAAGTTGTCATGTGAGTTGGATAATCTATAACGCTGTCAAATAATCCTAAGGAAAGGAGAAGGAGATACTCCATAAGAAAGAAGATTGGAAATAGGGTTATAAGAATCCGGAAGAAGTTGGAGGTTAAGTAGTGAGTCATAGGACTCAACTTACTTGTAAAAGCTATTACTTGGGACATTTTACATACTAAGCTACTTTATTACACGTCGACCTAAAGTAGCAAGAAATACATAGGCTCTTGAAGTAAGACGAGATTACGAGCTCACGAAAGAGAAATAAGGAAACGACGCGCCTACTCAAAGTAAGAAGGTGATGCACCTACTTGGACAAGTAGGTGATGCACCTAATTAGGGTCAAGTAGGTGACACACCTACTTGAGGTGGACCCCACTGCCACGTGGCAGCATATGGGAGAATGCATGGCATGAGGTGGCACCCTAGGGGGCTTCCACATATCACCCCTAGGGGGATGCCATGTGTCACCTCCTAATAAAGGGTATATATGTGTGTTATTATGAGTAATCTCTCATTTCAGCATCTATTCCTTAGCCAAATTTTTAGACAAAACTAGAGGAGCTAGAGAGACTAGCTACGAGTTCCCTCCAATTTAAGGTAAGGCCCCGATTATCTCTCCATAAATTAATTATTTAAGGTATTCTACGGTTATATATCGGTGTTTAAAAATGTAAAATCTCATTTTGGGGCAGCAAAGAAGAGATACAAACAGTCCTAAATTTTCAGCATGTTAAGAGAAATTTCGTGACAAGTTTTAGCAAGTTTTCACAAGGTATGGCTTGGTTCTCTCCTCTCACATTTTGGTAAGGGTTTTTAAATGATATGAAGGTGTTAATAATATAAATTTATGATTTGTAGAAGCACAAAATGGATAGCAAACAACCACAATATTGCAGCCGCAATTAAGGAACTTCTGAGGTCAGTTTTGGCAAGCTTTGGCCAATTTTAGGTAAGCTAAGACCTTTTCCTTCAATTTGGGGTTTATTTTGTTGTTATGAATTGTGTTAAATATTGTGTAAGTGGCTGGAAATATCAAAATCCTATAAATATGCTTGACGTTCGAAACAAACTAAATTGGAGTCGCTATAGTTAAATTATAGTCGAAGCAAGGTGTTGTGCTTGTGGTGTGCTGCTTCAGGTGTGTGGTGGTGTGTTACAGGGCCTAAAAGTATTCTAAAATAAGTGTGAGGGCTTCTGGTTTCAGCCACACGACCACTCATTTCGTATAATTAAAGGTTTTGCGAAATAAGGACTAGAAACACTATTTTGGTATCGTAATTTTCAGCAAGAGGTTTGGAGCTTATGTTGTGTAATGTTGCCATATTTTAGTTGTATATAGGATCAAGTTTGTTTTTGTTGGTTGTCTTTAGTTATTAGGGATCTAATTGGAAATTCGTATAGGGCATGTTATAGGGGAGGTGCTGCCAGATTTCCGTTAACTCCTTAACTAACTAAGGAACTAGTCGAGAAGGCGAGCGAGGAGATGAGTTCTATGAATACTCGTCTATAACTTAAGATGATCGAAAGTCGAGGGTTTTTGATTCTCATATTTATTTCATGTTAAATAGGTTTAAGAGACAACGAGGCGAACGTGTTAAGAGTAATCTGTAAGAGGTATGTAAAGCTAACATTTCCTTCTTTTGGCATGTTTTTGGCACAAGTATGTAAGGCTTAGACTTTCTTTTGGCATGTCTTCAGCATAAGTGTATTAAGCTTATTCTATCTCTTGGCATGTTTTGGGCACAAATATGTAAAGCTAATCTTCCTTGTTGACATGATTTTTATGAAGTAAGTATATGACTTTTATATGATTCCAAGGAAGTTCCTATTCATAGAGCCGCTAGGATGGCCAACTTCTTGATTTTCCAAAAGATATTTTATATGCCTTCATATGTGTATATGATTCCCAAAAGTTCTATTTTGATATAACCCATAGTAACTTTCAAAAGGTACTTAATATGACTCTTGTCTTGATTTTGAATGATAGCTCATTTTGATTATTCCATCGAGTCTCAAATATGATTTAAATTGCATATAGTTTCTCACTACTCCACTGTGGATACCTCAATGCTTTCTTCATCGAGCCTGGGTCAGGATTTGTTATCATGCGTACTTATCTGCATTGTTCGTCATACCCCGACAAGAGGGGGCAGGTACGGCCTGTACATGGAATTTGTGGAGTTATGATGTGCCATGTACACATATGATATGATATAATCTTATATGACCATCTGTTATAGAGATATTCCCTACTCTGGAGTTATGATATGCTGTGGCACCAGTGACGGGGTGGTGACCACGATTTGTTCATTGAGTCCCATAATAGGGTCGGATATGGCATATATTTTTCTGTATACCTTATCTGTGGTTATGATAAGCATTTTGATATTTCTGGATACTTTGCTCATTTTTGCACATTTTGCTCTGGTAATGACTTTACTTATTATAGTCTATGCTTTACATACTCGGTAAATTTTTTGTACTGACCCCCTTTCTTTGGAGGGGCTTCATTACATGTCCGTAGGTACAGACGCTCGGTTTGTTGATCCGCTCGCTTAGGACATCCACCCTATTGGTTGGTAGTGCTCATTTGTCCGGAGCCTTATTTTGACACCATTTTTTCTGTTGTATATTTATATGTAATGGTTAAGGGTATGACGGGACCCTATCCCATCATATGATTATGCTATCATTTTGTAGAGGTCTGTAGACTTGTGTTTTGGGTTCTATATATGTGTTTCGGGCTTGTGTTCAGTGATGGCCTTAACGGCCTTCGTGTGCTATATCTGTTTTCATGCGCTTTCTAGCGATCTCTTTTTGATTTCTACTTTTGTTTATTCTTCTAACATGCTAAGTGAGGCTAAGGGTACGTATGGATTCCCAATTTGGACGCTAGTCATGGCCTACGGAGTTGGGTTGTGACAATGTCGCTTTGTCCTATTTGAAGTGTGTATAAATTAATCCTAAAGATCCTAACATCTCCATCCTCTCATAATTTCCCAACCCAAGTTAGTTCTCCCTCAATTTTTCTCCCTCAAGTAACCTAGGGCTTTACGATTTTAAGTCTCCATTGAAAAATTCACCTAGGATTTCTGCCAAGGTATGTAGGAACTTTATTAATGGGGTTTTCTTCACCCATTGATTCCCAAAGAAACTTCAATTTCTCAATTTAGATCTTCCTGAATTCTTGGGTGTCATGATTTCTTATGGGTTCTTATTAGGTTTTATTTTTTTATGAACCCATGACATCCAAGTATCTTTATCATCACAAGTATGCTATTTTCATATGCAAGCTTTACTATGATTTTCATGATTTAAAAATGCTTTTAAATAAAGTATCAATCATTTTATATAATTTTCATGATTTAGATATTTTCAAATAAAGTATATCATTGATTGTATTATGTTGTGATGATATTAAGGAGCTACTCTTATGATCCTCAGATTTTTTTGTATGGTTCAGTATTTATCAGATTCTTACTATTTTCCATGATTATGCATGTTTTTTGTTGGAAGTTTACTTAGCATCGAGTGGATCTAGGGATGACGGATCACTCATTAGTAGAGGCATGAGACCTTTAGTAGAAACCTCTTTATCCCAGAACTACGTGACCTCATAGGACTTAGTATCTATAGACTTTAACTAGTGAATCCACCTTAGCTCAAACTTCATGTTCCTCACCTTGGCAAGTAGGACACTTTTTTTTCGATGTGGGAGCAGAACACTGAACTACATGTTGTAGCTCACATGGTTTATGTTGTTACCAATATCTTCCTCATAAATTATGATATCTAGAATATTGCATGACCTTGTTCTGTTTACTTGGTCATTGCATTAGTTTGTTTTCAAACTTATCATAATATTATGTCATATTTATGTATTTTCTCATACTCAGTATATTTCAAGTTTTGACTGCATAATTTTCTACCTATATTATTTTATAATATAGATTTTGACACTCTATCCACGCTTGCGGTTAGTACATTTTTTATCTGCTTAGTATAATTGTTGGTGATTCCTCATGTTCTGAGGATGATGTTATCTTTTTATTTAAACTTTTTAGATTTTAGAGTTAGCTAGGGACATGTACTAGCAACTCACCTATATAGTAGAGGCTTTCAAACAAAAAAATTAAATTCCATATATGTGTCATCAGATGTTGGCTTTTGTTGTACGAGACTCTTTTTAGACTATTCATAATTTTCTTTCGCTTTTCAGTTTTATTTTCTGTTGTTTATGATTTTTAGTGTCATTTCATTCCATGAGGTTATCTTGGGAGAACTTTAGTCTCAGGTTGTGACATCTTGTCCCAAATGAGGTCTCTACCACCTTATGTTGAATATTCTCATTCCTAATTTTATTGCTTCTTGTATGCCCATATATCCACCTCAACATTCTGATTTTACATTATGCATTTTCTAATCATGGTATTTCTTGACTGGCCAGTACTCCACCGCATACAACAAAGTCAGTCTAACAACTGTTCTATAAAATTTACCTTTATGTTTCAGAGGTATCTTTTTATAGCACAAAATTCAAAATTCAAGTCTGCACTTTATCCACGTCACATCAATATGATATTTGATGTCATCATCAATATCTTCACTTTCCTAAATTGACTCAAGATACTTGAAACTATCTCTCTTGGGGATAGAATGTGAGTCAAACCTCACTTCCTCACTTTCCTTTTGTATTTCATCACAAAGTTTGTACTCTGAATACTCTTTTTTATTTCTTCTTAATCTGTCATGACCCGACCTAGGACCTAGTCATAACACGGCAATCGAAATCCCGAAGGGCTCCAACCAAGCCTCTTGTACATATCATAAGAATACATAAGGTAAACTATAAAAAAAGAAACATCATAAGAGAGTCTAAACATGAATAGAAATCTGAAAATGTCTTATGACAACATAGACTCGAACATATGTCCAACTAGATGCCTCTAAACATGAGTATGGGCGGGGGCTAAGACATGTCCCTAGCTCATACTCAATATATAATGTAAATAAAAGTCTTTTGAAAAGAAAACAGTAAACAACATGAAACTAGTCCCCGGTCAATAAGGACTCACCATAACACACTCGGATAGAGAACGCCTACTAGTTACGTGGACGATTAGGATCTTCAACCTCAATCGCTATATTATGAGATAATGTAGGCAAAAAGTATGCATTAGTATGTTGGAATGTACTAAGTATGAGGGCGTGACATGCAACGTAAATCATGGAATGCAAAGGTCAAGTAAAACACATGATAAGATGGAATAAGTAAAGTCTTGAGAAAATCATATTGTCCAAGGAATTTAAAAGCATACATTTAAAATCATAACATACTTAAGAGATCATACATATATGGGATAGGAACCATAACTGAAAATAATACCATACGAGCTATAACATGAAATCCGATGATACCTACATCGAGAAGGAGGAGGCTACTTTGCCAAGGTAGACTCCTGATCATGAACATGTGCTATTTGTGGATCCACTAGCTAGGCCATAAAGGCAACCTATGGTGGCACATAGTTTATGGGACATGAGGCTGCTACTAAGGCTTTTGATAGGGCCACTACCTCAAGTCCACTCGGTGCTAAGTCAAATCCTACAGAATACATACATAACATAAGATCATAATTTCATATATCATAGTCATGATCATAGGTTTGAAATCATAGAGTAGTTCATTTTCATAACATACTTGTAATGTGGGAATTGTCCTTTCATCATTACAATCATATTTGCATAATTCATATCATTAGGCCTTAGGTCACCACATAGAGCCCTAAGTCACTTTTTAGGCCTTAGGTCACCACATAGGGCCATAAGTCACCTTACTTCATAACTTGCATGAAATTCATACCTTGAACTTAGAGTAAAACTCAATTGCATAATCAATTGAATTTGAAAATCATGTAATTCACTTGAAAACATGCATGAGCATAAACTTTATATCAGCTCATACATAATTCATATAGATACTATCGTTTGAAAGTATAATTTAAAATACTCATAATTTACATCATGAACCCTAGAGATCAAAATAGGGAATTCATGAGAAAACTCTTCAATTCAATGCAATAACCATCAATTTATATCAAAATAGACTCATGATCATACTTTAAATCAATTCGTACAATTGAAATAGAGATCATAAAACCCATAAAATACCATACTTTAATTTGATAGAAAACCTTGAGAAATTGATTGGGTTTCATGTATGAAAGAATCCATGAATCAATACCCACATACCTTAAGTGAGAACACCAAATAATTGGAAGAACTTGAGAGTTTGATGGAGAAATTGAGTAGATTACTTGAATTCTTCAATGGAAACCCTTGAGAGCCTTTTTGTAGAGAGAGAAATATTTGATAGATGAATTGTAGGAGAATGAATAGAATTAGGGGTTTAGGTGATTTATAGAGTCAGATTAGGACCTAAAAACGTCTAGGTTCATTGACTAATAATTTAGGAAAGGTCTAAAACGCCCTTAGAAAAACCTAACTCGGCCAGAAAACTCTTCCGGGTCTGCGACGCGGACTTCTCAAGAATCCTACTATTCATAAATTGTTTTGAAAATCTATCTTCCGATATACGGGTCCTAAAAATCTACTGAGACCATTTTCCCGCAAGTTTTGACCCCGTGATCGATATTTCGAACTCGGATTTTCTAAAAAGATTAAGGATAACACATTACATGAGCGGCATATTCCCAAGTCATTCTTAAGGTACTTGTAATCATTTTTGAGGGATGTTACATAATCTGAATTATACTCCAGAGTTTTCCTCCATACCTTTAACCTAGCATCAATTACTATGTCATTCAAAAATAACACACACAACTGTACCTCATCTTTAATGAACCTTGTCAATTCATGGATCACCAAGACAAATAGGAATAAGCTAAGACTTAATCCCTAGTACAATTCAATCTCCACTTGGAATTATTCCAAGTCACTTCCAATTGTTCTACTCCATGTTTTAGCTCCATTATACATGTTATTCATTGCCCTAATGTAAGCCACCGGTATACCTCTAGCCTCTAGGCATCTGTAGAGGACTTTCCATGGGACTTTGTTGTAAGCCTTTTCAAGGTCAATAAAAATCATATGCAAGTCTCTATGTCTTTTTTCGACGTTTTTCCATTAGTCTCCTCACAAGATGTATGGTTTCTGTAGTTCGATTGACCCACTATGAATTCAAATTGGTTCTCAGAAATGGAGACTCTCCTCCTCATTCTCAACTCCACCACTCTCTCTAGACTTTTATAATATGGCTTCGCAACTTGGTACCCTGATAATTTTTATAATTTTGGATATAACCTTTGTTCTTGTACAATGAAACCATTGTACTCACCTCCATTCTTCAGACATTTTGACCATCTTAAAAATGACTTTAAACAAATCAGCTAAACATTCCATACCTTGTCTATCTTCTAAAAAATGACATATCACATAAGTATATTGTTTAAAATAAAAATAACAAACTTATGCCTGTCAAGACAATTATTTTATTATTCCACAGATTGTGAACTAAAGAATATTGAAATAATGTATGTACCACTACATGAATAAACCCTGGCAAATTTAATCCAAAGAAAGAAAAGTTACTATTTTATTTATACCTCACTATATTAAGAGAAAAATAATGGATTAGACATAAACAAGAATCAAACCCTTATAACTGAATGATACAAAGATCATTGTTTTGTTTTATTTGCGTCACCCAACAATTTTGAGATCAGGCATAAACAATATGTAAAATTTGGTTTTGTATTGAAGTTTCACTGATGATATCTTTTATGTGTGAAATTTGACTTTGGCTTGAATTTTCACTCATAATACTTCATGTGAGTGAAATTTGACTTTAGCTTCGAGTTTCACTTATAGTACCTTGTGATTGAAGTTTAATTTTGACTTGTTTCATTTATGATATCTTCAATCGGTGAAGTTTGGCTCTTGCTTAGAGTTTTACTCATGGTACATTCCAATGAGTGAAGTCTGACTTTGACTTGATGTTTCACTAATGACACCTTTTGTATCACAATCTAATTTATTATTTTTTAGTTCGAAATTAATCCAAAAAATAAATAAAAACTTACGAGATTTTACAATATAGTAAATAATGATATTTTTGTTAACCAATACGAAGTAAAACTTTTTAAGCACAAGGTGAATAAGCAAAACAAGAGTAATTTTATCTGAAATTCACCTAAATTATATATCAGCTAAACTTTTTTTAAAAATTGAGTACAGATTAAATGAAAATGATCAAATAAGATATTCCATAAAATTTTACTCTAGAACATAATAAAGGTAACGTTGGGTTAATGTACTCTTCAAACTTCAAATATTTTAATAAGGCCACTTTTGGATTTACTTTGTCCAAATAGTTATGTATAGCCTAATAGGACCAAGATGAAGTTGTTACTTTCCTGGTTGACAATTAGCTTAACTTCAATCACGCCTACCTATATGCTAAATCAATGAGTTCGGATCCTAAAGGCCATAATTTTAAGAAATTATTTTAAAAAGATGAATAAAATTTTAAATAAATCAGAAGGAACATATGGTCTACTAGCCAACGACTTACATTAATTTAAGGACACACCAAATAGTCATCCATCTACAAATGAGTTATTTTAATTTTTTTGTAACTCGTATAGCAGTGCACGATATATATATATATATATATATATATATATATATATATATATATATATATATATATATAAATCTTATTAGTCGTATAGCAACAAATGACTTATTATGTTTTGGACAAGTCGTCTATCAGTGCACAATAAGCTTTTCAATATTCTTTGATATATTTGTTCAAAATTCCTTAACGTAGAATCTTGATGGTTTTTTGATTAATTTTTAACTAAATAACTTCAAATGCAGGAATAATTTTGATGAACGTAGATGCCTGATTTATTTATTTTGACTAAAAGTTTGAAATGCAAAAACAATTTTGATTATTTCTAGATTTCTAAATATTTATTTAATTAGTCATTGGATGAAAATAATTTATGCGATATTTTAAAAAAAAAGGATTTTGAAGTAATAAACTCTATTTTTTTGTGCTATGCCAAACAGAAGAATATACGTTGAGCTACTTCTTATGATTATTATTTTTTTATTACTTTTGTGTTTTTTAAATCAAAATGGTTGAACGTATTATAAGAGTTAACTTATTTTGGGAATATTATAAGGGTTCAAGCCTTGGAAACAGCCTCTGGCAGAAATGCAAGGCAATGCTGCGTACAATAGACCCTTGTGGTCAGGCCCTTCTCCGGACCCCGCGCATAGCGGGAGCTTTAGTGCACCGAACTGCCCTTTTTTAACTTATTTTGGGAATATGAAATTGTACATGAAGCGATTGTGAGATACAGTCGATGTCTTGAAGTGGAGAAAATGTTTATATTATCCCTAAAAATATGAGCATCTACAACATAGTTTTTAGGAGTAAAATAACTAAAAGTGATTTTGAACTTTTTATGATTGTCATCGGACTTTTCAATGTACTTTACGATCAATAAATTTTTATTTTACAATGAAACTCGTATTTTTGATGATGATTATTTGTAGTCTTTCTTCAAAGTCCTGATATCTTTAGTAGTCACATTATCATAGTAATCATTGACATTTATGAAACAATTGGACGTTGTACTGTTGTTCAAGAACCCACCAAGGATGAGTATGATCTTCGAGGTACTACATATCTTTCAAGTTTGAACATTGATTTTTCAGGTGGTTTAGTCCAAAAACAAACAATTATAGGATTTGAAAGATATTCAAACGACATTTGTAATTCAAGAACACAACATGATAGTGTGGCTGCAATGTATTATCATAATTTTGACTGGAATAGTAGAATTATGAAAGAATTGGATCTAGTAAATCTCCCACGCACTTGCAGAATTTGAATTCGATTGGTTGGCACTCTTTACAATAAGTTGAAAATGAATTATGTGGGGCAGTATCATTTAACAAAGCCCAACTCCGGTGGAGTCTATTGATAGGTAAATAAAATAATTTTTTATTGATTTAATTATTGCATCTTATACTTAATTATCTATTAGATTTGAATGCCTTAATTTTTTGTTATTTTATTGGTATAATGATTTTTAAGGTACATTCGTTCTGCTTACACAAATTGTGAACAACAACGATGCAACTAATGATCAAATAGATTAGTTAGATAATGACAAATAATAGATAATGAATCAATGGATGGTGATCATTCATCCGATGATAATGGCAATCTTGATGGAAACGGTGCAATCGTTGTTGATGGTAGCGTTAATTGTCATAACAATGTTATTTCATATTTGAATTACAATAATAAAATTCGTAAAAAATTGTGTACATAGGAGATAATGGTCTTGTTTGAGTTGCACTTTAAAATTTCGATAATCCTGAATTTCTCATGCAAAATTTAGATTGTGGGCCTTATTTTTTTTCAAATACATCATCGTATTTAGGCGCATTTTTTTAAACAAAAAATCATAAATTTTAGTTGGTCTCTTTATGATTAATGCTAGGGATTTATATATATTTTTTTATATGCGTTTCGGTTTGCTATTTCAAAAAAATAAGAAAGTAAAATATGTTGTGAGACTACATTGTCTTCGAAAAAGGAAAGAGTTCATTTTTGATCGATCCAAAGATAAGAGTTGCAACATTATTTGTAAGCATCACTTGTTAGGGTGTGATTGGATGATTCATTTTGGAGAGATTTCAAATAATTATTGAAGGCATGAAAAATGATTGAGCCATAGACTTGTCAAATAGATGATTATAATGAGGATCATTTAAATTTGAACATTAATCTGACTGATATTTTCACGATACCATATATTATGGAGAACCTAGACATGAATATTAAGATGGCTACATTGTCTTCGAAAAAGGAAAGAGTTCATTTTTGATCGATCCAAAGATAAGAGTTGCAACATTATTTGTAAGCATCACTTGTTAGGGTGTGATTGGATGATTCATTTTGGAGAGATTTCAAATAATTATTGAAGGCATGCAAAATGATTGAGCCATAGACTTGTCAAATAGATGATTATAATGAGGATCATTTAAATTTGAACATTAATCTGACTGATATTTTCACGATACCATATATTATGGAGAACCTAGACATGAATATTAAGATGGCTAAAGGATTGCACGATATACTCTCATGTATAGAAATTTTTCAAAAGGTCGAAAGAAGGCTTTTGAAATTGTGTATTGGCATTTTAAAAGTTTTTTCAACACGTAGCCTTGATGCATAGCTGTCCTACAATTTTTTAATCCAAGCATCATTCTACAACAGTGTAGGACGAGCAAATATCTAAATATTTGTTTTGACTTTTAAGTCAAGCATTGATGGATTTAAAAGTTGTAGGTCAATCATCTCAATAGACGAGACACATCTTATGATTAGTATGAGATAAAGTTATTAATTGTTGTTTTAATCAATGCTAAAAATATATTTTTCTATTTGCATATGAGAGTTTTGAGTTATGGTCATAGTTTCTTAAGTAACTACGGGGACATATCAAATTTTATAGTCAAGAAGTTGGCTTCATCTCGGACTTACATCAACAAATCTTGTAATGTGTCAAATCTCATGTGTAGTTGAACCCACCTATCAGACACCATAATTTTTATGTTCGACACTTAAAAAACAATTTAAATAAGAAGTTTGTCAGTAGTGAAGTAGAAAACCTAATGTAATTGGTTGTTATAGAGCACCAGACAAAACTATTCAAATAGAGAATGGAAAAATTTAGAACATTTTCCCCTCTAGTGCATATATGGATCACTAAATATCTATTGTATAAATAGACAATGTTTAAGAATAGTGATCGTAGATGGAGGAGCTTTGGTGATAAATCTACTCGACTCTTAAAATGATTTATTGAAGAAATGTCGGGGACTTGTAGTGACTGCCTTGATCCATATGATATTTAAAACTCTAGTTGATCACTGGCTGAGAGAAACACTCTTGCAACCGCTTTGATTCAAACTAAAAAGTCTTGGTAATTGATAGTCGAAAAGATTTTCTTGATTATTAAAAAAGCATAATTCAAACTGACATAAGAAATTACAATAATGCATATGGATTATTAGAGATTCTTACATTTGCACACAATGGAAAGCGTGAAAATGTCCACAAAGTATGTACATATGAAAAGAAATATTCTTGTGAACAAGGAGAAATTATCATATGCCATTAAATTTTGTAGTATCTATAGTATCGACCCTAAGACTTATGTTAGCAAGTACTACAATATCAGTGTATATAAATAAAATGTACAATAAAAAATCCCCCCTAAGTATATTTGTGTAACGGTCTTAATAATCATTTAATAATTTTTTGCATGTTTTATTCCTTCCCTTAGCTTGTGGATGCCATTTGTGACATACAAGTATGGATGACACAACTTTTGAGGTACGCTATTGTGCCATTAGAAATTGTGAATGTCGAAGAAAATTTGACTTATGAGGAAGTCCCGATGGAAATTTTAGATTGGCAAGTGAAGAGGTTAAGAAATAAAGACTTGCATCCGTCAAAGTGTTATGGAGGAATCAACAAGTAGAGAGTGCTATGTGGGAAGCGGAAGCGGATATGATGAAGCATTATCTGTATCTCTTTTCTTCCACTCAAACTTAAAGATACTAAGTTGTTCATGATCAAATCGATTAAACTCCTACGTTTTAGTTCCATATGTCATTCATATGCATGCATGATTCATGAAAATGATTTTTTCAAAAAGGCTATATTTTATGTTAAGTTCGAAGTTTACATGTTCTATGCATTTTAAGGTGTCCTCATATCCATGTTGGGTTGCTAGTCCTCTTTCCTTGTCCTTCCTATGTTGGTTGAATCTCATTTGAGGACGAATGTTCCCAAGGGGAAGGTGTTGTAACATTCCTCAAAATGCTCATAAGTGTCTTAAAAAAGCCTTGTGAATAAGCTGCTCGCATAATGCATAATTCTTATTCTTTTTGGCAAATTCGAGTCTGGAATATCGATCAACAAGTCAAAACCTATGGGAAAATGGTCTCGGTTGATTTTTAGAACTTGTGTATCGAAAGATGAATTTTGTCGAAATTGCACAAAACAATTAGATGCGTGGCAGCTCCGCGTCGACCACCTGTTCCCATTTAGTGTAAATTTCTTCCTAAGTCAAAATCTGGCCAAAATCTCATTCGTTAAAAATTGGCCCAGCAGGGAGCAGCTCAGTCTCGCGGACCTGGGCATGTTTTTTCGTCCGAATTCAATTTTTAAGTAAGGACACTTTAGACTTTTCTCTAATTGTTAGTTAATGAACCTGGACATTTTTAGGGCCTAATTCTATTCTATAAACTATCCTAAACCCTTAATTACATTTATTTTTCTACAATTCACCTACTCGGACATTCTCTCTCTACAAGAGCTCTCAAGGAATCCATTGAACACTTCAAAGAAATTCACTCAAGCTCTCCATCAAAACTCTTAAATTCTTCCAAATTCCTTAGTCTTCTCACTCAAGGTATGTGGGTATTGATTCATGAATTTTTTTATCCATGAAGACCAATCAATTTCTCAAGTTTTATATTAAATACAAATATAGAATTTTATGGGTTTTATGATTTCGATTTCCATTTGCATGAATTAGGATTCAAATTATGATTATGAGTCTATTTTGATATAAATTGATGGTTATTGCATTGAATTATAGAGTTTTTCCATGAATTCTCCCACATTGATCTCTAGGGTTCATGATATTAATTATGAGTATTTTAAATTATACTTTCAAGTGATATTATCTTTATGAATTATGGATGGGCTGATAGAAAGTATATTGTCATGCATGTTTTCAAGTCAGTTTCATGATTTTCAAGTCAATTGATCATGCATTCATGTTTTACCCTAATTTCCAAGTATGAATTATGATTAAGTATTTCAATTATGATCATAGACTATAAGTATGTTTCAAATTATGATTTTCATGCAAATTATGAAAAGGGTGACTTAGGGCTCAATGTGGTGCCTTAAGGCCTAATGATATGAATTATGCATGTATAAATTGTAATATGGAAGGACAATACCCGCATTGCACTTATGTTATGAAAATGTGCTACTCTATAATTTCAAACCTATGATCATGACTATGATATATGTCCATGACGATTCTCATGCTATGAATGTATTCTTTGGGATTAGACTTAGCACCGAATGTGGACTTGAGGTGGAGACTCGAAATATGGGGTCCTTATATAAAGCCTCTTGTCCCATAACTATGTGCCGCCGTAGGTATAAATGGATTAGAGTCAAATACCCAAATCTATAAGAGGTGAGTACCCAAATATTAAGCTTGGAGGTGAGTACATGTCTAAGAACTAGGGTTGAGTACCCGGTTCACATAACCGCTTAGTGGATCCACTTAGGCATATAGGAGTCTACCTTGGCAAGTAGTCTCCCCCTTTCCTCCGATGTAGGGATAACATTGTGATTCCATGTTATAGCTCGCATGGTCTTATTGTCGGTTATGGTTCCTATCCCACATATGTATGGTCCTTTTTATGTTTTAAATGACAAATCATATCCTTTACTTTATATGATACTTTTATGATTTATTATGCATTGATCCTTCTTATGACTACTTATGTTTTTTACTAATTCTACTATCATGCTACTTAAAATGGTTGTTTGCACAAACATAGATTTCTATGAATTGCAGTGCCTACATACTTAGTACATTCAAACATACTAACACATATGTTTTTCATATTATATCGCAATGTAGAGATGGATGCTCTATCCTCTTCCCGTGGCTAGTTGGTGTTCCATTGAAGATTAGTGTTGTGAGTCCTCCTTCTTCGAGGGAAACCCGAGTCATTATTTCCTTTATTATTGTTCTTAGAGTACGATGATGTTTAAATACTATTCTATGTAGTGTAATTACTTTCTTTGAGGGTGAGCTAGGAACATGTCCTAGTCCTCGCCTATGCAGTCATGTAGAGGCATATTGGCATACGTATAAGGAGCCTATGTTGTCA
The DNA here is from genome assembly GCF_947179165.1 of Solanum dulcamara. Taxonomy (NCBI): domain Eukaryota; kingdom Viridiplantae; phylum Streptophyta; class Magnoliopsida; order Solanales; family Solanaceae; genus Solanum; species Solanum dulcamara. The sequence goes on from NC_077242.1 coordinate 28,233,767, forward strand.
TGATTGTCTTTACATGTGTCGTATTCTTGGAGTTTTATGACTTTTCGCTTATTTTTCACTTTATGCATGCTTATGATATGCTAAGAGGCTTGGTTGGGGTTTTTTCGGAAATTCTAATCGTCATGTCACGGCTAGGTCCTAGTTTGGGTCATGACAGAAGATGATGGTGTTATTGTACAAAATAGTTTCAAATCATCTTTCGTGGAGAATGTAAAGGTAAAGCAAGATAGTGATCCCGCTTTGGTTAAATTGAAGAAAACGGTTGCCAAAAAATCCATCAAGGCTTTCTCCCAAGGAGGAGATTGTATTTTAAGATTTCAAGGCCGATTCTGTGTTTCGCATGTAGATGGCTTAAAAGATATGATATTGTTCGAAGCTCAAAGTTCGCAGTATTCTATTTATCCCGATTCCATAAAGATATATTGATATTTGAGGGAAGTGCATTGGTGGAATGGCATGAAAAAAGGATACTTTGAAATTCATGGCTGAGTGTCCCAATTGTCATCAAGTAAAAGTTGAGCATCAAAACCAAGAGGTTTCGCTCAAGACATTGAGTTTCCCACTTGGAAGTGGGAAGCCTTGAATATGGACTTCGTTACAGGTTTGTCTCGTACTCATAAGAAACATGATTCCATTTGGGTGATTATTGATCGAATGACAAAGTCGGCTCATTTTCTCCCAGTTAAGACTTCATATTCAGCCGAGGACTATGCTAGATTGTATATTCGAAAGTTGGTGAAGCTTCATGGTGTTCCAATGTCTATTATTTCGGATTGAGGTACTCCGTTTACATTTAAGTTTTGGAAATCTTTCCAAAATGGTCTTGGTACTGAAGTGAAGCTTGGTACAGCTTTTCACCCAAAAATGGATGGTCTGGTCGAGCACACCATTCAGACGTTAGAGGATATATTGAGAGCATGCGTCATTTATTTTAAAGGAAATTAAGATGACAATTTACGATTAATAGAGTTTTCTTATAATAACAGTTATCACTCTAGCATTGAGATGGATCCATTTAAAACTTTGTATGGTAGGTGGTATTGTCTATCGGTTGGTCCAAAGTAGGTGAAGTTGCTTTGATAGGACCCGATTTGGTATTCGAGGCTATGAAGAAGGTTAGACTCATTAGAGAAAAATTGAAAATGGCCAAAAGCCGACAAAAATCTAATTCGAATATGAGGAGAAATGAAGTTGAATTTGAGGATAATGATTAGGTTTACTTGAAAATTTCACCCATGAAGAGTGTTATGCATTTTGGTACGAAAGAAAAGTTAAGTCCCCGCTATATTGGCCGATATCAGATTTTGAGGCGAATTGTTAAAGTGGCTTATGAGTTGGATTTGCCTTCTAATTTGGCATCGGTTCATTCAGTGTTCTTTGTGTCATTATTGAGGAAAGGTTTTGGTGATCCTAGCTACATTGTTTCACTGGACAGTACTGAGGTTAAGCAGAGTCTTTCATATAAAGAGGTTCTGGTTGAGATCTTATACCGGTAAGTTAGAAAGTTGAGAAATAAAGAAATAGCTTCAGTAAAAGTGTTATGGAGGAACTAAGAGGTTGCGGGTGCTACATGGGAGGTCGAAGATGATATGTTGTCCCGATATCCTCATCTCTTTTCTTCTATACATAGTTGAGGTATTTAGTTCCTTCATGATCCAACCATCCCAAATCATGTGTTTCAATTGTTCTAATGGTTTCATATGCATTCATGTTCATAAAATAATATTTATTTTTCATTCAACGACATGACCTAACATTTATTTTTCATTCGACAGTTATACTTTATTATGCTATGTTGTCTATTGGGTGAGCTGGGAGATTGTATCACGCCCCCATCTTGTATTAGAGGCATGTTAGATAGTACGAGTCTATATTATCGCTTTCCTATTTTGAGACTTAAGTTTTAGATGATATTTTGCTTTTGTAACATGATTTAGATTTATTGCTTAAATTTCTTTATGTATGCTCATGAATGATATTCTAAGAGGCTTGGTTGGAGTCCCTCGGGATTCTAATTATCGTGTTATGACTAGGACCCTGGTCGGGTCATGATAGTAGATGAATATTCAATTAGTACACAATCAAGATGGTCACTTGACTGGGCAATGTCATCAATATGACTGGATTATCATATAGCTCAAACTAGGGCAGTATAATTTGTATATGTGCTTACTTGGTTGTATTCACATAGAAGATTTAAGGTGTTATCAGATTTCAGCACCTAGAGTCGCATGTTGTTTGTACCCCTAACTTGTAGTATCTTTGATATATGTATGTTTAAAGCATTCATCCTTACATACTAGTATATGTTATTCTTTCTGATGTCCCTATGTCTGGGGAAACTATATTTATGCAGTAGGTGTAGGTAGAGGCTCTGATCGTCAATTGTAATAGGAGTCCGAATTTAGCTAAAAGTTGGTATGCTCCTTTCTTTTAGGAGCCTGTCACGACCCAAAGTAGGCCCTAGAGGTGACATAGTGATTAGGATCCCGAGAGAACCCAACTAAACCTCTTGATATATCATACATGAATACATAAGGTAAATAAGAGAAAAACAAGAGACATCATGAATGCAGAATAAAGATCTTAATAAGGAAATTTCATCATACAAACTAAAAGCTCTGAATAACGGGACAACATAGACTCCATGAAAAAATCTAACATGCCTCTACTAGTATAGACGGGGTGTAAAACAAGCTCCTAGTTCACCACATATAGAATGTAAGTCATGAAACATAAGAGAAAGCATAAATGTCGCGTCCTCAAAATATGAGATCTCATTAATAAAGAAAAGTAAACTCTAAAAGTCTAGCCACAAGTGGGATGCGTAGAGTGATTTTCAGACCTTATATTATGATACGATGTAGGCAAAAGGTATTATTTAGTACATGGGATACACTAAGTATGAGAGAAACATGAATGAATAATGATAATCAGACATATTCAATATAAACATGTGAAGCATGACCCATATCTTGAACATATGAATAAAACTTGAAAAATAGAAAAACACATGAAAGCAACTAATAAGGTCAATCCATCATAAAATATCATAGGAACTTATAGAACATAGCATATACATACGTGAGATATTAACCTTAACTGACATTTAAGACTATGTGAGCTATAACATGGAATCCGATTGTTACACCCCGTACTTTTGTACCTTGGAACGCGTTCTTAAGTCTCTTGAAAGGTTCTTAAGTCTCTTGAAAGGCTCTTAAGTTTCTTAGAAGGATCGTAAGCCTCTTAAGTTTCTTAAGGCTTCCTAAAGTTTCTTAAAGCTTCTTAAGACTCCTTAAGAACTCTTAAGCTCTTAAGAGTTACCATGTGAGCCGGATAATCTATAACGCTACCAAACAACTCTAAGGAAGGGGAAATGAGATACCCCATAATATAGAAGATGGGGAATAGAGTTGTAAGAATCTGGAAGATGTTGGAGACTAAATAATGAGTCATAGGACTCGGCTTACTTACGTAAGTTACCAACTTGGAAAGATTACATGCTTAAGTTACTCAAGTACATACCAAGTTTACGTAGAAAGGATTACATAGGTTCATAAAGTAAGACAAGATTATGAACGCACGAGGGAGAAAAGAAGGTGCCATGTGGAAGCATGAGGGAGTTCCATGTGGAAGAAGATGGGAGTGCCACATGGCAGCAGCTAGAGTAAGGAAGTGGGCCCCACATGTCAGGTGGCATCCCATGGTTGGAGGTGTGGTGTGTTGGCCCTATAAGGGCTTGACACGTGTCACCACTTAGGGGTTGACACATTTCACCCCCTAAAGTTGCCTATATATGTATTTTTATGACTTTTTACTTTTATCCTTAACTCATAAGTCATATGTATCAACAAAAGAAGATTCAAGAAAAGAAGAGAAGAGAAAACTTAAAGCTAGAGAGAGAGAGCTACGGTTTTAGGGAGGAAAGGTGAGTTTCCCAATTTCGTTCCATGAACTAATTATCTAGAGTATTCCAATAAGGTGTGAAGGTGTTATTAATATAAATTTAGGGTATGTAAAATCCCCAAAAGGATAGCAAATAGCCACGAAGTTTCAGCCGCGCTAAAGGAGCTTCCGAGATGAGTTTTGGTGAGTTTTGGCGAGTTTCGGATACGGTAAAGCTTTACCTTTTAAATTGAAGTTTATGATGTTTTTATGGGTTATATTACATGTCTTAATTGAGGATGTATGTGGCAAAAGTGTATAAGGATGCTTGACGTTAGAAACAAACTAAATTGAAGTCGTAGTAGGTAAATAGAAGTCGAGTAGTGTGTTGTTGTTGTGGTATTGCAGGTTGGGGGTGGTATAATTGAGTGTTCCAGGGATTGAAAGAAATCAAAAAGGGGTGTGGTTTCTGAAGGTTTCATCCGCATGAGCCTCCATTTCGTATGATAAAATATTTTACAAAATAAAGGCTAAGAACTCTATTTTGGTATCGTTGTTTTGAGCTAGTTGTTTGGAATTGTATTGAGTAAAGTTGAGGTGATTGGATTGTATATATATCTGATGGTTGTTGTTATTAATATGGATTCTAAGATTAGCAGTTGGATAGGGAAAGTTATAGGGGAGATGCTGCCCGATTTTTGGTAACTTCGGAACTAGTAATAAACTAGTCGAGGGAAAGGGATAAGGGAATGGTTCCTATGAATACTTGGGTGTAGAGTTAGAAATGGGAAAATCAAAGGTTATTAATCTTAGTATTACTTTCATGTTAAATAGGTTAAGGAGATATCGAGGCAAGCTGGGTTACAAGTAATCCCTAAAGAAGTATGTGAAACTACCTTCCTTCTCTTGGCATGTTTTTGGCATAAGTATGTAAGGCTACCCTTATTTTTTCTTGATATGTATTTTCCATCCATATAATGCTATGATTACTCACCAAATACCATCATGGTTCGGGTATGTTATATGATAGTATGTTAAAGTAATGAGAAAGTTATGATACCGAGCTCGTGATGGACCGGGTACAATATATGTATATAATGACTCTATGAGGGAAAGTAGAGGGTATGTAAAGCTTATCTTCTTTCTTATTTTGGCATGACCCATAGAAAGCCAACAGACGAAGAATGCACAAAGTCTACAAGAAGATCTTATTCTTAAATACACTAGGATGGCTAACGTTTTTAATTTTCTAGGACTTATGTCCTTTTGCCTCGATTCATGTGAAAGTGTCCAACCATCCTAAGTTGGTATAATTTATGTTGTGGTATAAAAAATGAAACTTATTCACTCTTTTAAGCTAGAACTCTTCCAACAATTGAACTATGGCTTCTCAAGTTTTTCTATACCTTGGGAAGTAGTAAGTAGGTAAAGTTGATCTTCTTTTTTTGGCATGAACTTTATGAAACAAATAGACAAAGTATGTGTGATCCCAAGGAAGCCCCCATTCTCAAAGCCACTAAGATGTCCATTTTCTTGACTTCCAAAAGATATTTTATTACGCCTTGAAACGAGTAGATGATTCCAAAAGTGCTACTTTGATGCAAACTATAATGACACTCCAAAGGTAATTGTTATGGCTATTGTCTTAATTTTTGAATGATAGTTCATTTTGATTATTTCAACAAGTTTCCAATGATGGTTCAAATTGCATATGGTTACTCACTACTCTACTCGTGTATACCGTAACCCTTTTATCAATGAGTCCTGGGCTGGGTACGTAATCTTGTGCAGTTCACTACACTATCCACCGAGTCCCTCACTAAAGGGCTGTGTATGCTATACAAGGACATGATAGTGTAATGACATGAACGACTCACCGAGTCCCTTACTAAAGGGTTAGATACGCTATATGAGGAAATGATAATGCAATGATATGAATGACTCACCGAGTCCCTTACTAGAAGGCCGGGTATGTATATATATATATATATATATATATATATGATGATGATGATGTGATGTGATAAGGTAGTGATGGCATCGGACCCGATGATGGTCCTACAGTTATGATTCACTGAGTCCCTAAAAGGGCCGGCTATAATGTATAATATGAGCATGCATGTTTTTATGATTCACAAGGTACAGGTGCAGTGTTTTCTTAAGTAAAGTATTTATCCCCTTGGCTCCCTTTATTTCAGATATGCTTCCATTTATGCTTTGTATACTCAGTACATATGTTGTACTGACCCCCCTTTCTTTGAGGGGCTGCATTTCATGCCCGTAGGTACAAATACATATTTTAGGGATTCGCCAGCGTAGGAGTTTTACTCAGCAGTTCAGGACCACTCTATTGTGCCGGAGCTTAGATTTTGGTACTAACCCTCGATGTATATGTTTATTTGTCTACAGGTATGGTGGGGGTCCTGTCCCTCCTTATGTTACTATTCTTACTTTTAGAGGTTGGTGGACATGTATGTGGATTGCATATGTATGTGTGTATTGTTCTTCCTATATATTACGATGGACTTGTCGGCTTATATGTTATCGTGCTTGTTGATACATTATAACTCAAATAGGGGATAAGTTTACTTATAGTTAGCAGGGGTATATGCGAGTGTCCAGTTCGGACATCCGTCACGGCCTACGGGGTTGGATCATAACAAACGTTGTATCAAAGCGGTCCTTCCTTGGAATATCCACAGACCGTGTCTAGTAGAGTCTTGTGTATTGATGTGTTGTGCACCACATCTATAAACAGGAGGCTACAGGATATTTAGGATGTTATCTTTCTTTCTTGTCTTAGATCGTGCGATAGATCTATTCTATTAGGATAATCCCTCCTTAACAGACTATTAGGGGTACGGTAATACCTCTAGGGGAAGCTTGTTTTTTACCTCCTTTCTTACAGATAGGTACATGCTGAGGTGAAAAATGAAAAGGGCAGCTATGGATAGTGGAGGGGATGCAGACAAGGCCCCTAGGGTACACATGGGACCCCAGGCTCCAGGACCAAGCAGGCGGAGTCTCAGTTACTCGATTGAGACCGATCCTTCAAGAGACCCTGATTATGCTATTGAGACCGATCCTTCGAAAGACCCCGAGTATTCTATTGATACCGATCCCTCAGAGGGCCCAATGAAAAATTCCCCAGATTATTTGATGACCAGGGAAGTGGTTCCGGAAGCCACGCCAGCGGTTCTTATGACAGAGCACTATGTCAGGCCAGCTCCTACGGTAAGTGTTATAGCATATTCGAGCCCTCTATCTTGGTCGTCGGTAAACCAGGGGTTACTTGGGTATCTATGTCTGTTGGATTCAAGTGAGGAAGATGACGAGGGTAGACAAGCAGGTGGCAAATGTATAAAAACGGGGAGCACACTTCACCTCCTAGGTCACCAGGTCAAACTGAGGACTGATTGGTCACAGGTATAGGGGAGTGATAAGTATAGTTTTGCTGGCTATATGGGGCTATTTGTCATTTTTGTTTCGGCCTAATGTAGGAAGCCCTGTGCGGCTGGGATATGAGATGATAGAAACATATGTATATATTGGCCTTGTGAGGCATTGTGGCTGTGATATGATATGATATGGATATATATATATATATATATATGTCGGCCTTGCATGGCACTGTTGGTACTTCCTGAGTGCAGGTTTGGGATAGTAAGAAATATAGAGGAAACTCTGTCAAAATTTTCAAAAAAAGAAGAAGGAATGAACTATAAGTTTATCATACGGCTTGGAGGTTGATACCGAGTACCCTTATTATGATGAACTAAAGCTGTAAGGGTACCCTCTGTGTTATTAGTAAGGGAGCCCCATGTTTACTTAGGAAGTTTTAGGTCAGAGAAAAACCCCTATTGGAGGGCAAGCTATCCAGCAATTGGGTTCCACTTTTGTGGGAAAGTATAGAACCCTCAACTATTAGTGGCGAACTAGATAAGTTGTTCATGACTCAAGAATGAACCTAGAAGGAAACCATACGATTTAGGCACTAAACAGTATTGTGGTGCTTATTGGATTTTAATTTCCTTCTGGTAGTGGTTAGAGGATATTTTATGATATCCTTTTATTGGTTATTAAGCGAATAAAATAACTTGTGGATTGAAGACATGAACTTATGGGTTGTCCAGGATCATGTGCTTCATTATATTGGATAAGATACTAGAAGGATTCAGAAGGGTCGGTGATACCAAAGAATAATTTTCCCAAGGAAATGGGGTTAACATGAAACTCCTCGGGCACAAAAATGGTCATGGACTAAAAGAATAGAAGGACTACTACAGGGAGCACTCAAGATAGATGTGATCAATTAAGTATGAGTATAGGACGAAAAAGAGAATAGATAGCTACGAACTAAAGGTGTAGTATGAAAAGGCAAGAATATAAGACCATTATTAGAGTAAAATTGACATGGGACTGAGAAGAATTGTAAGTTAACCCTAGGTACCTGACAAGGATAAAAGCTTATGATATATAAAGAAGTATTGTGGATATATGATTCTGCCGTGGAAAATATAAAGACCCCTAAAGGATGAGGGAAGTAGCTCTGCAAAACCATTGATGCATTGTGATTCCATTAAGAGGGATAAGTGGTATCCATTGGGATGAAGATAATGTTATATAAAATCTAGAAACACGGGTCATTGGAGTACAAGTGCTCTCGAATGGAGAAGTTGAAATGATTATGGGGGCTAGCAAATCACCGATGGGGAAGAAAGGAATGTGGTTTTGAACAAACAACTACATCAATTATATGACTCGAGAACCAGTGCTGGGACTAGATTGGATATTAGTTATCGAGAATTCTAAGCACCCCGTGGTGGTATTAATGTTTTTGCAGGGGCAACTTAAAGTATTGATGGTCTAATAAAAGGTGCAGACATGGTGCGGTATGTCAAAGGTGTTGGGGCAAAATCATATGCATATGAACAGTTGAAAATAAGCAGAGGATGACATGAGTATACCCTAAAGGGGGAAAGTCGACAAGAAAAGTACAAGTATGGGATGAAGTGAATTAACACTATCATAGGTTAATAGGAATGCTTAAACTTCAAATGAGATTTCATGCAGGCACGAGTTAGTAAGGGCTAAAAGCCAATAATAAATGAATAGAATCTATGATATCTAAGGCCGGGTGAAGAACCATTGGCAGAGACTCGAACGAATGGGTGCATACAAAAAAGAGGTGGATACAATAAAAGGGTAAGACTGAGCGATCTAAGGATCGTGTAAAAGGTAGTAAGTCCATGTTGAGTAAAGATTAGGATATGGCAACAGAGTGGGTGGTCGCTGATATATAATATACCAGTAGTAAGGAAAAAAAAAGAGAATCTCCTACAGTAGAAAATGATGAGATCAAGGAATACCTGAAGGGAAAAAGGGGATAGGATAGAATAGCGTTAGCGCGAGCAAGTTCTAGTGCAAAGGCAGTATGTAAAGTGAGATGGACCAGGAAACAAAAAGACTACATCTACCTCATACTGGTTGTATAAAAGTAGTGATACAACCTACGAATATATATATACAGCATAAGACTAAGCGGAGGAGTATATGATGAAAAGAAGTTATGATATTTTGGAGACGTTACAGAGAGATACAAAGAGAAGTTAAATCAAATGACCAAAAAGGACATGGTCATGGTGGAACTAAAGATCTAACCCAATACCGGTTGTAAGATAAAAGAGGAAAGGGCAAGGCAAAATATGAAGACTAACGAGATAACGCTAAGGTAAATCTTGGGCTAAGTTGAGTGCTTTGCACATTATTACAAGGATTGCAATGAAACGTGACACGAGGACTTCCCCGGGAGGGGAGAGGTCACCCATCCTAGTACTACTCTCGCCCAAGCACGCTTAACTTTGAAATTATGGTGGGATCTGGCACGTTAGTGCTGGTATGATCGCATGAGATGGAAGAATCTGAACTAGCGGCGAAGCAACGACACAAGATTATGTACCTAGAGTGTTATAAGTTACGTTAAGGGAATTGTAAAAGGGCTTAGGAAAAACAAGCAGGATTAGATAATTACTAATAAATGACGTACATGTATGCCACAGTTCTTCAACATAATACCAGTTAATGATAGGCAAACCACGGAACGGCTATATAGGCCATTGTGTGAGGGGATTTTGATACCACTTGGCAGCCAACTCTGAGGGGCAAAAAAGTAAAACTTAAAAGGCAAAGATACCAGTTGATGTCATCTAAAGAAGGTAGGAAGTAATACACGAGGTAGAATATTCCACAATACGACCTTGGCTATAAGACTCACTTTGCACTCTATGGACAGATGATTCTAGAGGAAATATAACCCGCAGATTAACAATATCAACCCATGCTCCTTTAATCAAAGACTACCTGCTCAACCGAGAAGGTGTGAAATTATAGGTTAAGAAGCTGGTAGGACCTTATGGAGTCCCTATAGCTATTGTCCCAGATGAAGGAGCCCAAGTTACAGTTAACTACCAAAGATCAGTCCGCGAAGAGATTGGGAATACAGATAGGTCTTCATACACTATTTTACCCTCGGTTTGATGGATAGACTAAGCTTGGTAGCTATACGATAGACGATATATTGCGGGCCTATATGGTTGACCCCAAAGGTAAATGGATAATTGCCTACCACCTGTCAAGAGTACTTATGATATTAACTATTATTCCAGTATCTAGGTGGCCCTGTATGAGACTTTATATGGCAGACAGTGTAGGTCGCTAATTAGATGGTTTGATGTTAGTAAAACATGACTAATAAGACCAGACATGGTTCAATAGGCAGTATAGAAGGTGAATATTATTCAAGAGAGATTATTAGTAGCACAGAGTCGACAGAAGTCATACGCGGATAATCAACGTCGATCTCTAAGGTTTTAAGTTATAATTAAGCACTCTCAAAAGTGTCTCCCACAAAGAAAGTGATGAGATCCAGCAAGAAAAAGGACCTTAGTCTGAGATGTATTGGCCTTTATCAGACCCTCCGCCGAATATGCAAGGTTGTCGATAAGTTGGACTTATCGGCAGATCTGGACGCAGTACATCCAGTCTTCCAATTATCGATACTTCATAATTGTGTTGGTGATCCATTTCGTGTATATCCCACAGAGGATATTCATGTCATGGAGGAGTTATCCTACGAGAAGCAACCAATTGCCATCTTGGATCGGCGGAGTAGGGGATTGTGAACTAAGGATATAGCTTCCGTCAAGGTGTTATGAAAAAACGAGAGTCACGAAGAAATGACCTAGGAAGCCAAAAGAAAAAATGAAATATAAGTATCTGTACCTATTCCCAACGTCTACAGGTAATCCCAACTTTCTAAACTTTTATATTGGCTACTTGATGAAAGTGTGGGTTATTCAATAGACAGGAATTTCCCCGTAGTCTGTATAAGATATTAAGAAAGATTGTGGTTCACATTCGAGGATGAATGTCTTAAAGGAGGGAAGGATGTTACATCCCGTACTTGTGTACCTTGGAACGCGTTCTTAAGTCTCTTGAAAGGCTCTTAAGTTTCTTGGAAGGATCATAAGCCTCTTAAGTTTGTTAAGGCTTCCTAAAGTTTCTTCAAGCTTCTTAAGACTCCTTAAGAACTCTTAAGCTCTTAAGAGTTACCATGTGAGCTGGATAATCTATAACGCTACCAAACAACTCTAAGGAAGGGGGAATGAGATACCCCATAATAGATAAGATGGGGAATATAATTATAAGAATCCGGAAGACGTTGGAGACTAAATAATGAGTCGTAGGACTTGGCTTATTTACGTAAGCTACCAACTTGGAAAGCTTACATGCTTAAGTTACTCAAGTACATACCAAGCTTACGTAGCAAGGATTACATAGGTTCGTAAAGTAAGACGAGATTATGAACCTAAGAGGGAGAAAAAAAGGTACCACATGGCAGCATGAGGGAGTTCCACATGGCAGCAGCTAAGAGTGACATGTGGCAGAAGCTGGAGTAAGGAGTGGGCCCCACATGCCAAGTGGCATCCCATGGTTGGAGGTATGGTGTGTTGGCCCTATAAGGGCTTAACACGTGTCATCACTTAGGGGTTGACATGTCTCACCCCCTAAAGTTTCCTATATATGTATGTTTATGATTTTTTACTTTTATCCTTATCTCATAAGTCATCTTTATCAACAAAATAAGATTCAAGAAAGGAAGAGAAAAGAAAACTTAAAGCTAGAGAGAGAGAGCTACAGTTTTGGGGAGGAAAGGTGAGTTCCCTGATTTTGTTCCATTAACTAATTATCTAGGGTATACCACGAAGGTATGAAGGTTTTATTAATATAAATTTATGTTTTGAATCAGCCCTAAAAGGATAGAAAACAGCCATGAAGTTTTAGCCGCGCTAAAGGAGCTTCCGAGATGAGTTTTGGTGAGTTTTGGCGAGTTTCGGATACGGTAAAGCTTTACCTTTTAAATTGAAGTTTATGATATTTTTATGGGTTATATTACATGTCTTAATTGAGGATGTAAGTGGAAAAAGTGTATAAGGATGCTTGACGTTAGAAACAAACTAAATTGAAGTCGTAGTAGGTAAATCGAAGTCGAGTAGTGTGTTGTTGTTGTGGTGTTGCAGGTTGGGGGTGGTTTAATTGAGTGTTCCAGGGATTGAAAGAAATCAAAAAGGGGTGTGGTTTCTGAAGGTTTCATCCACATGAGCCTCCATTTCGTATGATAAAATATTTTACAAAATAAAGGCTAAGAACTCTATTTTGGTATCGTAGTTTTGAGCTAGTTGTTTGGAATTGTATTGAGTAAAGTTGAGGTGATTGGATTGTATATATATCTGATGGTTGTTGTTAGTAATATGGATTCTAAGATTAGCAGTTGGATAGGGAAAGTTATAGGGGAGATGCTGCCCGATTTTTGGTAACTTCGGAACTAGTAATAAACTAGTCGAGGGAAAGGGATAAGGGAATGGTTCCTATGAATACTTGGGTGTAGAGTTAGAAATGGGAAAATCAAAGATTATTAATCTTAGTATTACTTTCATGTTAAATAGGTTAAGGAGATATCGAGGCAAGCTGGGTTACAAGTAATCCCTAAAGAAGTATGTGAAACTACCTTCCTTCTCTTGGCATGTTTTTGGCATAAGTATGTAAGGCTACCCTTATTTTTTCTTGATATGTATTTGCCATCCGTATAATGCTATGATTACTCACCAAATACCATCATGGTTCGGGTATGTTATATGATAGTATGTTAAAGTAATGAGAAAGTTATGATACCGAGCTCGTGATGGACCGGGTACAATATATGTATATAATGACTCTATGAGGGAAAGTAGAGGGTATGTAAAGCTTATCTTCTTTATTCTTTTGGTATGACCCATAGAAAGCTAACGGACGAAGAATACACAAAGTCTACAAGAAGCTCTTATTCTTAAATATACTAAGATGGCTAATGTTTTAAATTTCCTAGGACTTATGTCCTTTTGCCTCGATTTATGTGAAAGTATCCAACCATCCTAAGTTGGTATAATTTATGTTGTGGTATAAAGAATGACTCTTATTTACTCCTTTAAGCTAGAACTCTTCCAATAATTGAACTATGGCTTCTCAAGTGTTTCTATACCTTGGAAAGTAGTAAGTAGGTGAAGTTAATCTTTTTTATTTGGCATTAACTTTATGAAACAAATAGACGAAGTATGTGTGATCCCAAGGAATCCCCCATTCTCAAAGACACTAAGATGGCCATTTTCTTGACTTCCAAAAGATATTTTATTATGCCTTGATACGAGTAGATGATTCCAAAAGTGCTACTTTGATGCAAATTATAATGACACTCCAAAGGTACTTGTTATGGCTATTGTCTTAATTTTTGAATGATAGTTCATTTTGATTATTTCAACAAGTTTCCAATGATGGTTTAAATTGCATATGGTTACTCACTACTCTACTCGTGTATACTATAACCCTTCTATCACTGAGTCTCATATAGCGTACTGCATTATCCATCGAGTCCTTCACTAAAGGGCCGAGTATGCTATACGAGGACATAATAATGCAATGACATGAATGACTCACCAAGTCCCATACTAAAGAGACGGATACACTATATAAGTAAATGATAATGCAATGATATGAATGAGTCACTGAGTCCCTCACTAGAGGGTTGGGTACGTATGTATATATATATGTATGATGATGTGATGTGATTAGGTGGTGATGGCACCGGACCCGATGATGGTCCTATAGTTATGATTCACCGAGTCCTTGGAAGGGCCGGCTATATTGTATAATATGAGCATGCATATTTTTATGATTCACAAGATACAGGTGCGGTGTTTTCTTAAGTAAAGTATTTATCCCCTTGGCTCTCTTTATTTTAGATATGCTTCCATTTATGATTTATATACTCAGTACATATGTCGTACTGACTTCCCTCTCTACGGGAGACTGCGTTTCATGCCTGCAGGTATAGATACACATTTTGGGGATCTACTAGCATAGAAGTCCCACTCAACAGTTCAGAAGCACTTTATTGTGCTGAAGCCTAGATTTTGGTTCTAATCCTCGATGTATATGTTTATTTTTCTATGGGTATGGTAGGGGCCATGTCCCGCCTTATGTTACTGTTCTTACTCTTACAGGTCGGTGGACATGTATGTGGGTTGCATATGTATATGTGTATAGTTCTTTCTATTTGTTACGATGGCCTCATCGGCTTATATGTTATCGTACTTGTTGATACATTATAACTCAAACAGGGGACATGTTCACTTATAGTTAGCAGGGGTATACGTGAGTGTCCAGTTCAGGTACCCGTCACGGCCTACGGGGTTGGGTCATGACACTGATGTAACTCTCACACCGAGAAGAGAGAGGCTATTGTACAAGATAGTCTCTGTTTCATAAACATAACATTATCTATATGTGGATCTACTAGCTAAGCCATAGAGGCACCTACGGTGGTATGTAGTTTTTGAATTATGGGTTTCTACTAGGGTTTCCTTATGGATCCCCACCCAAGGTTCACTTGGTGCTAAGTCAATCCCAATGGAATACATAAAACAAAAGTCATTAGGAAGGTAAATCAACCAACCAACCTCATGAAAATACATCATAAGAATAGCTCCTTAAAAATCGTGATCATAACTTGAACTTGTAGGTACTTACCTTTCTAAGCATCCAAATCATAAAATCTTAAATATTATGAGCAAACCTTTTATAGTTCATAGTTTTATTTTTGAAAAAATACTTTACTCATAATACATAACTTTCATAAACCATACACGAGGATTCATATAATTCATGCTCATAAATTTATAGTTCATACTTAAAATTCGTAGCATAATGCATGGGTCCTTGTAAAATTCATAGTTCATACTTAAAATTCGTAGCATAATGCACGGGTCCTTGTAAAATTCATAGAAAATGTGTGTAATTGAATTGAAATAACTCATGAATATATCATTGAAGTTCAATAAAATCATAATTGAAGTGATTGAATGCAAATTGATCAAAACTAGAATTTAGGAGAATTTCATGAAAGAGATAATTGAAAACCCCATGGGACTCCATGGATGATAGAAGATCCATGGATGAATTCCACATAACATGATTAGTAAAAGCCCTAAGTGCACTTTGAATAAGGAAAATTGAACCTGAAGATTCTTGAACTGTTAACTTCAAGAAGAAGATAGCCTTAGGAGAGAATTCTATTGAGAGAATTTTTGTTTAGGGAGTAGTTGAGAGAGTGAGCGATTTGAAGGGAGTTTGGATAGTTAATAGACTAGGAATTAACCCCTAAAAATGGAAAAAGACCAAAATAACTCCTTTGATAATCACTGAATGATCCCTGGATAGCCCATTTATATGGTCCGTAAAGACTTACACAAACCATATAGTAGTCCGTGGAAACTGGGAAAATCGAGTGTAGGCAAAGGGATTTTGACGGAAGGATTCACGGATTGTCATCCTCTTCATGGCCCATGAAGGGTCTTAAGAACATAAAGGGTTTAATAGGCCATGAAGGATGACTTCTATGGGCATGTTTACGACATATTATTGGATTTATGGGTCGTAGAACCCATAGTGAAGTAACCCATTTCCTTGGGGTCCAACATCTCCTCCTACATGGACCTTACTATGGTCTGTGTAACTTTTAACGGCCCGTAACAAGGGCTCGTGGAAACCAACAAGATTGGGTCCTTGTGGGGCAGAGTTCACAAACGTCTATACTGTCTATGGTGCTTACTACAACCCGTAAACACTTTTGTGAACATTCCCTATTTTTTTTCATTTTCCTATTTCACTCCCACGATGCCTTCCATGGACCATGGTGAGTTCTACGGCTTGCTTAAGGGCCCCCGTGAAATCCAAAAAGATGCAACTTTTCTAAAATCTTCTTTTGTCTAAACTTTTTCTAATTTTCGGGTCTTACAGAACTATGTTCTAGTTTGGCAGTATTATGTTTTGATGTTTGTATGGCTAGTGATACGAACCAAACTTATATTCTAATTAAGAAGCATAAATTGGTTGTTGTCAAATATAGAGCCCAACTAGGATGGGGTCGAACCCATATGGAATGCGGAGGAAGTAAGTCTAGTAGCACTTATGTTCAGTTATAGTCAGTATTTTTCGAAAGTAAAAATGCACAAAATAAATTGAGGTATGTATAACAGTGTTTCCAATTATAAATGAAAATAGACTTATAGTTTTGAACCGTATGAGAATATAGCTAGGACTGTGTTCCTATGACATGTAACTCAATAGGCATCTCATATCAGTGAGTCTATTTCAATGCGTCGCACACAAAATCTAGCAATTTATGGACATCTAACCACCTTCCAGTCCTATTAGATGAGTTTTACTCTTCACCTTCTGATCTCAGAATGTAAATCTACCTTACCCTTGCTTTTTATCTCAGGAAACTATTTTCTTCCGGGCTCAAGTTCTTTGACGAAGGTTATTAACTTCGAATATCTATTGTAGTTTTATTTTCCTAATCACTACCCCTCTCCCAAGTAAATACTGAATATAGGTGAGTTTTAATGTATGCACTCATTAAAAGGAAAAAAAATGAAGATAACAACAATGCATACTCAGGTATTGGTCGAAAATCACCTATATGTGTGGGTACTTCGTTATTCTATCATGGTTCTCACAACCCTAGTTGTGGAGTTTAGCTACTCATATTCATAAGAAAGGCATTAAAAATGTGTGTAGAATTCATGCACCAATACTTATGATTAAGAAGTAGTTAATCTCAAATCAACAGATGAGCAATGAATCAAGAAGAGAACGAATATTTGTATTTACATTTGATCTCAAAAAATCTTTCAGAAAGTACTTTCATATGTTGTTCTATGCTCAAGAACTGGTAAAAGTGCATGACATAAACATAAACCCTCTGTAGACTTTTCATAAAAATTATATTTGAATCCTAAAAAAAGTAGGAAAACTAAGTTGGCACAGGTTCATGTTCACTCTCCACGGTCCATAGTGACTTTCATGTCTCCTAGAGATGCATTGTTGTGTTTGACTTGGGCTCCACATCGCCTCAAACTCCACCTTTCCAATATTGATCTTCACAAACTATATAACTCTTAACGGTCCATTAAAGTATTATATAAAATACCTTAGACATTTTCCTGGAGCTTCTTAGTATCTTCTCTACGAGCAAATTTAAAGGCCCGTATAGGTTTCCATGGAATGTGGTGGGTCTCGTAGAGATCTCCTTAGAGATTTCCTGGATTCTTTTCAACTCATCTTTCACGGCAAGGTCCAAGATTTGTGGTGACTCCCACGGCCCATGAAGGGGTCTCGTGGTGATTCACTTAGGAAATTTCTTGCACACTCTTCTACGAAAGCATTTTTACGGCTAAGTCCACGGGCTATAAAAGTCTTCATGGCCTATGGTGGCACTTGTGCACCATCACTTCAGTGAGTTTCAGGAAAAACTTAGTAGTTCAGCGCAACCTTATGCTCGAATAAATTTTCCTACAATCAAACAAAAATAAACATCATATTGCACTAATTCAACATTTTGAGTGTCAAAAGTATCGTAAATTCATAACATATCAACACCCTCAGCTTATAACTATTGTTTTTCCTCAAACAGTGAAAACTTAAAACAACAATGACGTGTAGATACAAATAACTCTAGAAGATATACAACAGCCTATACACAATCATGTTCATAACTTTTTTTTTCATTTTTAACCAAATCGGCTATGCAATACACCAAACATTCCAACTAACTCACAAGCACCGATTTACGGCATTTTACTATACACAATCAACTAAACCAATGCAAACAACAATATTTTGGTCAAATTAGCAACCAAACAGTGGGGTCATAGTTCCATCACCACAAACAAATGTCTCTCACGATATTTATAAACAAAACAAAGACTGAAATGATTTCACTCACACTCTCAAACAAAGTTCAACAATGCACATACACAGAAGTACAATATGAGTACAAAAATATAGGGTATCTAATAGGCATCATAGGTCGACCGAGCTAAGAAAAAATAGATATATAAATAAGCACCATGATGATACTAATAATAACATAAATATGTCATAAACTACAACTACGGAACATTGGGGCATAGGAAGACTATACAGCGGTCAAAATAACTCATCGACAAATAAATAGTCATAATAATTAACACCAATACAATATACAGGAATAAAGACAAAAAGAGTCCAGTAATGATGAAGTAAATAGCCCAGAAGATATTAAAATCCGCATGGAATCATACGTCGAGCTCATCAATAGTAGAAAATTCCATAAGCAATAAGATTACCAATACTTCCAAATCCCTATACTTATCCATTAACCAAAATGTTAGTCTTTTTATTTATTTATCCATTTAAATGGTTTTAATCACCGTGAGGCAACTAAGATAAGTAGCATATAAAATGGTCATGTATCACTCAAAATTAGGGGAAATCCCCGCCAAGAGCATCAAGTTACTAACCTAGAACTCGCGCGTACCAAAAGCACAGCCTCGGACATAACATGTTGATATCATAAGTAAGAAAACCACAATTATAATCCGAAAGCAGATCAAAAATGGCAAACAGAATCAACCAAGACAAACAAGCATCATCAAAAGTTTCAAATCACCTAGAAGCAATTTTTAAGGATATTAAACTGTGCAACCAAGACAAGAAAGCACATAAACTAAGACTTGAATGGCTAGAGTCCAAACTAATATCAATGATGGACATCAACTCCTAACTTGATCAAAAGCCTATCAACACCTAGAAACCATCCAAATCATGCGATATTACTCCTAATATACATGTTCTATTCAAGCCACGTCTAAAGAAAAGAAACCATAGCCTACCTCAAAGCCGAAACCGCATACGAAATGCTAAACCAGAGATTTTCCTTTCTAGGTCGCCTCCAAATAATGCCACTCAACCAAAATATCAAAGAACACATCAAAACGAAGCCAACGATTCCCATATTACAACTATTGAAAACGAAATCAAAAGCGGGTAAAAATTCAACATTACGATCCACACACGAAATTAAAAAACCAACTCTGTCCTAAAGTCCCAAATAGCTTAAGGAACATGTGCCCCAAAATTAGGCACAATCCGAGCACCGGAAGGGCTCAAATCAGCCCCACCAAATTCATTCCCTGTGATTTTCAAAAATGAAAGAAAACAACAAATTCAAGCAAGGCTTACAAGACTTTTGGGATGAAAAAAGGTTCTGAGACGTCCCTACAAGAGTTTTCAATGTAATGCAATAAGAATTAGTGAAATTGACCAAGAGGAGCTCTAAAAATTCAAGTTTTAATATGTTGGAAAGGGGAAGTGGAAAGCTTAAAGTGGGTCTTAAAAGATTTCACAGCCAGGACATTTGGCCTTCGCAAATGCGGAGCCTAGCTCGCTCCCCGAATGCGGAGGTCAGTCAACTTACCCTCTACGAACACGAAGGCTAGCTCGCGAACACGGATAAATGACCCAGTAAACTCCGCAAACATGGAGATCCTCATACGAATATAGAGAACAAACTCATTACTATCTATGATCGAAGTGGTCCTTATGCGAACGAGGAGAAAAAACCCATTACTCTTTGCGATTACAGAGGTCCTCCCGATAACGTAAAGTACAGCCTACCAAATCTTCGTGAACATCGCCAAAGGACCTCGATCGAGAAGAAAGAATTTAAGCTTCTCTAGCAGTTGAATATCAGCAAATCACTAAGGGGGGAAACTTCCCTAATAGGGGATCAAAACTCGTTCGGAATCCCTTCAATGCAAAAAAACCATACTACCCTATTGGATACGGCATTCTAGACTCAATGGAATCAAGAAATGACCAATGGAGGTTGTTTCATCAAAATATTGACCTAAGTCACCACTTCTAAAAAAAATACATAAAATACCCTAAAGGTCAAAAACTCATTCTGAGCACCTCGGAAATCAAACTAAAGATAGTTCTAAACCAAACTCGGTGTTCTAGAGCTAACCGCATTGGCATAATTTTCATCTGAGTGCATTTATCTAAAATATTGACCGAAATAAAACTTGTCTAAAATGACAAAACCACACAAACTCAAAATAAAGACTCCAAAACTTGAACCAACCTTCTCTCTAGACCAAAATGGGCCTTGCAGAGCTGATGGAATCGTCGAAATTTTTATATGATGACCGAATATCCAGATGTTGAATAAAGTCAATTGTTTTTACTATAAACCTATAAAAAGAGAAAATTTCACACCAAGCTCCCCCAACCACCTCGAGGAGCATGACACCCTTCCCAATATCACACAAGGGCCATAAAAAAGCTATGGGGAGGGATAAACTAGTAAAAATATGTAAAAGTACGAAAATGACCTTGGAGGTCATTGCAACATCCACTACAAAAAGGACTTTTGTCCTCGAAAGTCAAAGAAAGAAAAGATACCTGAAGGCTTAAAAATGTGAGGGTATCGGGTCCATATGTCCATCTCATTCTCCCAAGTAGCCTTCTCGACTAGACTATGCCTCCACTGGACCTTCACCGATGGAATCTTCTTAGACCTCATCTTGCTAACCTATCTGTCTAAAATAGCCATTAGCTCCTCCTCAAAGGCTAAGGACTCATCAAGCTTAATCAAATACCACTGAAGCACGTGAGACTCATCTGGAATGTACCACTGCAGCATAGAAACATAGAATACAGGATGAACACCCAAAACTACTAGGGGCAAGGCTAACTCATAAGATACCTCTCTGATCCTCCTTAGGATCTCAAAAGGGCCGATAAACCTGGGCTAAGCTTACCTATCCTCTTGAATCTCATCACACCCTTTATGGGAGGCACTTGTAGAAATACCTGATCTCCAATCATAAACTCCAATGGCCAAACCCTCTGATCATCATACCTCTTATGTATACTCTAGGTAGTACGAGTCTCTCTTGGATCATACAAACTCTAACCATTGAATCACGTAGCAAATCAGTGTTTTAGGGCCTAACCTCAAAAGCATCAAACCAACCCACTGGAGAACGACATATCCTACCATACAATGCCTCAAAAGATTCTATTTGAATACTCAAATGGTAGTTGTTATTATAAGTGAACTTTTCAAATGCCAAAGACTCATCCCACTGACCCCCAAAATCAATAACACAAGTTTGTAGCATGTCATCCAACAATAATACCATAAGTTATGATACATCTTTTTTGTGCCAAGATAAATGGAATATCTGGAATAATAGGCCTCTTAAATAATCAGTCTAACGAAATCTCCAACTTTAGGGACACAAATACGACCCTATATTCTCAAAATGCACTCTGGATCTAAGGGCGTCTTCCTATTCTACCCACTGAGCAACCCTACCACAAAGTATACTAAGTTTTGGGTCATCAAACTACTCTGCCCAAATCTGCTTCATCAAGGAAGACCTAGCCTCTACATAAAAAAATACCTTGCCCGACTCAGAAACCTCTAGTCGAACCATCTAGTTAGCTAAGGATTGAATGTCCGAAGCTAAAAGAGAATCCTAAATTGACAAGATTATATCATAGTATCCTAAACATATATACATTTTGGGACATCAAATCATTATTCGATAGAATAGCTCCTTAAAATCTTTAGTGATTCAATTATGGAAGAATTGTACTTATCGCACAAGAATTTGTTTGCTTAGGCGAGAAAGCCTCTCATTAACATTCATTCTTTCATTGAAAAAAATTTCATAATCATAATCATTAACTTTCATAAATATTGTATTGAAGTCCATAACCTTAAAATTATGCTTTAATAAAATTGCATAAAACTAGGTGGTTCAAATCACTTCAACCTTCAAACATGTATGTAGATGATATTATGCATAAACACTATGAAAGTCATCAATTAAAATTATGCTTAAAACCACCCACCATAAAACTTCAAGAACATTCAAGGAGCTAAGTAGAGAAAATACTTGCAAACCATAAATTCATGTATTTGAAGTTATTTTTTATCAAAGTAGATCAATAATCATTAGTTAGATCATGATTCATTGTTGTGAATAGGGAGGGATTAGAATAACCCATAAGAAATTCCTACTTGAAATCAAAGACTTAGTTTGAAAGGGTTTGGGGCCCTATGGGTGGAAGAACTCATATATAAAGACCCACATACCTTGATAGATTTCAAACTTCAGATTTGAGGAGGAGACTTGATCTTTGTTGAGGAAACCCTAGAATTTTGCTTGGAAATGGAGAAAATCTTGAAAGGAGCCTTGAGAAGGGAAGAGTTTTGCAAGTTTGAGAGTTTGTAAGAATGAGGGGCATGGGAAGGCTTAGGGTCATTTTATAGGATAGGTTTTGTCCCAAAACAGCCATACTTCACTGATAAGATATAAGAAAGGACAAAAATTCCCTTATTAAAATTTTTCGAAACTAACTCTACGAATGGTCCTTAAGAATCGTAGGCCCTTCTAAGATTCATAAAAGGGACTCGTCCTGCAGGGTCTGAGAAAATCCTGAGGAATGAGTCTTTGAAGTTTCTCTAACTCATTCTTATGAGTCGTCAACTCAGTTATGAGTCATAAACTTGAGTCGTCCTACAGGGTCTGAGATTTCCTGCAGCCATGAAGTTGTGAAGTTCCTTGGTGAGTCATTTCTACAACTCGTCTTATATTCTATGAGTCGTAACCTGGACTCGTGGACTCGTTACTTCACTTAATCAACTTTCAAACCTCAACCTCACTTTGAGAAGTATCTTTGACTTGTAGGTTGAGTCGAAGAAGCTGATACTGTCCATTTCCTTGAAAATTTTCCCTCATTTTGACTCTTTGACTTACGGGGTCTTACAGTAAACTTTTCATCCAAGTTAGTTCCATAAGCCATCAAGGCATTTACCTTTATTTGAGTTGGAGAGTATTTCAAACCCTCAGATTTACTAAAGTTGAATTCAGTATAAGAGAGTTAGCCAAAAAACGTAGACACAAGCTTAACTATAGGATTCGCAGTTTAAGCCGTCATCTAAGATTTACTCTTTTTTATATGTCCATGGAAGTGAAGCATTTAGATCCATCCAACCCACTAGTTTTGAACTTGCACCAAGTGATCGTGCCGGCATAACTTAGCTCAACATATGTGACAGTAGTAGAGTCCTTGCATGAAACATCCTTTTTTTTACCAATTGCATTAATGTAAGGCCTCGAAAGTTGGAGAGTTGGAATGAGGGAAATTGGGGAAAAACTTGTACTGCACCAGTTCCCATGAATCAACCTATGACCTTTAGAGGATTCTATGGATTGTAGGACGGAGTCTAGGATTGGCACTAAGGACTAAAAATTTGGTTAAGTAGAAAAATGGCCTATGAGTCGAGTTAAGACCCGTATAAGATATTATAACTCATAGGAATGAGTCGTATGATAAGTTTTTGAGGATAAAATATTGTTCAAGTCTAGAACTAGGTTTACAAGTCAAGTTCACGACTCGTATAAATGGTGACGACTCATAGAGTTGATCTTTGATTATGTGAAAAGAATGAGCCTTAGTACTTTTATTACGAATCGATAGGATTATTTGTAGAGAGTTTGTCCAGTTATATATGGACACGTAGGGTTAGGTCCTGGGTTTTGATTTTGACTTAGTGAAGAGGAAGATTGAATAGTCAGCCTTACGACACGTAGAACCATTAACGAGTCATAGAATATCATTAGTAGGGTCATCCAGATGCATTTAATGAAGGGTATTTTCGTTCTCTCCCATTTTAGGTTTAATTCATCTAGACACTTTTAGGGGAAGATTCAAAGCCTATAACTACCCCATTCTTAAAATTTTCCCCTATTCCTATTCATTCCCTCAAAATATTTCTAAGGCAAGGAAGAAAAGGGCTCTCCCAAGAACTTCATCTTCTCCAACTATGGTTCAAAGAGTTTCATCCTTCAAATCCATTTCTAAGGCCTTGATAGCTAAGGTATGTGTGGTTTAATTCTTGGATTCCTTTCATCCATAAAGCCTAAAGGTTTTCTTTTAAATTCAATACAAACTTCAAGTCTACAAATTTTAGGGTTTTTGTCAAGTTTTATTAGGCTACCTTGGTTATGATTTTAGATGATTCTTATGACTTGATTATGAATACTGTTGACACCCAATTTTGGCCATCCACAACGTAAATTAGCTATCGAGTTTCTTTGAATTTGAACATTTTGAAACAATTAGCTTTTATAAAAAATATATATATTTTCATATTATTCTTAACTATTTTTATCTTTTTATAAATTTTAGTATAATATACATATTTCTATATAACTATATATTTGATTAATATTTATGTGGTTATTCAAAAATTACCTTAAAAGATTTTATTTTTTACTAAATACAATGTTAGTTAGGTTAGTTTAATTATAGTTTGCATTTTTAAAAAAAAAATTAGTTTTTTTTTCTAAAAAAAATAAAAATAATAATAAAAAAAAAATCCCAAACTCCCACATCGAAAATACATGGAAAACTTGGGGTTTTTGGAGCCTATATAAAGGCTCATATTTTCATTAAGAAAAGGAAGAAGGAGGAGGTTTTTTAACCACCCCAAAGTTAGAAATTTTCTTAACTTGGCTAGGATTTTGGACTTTTGTCCCCAGCCTAAAAGTTGTGAAAATTTCTAGCTTTCAATCTATATTTTCTTCACGGAAAATAGGAGATTGAAGTTGAAATTTAGGCTAAGAACCCACGAAGGTTCGAGTCTAAACTTTTTTTTAAAAAAAATCTTTTTCTTTGTTTTTGTAGATTGGAGTTCCATCAAGCTATTATTGGATGGTGGTGAAGTTGTCTTCCGCTCATCGTTTTCAATCTTGGCCCGGAAAGAGGTAAAATATTTTTTCAGTTTTATTTTACTTAATTGTTTCACGTTTTATATTTAGTTGATTCATAGTCTTATTTTTTTTAGTTAGTATGTATATAAGAATAATTAAAATTAATGATATAAATTTGTTATAGTTAGCATGTGTTAGGATTAATTAGCTAGCATGTGTTAGAGTTAATTAGCTAGAATATTATTATTATTGTTTGTTCTTATTATTATTGTTGTTGTTATTATTATTGTTGTTGTTTTTATTATTGTTGTTGTTGATTACTATTATTATTAATATTATTATTATTGATTGTTGTTGTTATTATTATTGTTGTTCTTATTATTGTTGTTTTTATTATTATTGTTGTTCTTATTATTGTTGTTTTTATTATTATTATTGTTGTTGTTGTTGTTATTATTGTGTTCTTATTATTGTTGTTGTTGTTGTTATTATTATTATTATTATTATTATTATTATTATTATTATTATTATTGTTGTTGTTGTTATTATTATTATTATTATTGTTGTTCTTGTTATTATTATTGTTGTTCTTGTTATTATTGTTGTTGTTCTTGTTATTATTATTGTTGTTGTTCTTGTTATTATTATTGTTGTTCTTATTATTAGTATTATTATTATTATTATCATTATTATTATTGTTCTTATTATTATTATTATTATTGTTGTTGTTGTTGTTGTTATTATTATTATTGTTGTTCTTATTATTATTATTGTTGTTCATGTATTATTTATTGTATTTATATTGATTCGGGTTGTAATAATTTAGTTACTTATGTTAGTTATACTTTCCTAGATATTAATTTTAATTTATTTTAACCTAATTAGATTCCCCTAAAGATAAACCAATTCATGTTAAGTTTACTCTTTAAATGATTTTCTACCTTTACTTATTTATTTGATAAACTTTTACTTTTTTATATATACATCTATATTACTTTTAATGTTTAAGTTTAATCTCTTTTTTTTTTCTTCTAAAAAAAATAAAATTCTAAAGTCTTCATTTCATTTTAAATTAATATTTTCAAAAGTTGGTCAAATAATTTTCAAATCGTCGGATAACCGCGCGTTAGCGGCCACTTTGAATGCTTAACACCTTCTCAAAGTGGAAATAAGAACCTCGTACCTTTTTTCTCTAAATTTTTAAGACTTAAATCTGTTAGGGTCTTTTAAATTAAGTTTTCTTAATTTCTTTAAAAAATTAAGTGGCGACTCCTTTTTTCTAAAATTGATTTTTTTCTTTAAAAAGTTGAAATTAATTTTAAACCGTCTTTTTTCGATATAACAGAAATGGCGACTCCGCTGGGGATTAATTAGGTTCTAACCATTAGATTTGATTGTTTATTTGACTAACTATTTGAGTTTGTAATAATTAGTAATTCTTGTTTTTCTTAATTGTGCAATTATGTGTTTAATTTATATATTAAATTGTTATTTGCATTTCATAGCATTTTTCCTATTTAATGTATAGTATATTAAAGAACGATTTTGCGGTACCGCAGTCGGGCTTTTTTATACTTAACCCTTTTCGGAAACGATCGACAATTTATTGATACGCCATGCGTCCAATGGTTGTCGTAAGTTCCAGCCTGAGTTGTCCGCTTGGGTTACCAGTCTTGCAAAAGCCACTCTTAGTCAATCTAGCGTAGAGCAAAGCCAAATCCCTAATTTAGTGCATTGGCCTAAGACGACCCAATACCCAAGGCGTATTGGGCCCATTAGAATGACCACCTTGAGTTCAAAACGGCCCTCGGCCTAAATGGACAAGCATACATATATGTTTAAATTTGAAGATTTTATACGCGGTTTGGCAAACCATTGTCCCTCGGGGCTGGGAGTTTTTTTTTTTTTTAGCTTAGTCTAGTCAAAGAAGGACCTTCAGTAAATGACACTTCATCCAAAAGGCGTTGCGTTCGGAGATGTCAAGAAATCTAGAAAGAAGGATTTTCCACGAAGGCTTAGTTAGGATTGTACCCCTGCGTGAGACTGACTATTTATATCCCTTTTTTCCATTTATGTATCCCCATTCAAATTATTCATAATATTTGTATAAATATAAGTTTGGGGACAATGGAATGTTTCAAATGACGTAATACATCCTTCAAATCGTTAGGCCTACCTTTGGCACAAAAAGGTCACATATCTGTTTAGGATGCGCAATAATTGTTTGTGTGCTATATGTTATAACTGTTTTGTGAATATGTTGCTTTATTTGGAGACATGCTAGTCCACTCTTTTAGATTTTTTTTAGAGCCTCATAGGCATAAGTATCGAGTCACTATCGATAGTGCATCCAAATATTCAATGAGTCTTTAATTTCCCAACAAAATTCGAACTTTACACTCAAATCATAAACTTTGCTTTCTCATCTCCACAAAAAAAAAAAAATCAAGTGATCGAACTACGTAGGACCTGAATTCTCCTTTGTGAGATACGTAGGCAGTCTTTCAAGGCTCGGTCCCTGTTTTTGAAGTTTTCAGTTTTCCTCATTCTTTCAAAGAAATTGAGAACTTTTTCTGCATCTAAGAAAAACAAGGGTACAAAAGTTGAAACGCAAAAAAAAAAAAATCTGTGATTCACAAGTCAACTTTTCTCACACATTTATCATAAAATTAATTTTTGTCCGTTTACTCTTTCTTCACCCATAGATTAGTTTGTCTTAAAACAAAGCAACATTTATGTGTTTAATTCTTTATGTGATATTTTGCATTAATTATTATAAGCACAAACTAATACTTTGGCTTTTGAGTTATTTTTCTTTTTTAGGGAAAGACTAATTTATGTCGGAAAACAAACTTGCTTACTTCTCAAAGATCGAGGGTTCAACAAAGTTGTTTCTTTCTTTGTAGGGGCTGTTATCAAAGGACATCATGCGATAAATGAAAGGATCTCAATTTGGAGGTCAATTCCCTCTCCCTAACTAAGAAGTTTTCTTTGTACACAGAAGAGACGACATTATTTCAAGAGAGGGGATCACGAGACAAAGAGTTAATGGGAAATAACGATGACATTAAATTTCACAAGACACCAATACACAGCCTGAAAGATAAATCGAGGGAGTCTTTGACTATGAAATCTTACTCCTATATCTTATTACTTATTTTTTATTTTTTTTATTTTTTAGAATGGCCCCGTTTTCACACTCTTCTCATATCTTTGCAGGAAAACTGTCCCCGACAATAGTCGGGGATGGTTATAACAACGTATGATTCTTTGAATAGTTGGAAGAATTCAAATCATAAGAGACAATCCTCAAGAAAAACACAACAACAATAACCAGAACTCAAGAAATTGGATTTATTGGAGAAGTATCAATTTGAGGAAGAAAGATATAGGGTGATAAACATCCAACGTCTATATTAGATGAAGAATTAAAGAGATACATATTCCAAGAGTCTCCTAAAAAATGATGTAAAAATTCAAGATAAACAAGAAATAGGATGCAAATACTAATTGAGAAATTATAGGAAAGCATAGAAAACATTGAAAGACAATCCTCTCCAGTAGAAGAATTATCGCAGATTCTGAAAAGAGCAGATAATTTCGTACAATTTGTCCTCCAAAATGCACCCGTTATTATCCGTCACCAGGACAATGAGTTATGTTATCTACAATTGTTTGTCAAGTCTACATGAAGAGGACATCATCAATAAATAAATGTAAAGATTTTACTAGTACTGATGTAAAGGAATCTCGAAACTTCAAATGAGAGGTTTTGGAAAGGGGAATATCGGCAAAGAAGAGATTATTTGGGTCAAAGAATTCTCTAATATATGTTGAACCTGTGTTCAGTAAGGTAGGAGAGACAATTGGTGTAAATTACATAGGAATGGAGATAACTGATTAGATAAGGAAAAGAGAAAAAAAAAATGGCAAAATTGCAAGAAGAGATAGCTGTACAGAAAGCCAAGGAGACTGAACTTAACAGAGAAAACTATGCGAGAAAAACAAATGCTTGCAACCATGTCTCATTAGATTAGATCCTTTTGTCAGGAGTGGTCAATATGATCGAGATTTTTTCTACCATAAAATTGGATAAGGAACATCGTCAGCTTGTGAATGTAATATTGTCTTCAGAAGATTTGGTTCTTCAACTAATAAATGACATCATTGGCCTTTCCAAAGTCGAATCAGGAGTAATGAAGTTGGAAGCCACAACATTCCGACCAAGAGAGGTTATAAAGCACGCTGCAGCATCTCCACAGAAAATATTAACATTGGAAGACCACACCAAGTTTGTCTAAAGCTCTAAATTATTTTATATATCATATCTGCAAGAACTACGCACACCTGATTCTCATCTCGATGAGATACGTAGGCAGCCCTTCTTGGGTTCGGTATTTCTTTTTTTTAAAAAAAAAATGATTAAAAAAATAGAAAATAAATAAAATAAAAAATTGTGTACATATGTTAAGTGTCATATCTTCTTGATTGGAACGAATACAGTTAGGAGCATGCGAAATATTTGGTATGATGAAAATGATTGGCTTTGTGGTAAACCATAGCTTCTGTTGGTATCTTTCATTCGTACTTTTGTGATGCTTGAAAATTCTCTTGCGGGCATTCAAGGTAAGAATATAACCAACTTCATGGCTTCATGTGCATTGTGTGGTGAGCTTTAGATTAAAATTCAATTGCATCGCACTGTTGATCTAGAACTTGGCCTGATATGTTTGTTGAGGCGAAATCCTGAGTTATGTTTGGTTTGAGAAAGGATTGTAGGCCTTTTTTGACCCGATTGTGCCTTTCAGAGCCTACCAAATAACATTAATCCCTAGTTTTCCCACTTTGAGCCTAAAACCTTTTCTTTGGACAACCACATCTTAGCCCTTTCCCTTCTGAGTGCTTACATGCACTATCCCTCTCTTGGCCCAACCTCCTTGAGCGCACCAAAGACGCGCAAATTATAGAAGAAGATCCAACTTCGAAATTGCCAAAGGCAAAAGACGTAAAATCTCCAAAGTCAAGAAAGCAAAGACGACTTTTTCATAAAAAAAAGAACCTCCTACAAGGTCGATGTAAGTCAAAAAGGAAACTACTCCAACAAAAAAGGAGAAACCTCAAAAAGGAACGAAAAGAGAAAAGCTCTAACAACTAAGGACTCAAAGAAGTCAAGACAAAAGAAAGAGGTGAAAAGAGGAAAACTCTATCAAATAAAGACTCGAAGAAGTTGAGACAAAAGAAAGAGGATTAGACGTCAAAGGCGTATCAATCATCAAAAGCACAAATTCAGTGTGATGCTCAAGGAGAGATTAAATCACTTTTATCCCAAATTAATATCCCACCCGTTCCCTTAGCCTACATTACAAACCAATAAACAAGCCCTATATGATCTCATTCCAAATATTCTCACATTAGTGGAGATTTACATGCAGGCCAAGCATATGGTATCACAGTTGCATGCGTTGAACTTTCTTGAGAGTGTGAGTGCACTTTGTAAAATGTTCTCAAAATCAAACACTTCATATATGTGCGAAATAGAACTTTCTTTATTGTGAGGGCACTTGAAACATGATGATTGGTATAATTCTAAACCTTTGTTGGAAGCAGGATGAAAAAAATCTTGTCGACACTTAAGTATGTTTGAGGTACTACTTGAAGCTATAAGAATTACCTTGAAGTCAATCTCAGTTATGAGAAAGGAAATGAGAAAGGAAATGAGAAATATTTCTATGCATTCCTAACTGTTGATACCAATTGTAGTCAAAATTTGACTATCTCTTTACATTCACTAAAAAAAAAAAAAAAAAAAAAACTCTTGCATTTGTCCTTTGAAAGTGGGTAATCCCATTGATGTGAGATGTCTATTTTACTTCATTGGATCGTCCATATCAAACTGGTGGAATATCTCGTGTTTTAAGCTGGAAATGTTGTAAGTAATACAGTTTTCCATGTCATTATGCTCATATTACACATGTGTCTACTGATTATCTTGTCTCAGATTTTGCAGCATTCATCATCCAGAGAATTGGAACTACATTTGACCTGATTCCTGCACCAACAGGATATGTAGGCGCCACAATGGCTCGGTCATGTTCCCCGTAAGATTTTCATTTCTCCCTTTTAATGAAAACTGGGACAGAATTTTTGAGATCTTCTCAAAAATTCAGAAGAAGATACTATCTCCAGCAAGTCAAGATTGGAGATCATGTTAATATATGCAACTGGGACAGAATTTTTGAGAAGATCTCAAAAATTCCATCAAGAATTGTCAGAAGTTCGAAGTCAACTTCAAATAATCTCCAACATTGCTAGAATAAAGCGAACTCAAATTCAAGTTGCGAGCCACCGAGGCCTTGTATAACTTCTATCAAAGACATGAGTTCCAACGAACACGAGTTGTTCAAAAAAAAAAAATAATAATAATAATAATAATAATAATAAAAAAAAAAATAAAAAAAAATTGTTGTCAAATCATCCAAGAAGATGACAATGCATTTCATTTCCATTGCATTTTCATTTGCCAAGAGGGCCATTCATATTTTATTTTATTCATATTATATTATCGGAGGTGGTAATATCATTTGCCAAGAAGGCCATTCATATTTTATTTTATTCATATTATATTACCGGAGGTGGTAATATCATTGCCAAGAGGGCCATTGCATTCATATTATATTACCGGAGGTGGTAATATCATTTGCCAAGAAGGCCATTCATATTTTATTGCATTCATATTATATTGCCGGAGGTGGTAATATCATTGCCAAGAGGGCCATTGCATTCATAATTGCCAAGAGGGTCATTCATATTTTATTTTATTCATATTATATTATCGGAGGTGGTAATATCATTTGCCAAGAGGCCATTCATATTTTATTGCATTCATATTATATTGCCGGAGGTGGTAATATCATTGCCAAGAGGGCCATTGCATTTTCATTGCCAAGAGGGCCATTGCATTTTCATTTGCCAAGAGGGCCATTCATATTTTATTTTATTCATATTATATTATCGGAGGTGGTAATATCATTTGCCAAGAAGGCCATTCATATTTTATTTTATTCATATTATATTACCGGAGGTGGTAATATCATTGCCAAGAGGGCCATTGCATTCATATTATATTACCGGAGGTGGTAATATCATTTGCCAAGAAGGCCATTCATATTTTATTGCATTCATATTATATTACCGGAGGTGGTAATATCATTGCCAAGAGGGCCATTGCATTCATATTATATTACCGGAGGTGGTAATATCATTTGCCAAGAAAGCCATTCATATTTTATTGCATTCATATTATATTGCCGGAGGTGGTAATATCATTGTCAAGAGGGCCATTTCATTCATAATTGCCAAGAGGGCCATTCATATTTTATTTTATTCATATTATATTATCGGAGGTGGTAATATCATTTGCCAAGAGGTCATTCATATTTTATTGCATTCATATTATATTGCCGGAGGTGGTAATATCATTGCCAAGAGGGCCATTGCATTCATCATTGCCAAGAGGGCCATTGCATTTTCATCTGCCAAGAGGGCCATTCATATTTTATTTTATTCATATTATATTACCGGAGGTGGTAATATCATTGCCAAGAGGGCCATTGCATTCATCATTGCCAAGAGGGCCATTGCATTTTCATCTGCCAAGAGGGCCATTCATATTTTATTTTATTCATATTATATTACCGGAGGTGGTAATATCATTGCCAAGAGGGCCATTGCATTCATCATTGCCAAGAGGGCCATTGCATAATCATTGCCAAGAGGGCCATTGCATTCATATTATATTACCGGATGTGGTAATATCATTGCCAAGAGGGCCATTGCATTCATCATTGCCAAGAGGGCCATTGCATTTTCATCTGCCAAGAGGGCCATTCATATTTTATTTTATTCATATTATATTACCGGAGGTGGTAATATCATTGCCAAGAGGGCCATTGCATTCATCATTGCCAAGAGGGCCATTGCATATTCATTGCCAAAAAGGTCATTGCATTTCAATTTGCCAAGAGGGCCATTGCATTTTCATTTGCCAAAAGGGTCATTGCATATTCATTGCCAAGAAGGTCATTGCATATATCCTACCAATGGATTTTCATTCGTCCTACCAATGGACATGCAACATATCCTACCAATGGATCTTCATTTGTCCTACCGATGGACAGATAGTTATTTTTTCAAGTATCCTATCAATGGATCACCATCCTACCGACATGCAACATATCCTACCAATGGATCTTCATTTGTCCTACCGATGGACAGATAGTTATTTTTTCAAGTATCCTATCAATGGATCACCATCCTACCGATAGTGCAGCATTATCCTACCAACGAATCAACGAGGATTTTTCCAACATGCAAAGAGGATGAAAGAAAGTGCGAACGACATCAAAGAGGATGCAGCACAACGTGGAATCCTTTTAGCAGCGAACTGGGACACAGTCCAAAGAATAATGTCAAACTCATAGAACACGAGCTAAGGAAACGACTTCCACCACAATAAACTACATTTCTATCGGAAGGCGTGTGGTTATTTCGGGGTTCATTCATAATTCAAAACTCGTACCAACCCCTTTTCAAAAAGATGAAAATGGAGTCGGCCAAAATTAGATTTGTCAATTTTCTTTGTCCACGATCTCTTTTATCAATCATATCCAAAGAAAGGGACAGCTGTTGACACCCAATTTTGGCCATCCACAACGTAAATTAGCTATCGAGTTTCTTTGAATTTGAACATTTTGAAACAATTAGCTTTTATAAAAAATATATATATTTTCATATTATTCTTAACTATTTTTATCTTTTTATAAATTTTAGTATAATATACATATTTCTATATAACTATATATTTGATTAATATTTATGTGGTTATTCAAAAATTACCTTAAAAGATTTTATTTTTTACTAAATACAATGTTAGTTAGGTTAGTTTAATTATAGTTTGCATTTTTAAAAAAAAAATTAGTTTTTTTTTCTAAAAAAAATAAAAATAATAATAAAAAAAAAATCCCAAACTCCCACATCGAAAATACATGGAAAACTTGGGGTTTTTGGAGCCTATATAAAGGCTCATATTTTCATTAAGAAAAGGAAGAAGGAGGAGGTTTTTTAACCACCCCAAAGTTAGAAATTTTCTTAACTTGGCTAGGATTTTGGACTTTTGTCCCCAGCCTAAAAGTTGTGAAAATTTCTAGCTTTCAATCTATATTTTCTTCACGGAAAATAGGAGATTGAAGTTGAAATTTAGGCTAAGAACCCACGAAGGTTCGAGTCTAAACTTTTTTTTAAAAAAAATCTTTTTCTTTGTTTTTGTAGATTGGAGTTCCATCAAGCTATTATTGGATGGTGGTGAAGTTGTCTTCCGCTCATCGTTTTCAATCTTGGCCCGGAAAGAGGTAAAATATTTTTTCAGTTTTATTTTACTTAATTGTTTCACGTTTTATATTTAGTTGATTCATAGTCTTATTTTTTTTAGTTAGTATGTATATAAGAATAATTAAAATTAATGATATAAATTTGTTATAGTTAGCATGTGTTAGGATTAATTAGCTAGCATGTGTTAGAGTTAATTAGCTAGAATATTATTATTATTGTTTGTTCTTATTATTATTGTTGTTGTTATTATTATTGTTGTTGTTTTTATTATTGTTGTTGTTGATTACTATTATTATTAATATTATTATTATTGATTGTTGTTGTTATTATTATTGTTGTTCTTATTATTGTTGTTTTTATTATTATTGTTGTTCTTATTATTGTTGTTTTTATTATTATTATTGTTGTTGTTGTTGTTATTATTGTGTTCTTATTATTGTTGTTGTTGTTGTTATTATTATTATTATTATTATTATTATTATTATTATTATTATTATTATTGTTGTTGTTGTTATTATTATTATTATTATTGTTGTTCTTGTTATTATTATTGTTGTTCTTGTTATTATTGTTGTTGTTCTTGTTATTATTATTGTTGTTGTTCTTGTTATTATTATTGTTGTTCTTATTATTAGTATTATTATTATTATTATCATTATTATTATTGTTCTTATTATTATTATTATTATTGTTGTTGTTGTTGTTTTTATTATTATTATTGTTGTTCTTATTATTATTATTGTTGTTCATGTATTATTTATTGTATTTATATTGATTCGGGTTGTAATAATTTAGTTACTTATGTTAGTTATACTTTCCTAGATATTAATTTTAATTTATTTTAACCTAATTAGATTCCCCTAAAGATAAACCAATTCATGTTAAGTTTACTCTTTAAATGATTTTCTACCTTTACTTATTTATTTGATAAACTTTTACTTTTTTATATATACATCTATATTACTTTTAATGTTTAAGTTTAATCTCTTTTTTTTTTCTTCTAAAAAAAATAAAATTCTAAAGTCTTCATTTCATTTTAAATTAATATTTTCAAAAGTTGGTCAAATAATTTTCAAATCGTCGGATAACCGCGCGTTAGCGGCCACTTTGAATGCTTAACACCTTCTCAAAGTGGAAATAAGAACCTCGTACCTTTTTTCTCTAAATTTTTAAGACTTAAATCTGTTAGGGTCTTTTAAATTAAGTTTTCTTAATTTCTTTAAAAAATTAAGTGGCGACTCCTTTTTTCTAAAATTGATTTTTTTCTTTAAAAAGTTGAAATTAATTTTAAACCGTCTTTTTTCGATATAACAAATACTTCAAATCTCAATTGCATGATTTTGATATTTTTTATAAGTACCCATGCATGAAGTAAATTTAGACAATGATTTCAACAAGCTATGATCATGAATTTCATTGGTTTTTAATGAAGACTTTTATAGATGATGTTTGAGACTTATGGATGATTGATGAAAATTATAAATATTGTTTCAATGATATTCAAGTAATTTCTTATGATGAGATAAGGAAATTTCTCACACAATCATGATTAAAGAGGGATAAGGACAATTCTCACCAAGTTTATGGATTCTTATGAATCAACCATATTAATGAGCTACTCTTATGATTATTTTCATGATGATGTTATTGATGATGTTTAAATAAATTTTGTTGGGATATTGACTAAGAATTAAGAGGACTTTTAGGTAGGGTTCAGTCTGTTCAGTGGGAGCCTGAAGCTATTACCCATGAGAATCCTAGTAGCAACCTAAAGTCTCAAACTATATTTCTCCTGTAGGTTGCCTTTATGGACTAGCTAATAGATTCTCATATAGCTTATGATATTAAAGATGTTCTCACGGGGAGTACCTTGGTAATTAGCCTCTCTTTTCTTGATGTGGGAGTTACATCAAATTCCATGTTATAGCTCGCATGGTCTTAGATGTCACTTAAAGGTCCTATCCCATACAAGTTATATGAAATGGAGTAAGTTTTACTATGATGTCTATGATGCATGGACCAAAAGTTTTAATACAAATTCAAATACTTTTCAAGTCTTATTCATGCTTTTCATTACATGAGTCATGCATCCTATATTCATATTGATTATGTTTGTATTCTCATTGGTCATGTATATCTCATATACTTAGTATCTCCTATGTGTTAATTCATATTTATGCCTACATTATATCATAATGTAGGGATGGACGACCACATGATGTATCTTATTCGTGTCTAGAGCTTTGCTACTATTCTTAGAGAGTTGGTGAGTCCTCATTGACCGAGGATAAGACATTTCTTCATATTGCGACTTTTGACTCCTTCTATATTAGGGTGAGCTAGGAGATTCTCCTAATCCCCCATGTGGTAAGTAGAGGCATATTTAGACATAGAGTAGATATAGTCTGTTTGGACATATGACTTGAGTTTTTTTCGTTCATATCTAGACTTCTATGATTGAGACTATTTTTCTTCTTGATTTTATTGTGCTTTATTGATCTTTTGATTGCAATATATGCTAAGATGGATTGGTTAGGATCCTTCGGGTTTTTGATCGCCGTATCACTCTTAGGATCTAGCTTGGGGTATGACAAACTTGATATCAGTATAAGGTTTTAGGAGTACACTAGGGAGTCTAACATGCCGCATTGAGTAAAGTCTTGTTCATAGATGTGAAGCGCACCACATCTATGAAGAGGAGGCCATGAGGCATCGTAGGAAAGATCTCACTTCTTTCATGATCTATGTTGTGTGATAGAGTGGTACACTAAGTCTTTCCCTTTTAACCATTGCTCTTTGTGATTTTTAGAAAATGCATACACGAATAGCTTTCGTACGAAGGAACATTGAGGAGGAGCAATGATGTCATGACCCGACCTAGGTCCTAGTCGTAACATGGTGATTGAAATCCTGAAGGGCTCCAACCAATCCTATTGTGCATATCATAAGCATACATAAGGTAAAACAAAAGCGAAAACTTCATAAGAGAGTGTAAACTATGAATAGAAATTTAATAACGTCACATGATAACATAAACTCGAAACATTTGTCCAACTAGATGCCTCTACTCATGACTATGGGCAGGGCTAAGACATTTTTCCTAGCTCACCCTCAACATGAAACATAGCAAATGACTGGATAGGAAAGCTTAACTAGCCACGTAGATGAGTATGATCTTCAACCTCAACCCCTACAATATGCGACAATGTATGGAAAATATATGCATTAGTACGTTGGAATATACTAAGTATAAGGGCGTGACATGCAATGTATATCATGAAATTCAATGGTCAATAAAATCACATGATAAGATGGGGTAAATAAAGTCATGAAAAAAAATCATTCTGACCAAAGCATTTAAAAAGCATAATTTAAAATTATAGCATACATAAGAGATCATACATATGTGGGATAGGAATTATAACCGACAATAAGACCATGCGAGCTATAACATTGAATCCCGTTGTCTCCCCATACAATGAAGAAAAAGGGGAATCTACTTGTCAAGGTAGACTCTACCCCACTATGCGGGTCATACACACGATGTATGTGGATAAGCCATGAAGGCAACCTACGATAACACGTAATTTATGGGACATGAGGCTGCTACTAAGGCTTTTGGTACGTCCCCCACCTCAAGTCCACTCGGTGCTAAGTCAAATTCAATGGAATACATACATAGCATAGATATCATAATTACATATATCATAGTCATGATCATAGGTTTGAAATCATAGAGTAGCTCATTTTTATAACATACTTGTAATGTGAGAATTTTCCTTTCATCATTACAATCATATTTGCATAATTCATATCGTTAGGACTTAGGTCACCACATAGGG
This sequence comes from Solanum dulcamara, assembly GCF_947179165.1. Classification (NCBI taxonomy): domain Eukaryota; kingdom Viridiplantae; phylum Streptophyta; class Magnoliopsida; order Solanales; family Solanaceae; genus Solanum; species Solanum dulcamara. The sequence continues at coordinate 28,272,093 of NC_077242.1, forward strand.
CCCTAAGTCACCTTACTTCATAAATTGCATGAAATTCATACCTTGAACTTAGAATAGAACTCAATTGCATAATCAATTGACTTTGAAAATTATGTAATTGACTTGAAAACATGCAGGATCATAAACTATATATCAGCACATACATAATTCATATAGACAATATCCCTTGGAAATATAATTCAAATACTCATAATTTACATCATGATCCCTAGAGATCAAAATTGGAGAATTCATGAAAAAACTCTTCAATTTAATGCAATAAACATCAATTTATATCAAAATAGACTCATGATCATACTTTGAATCATAATTCATGCAATAGGAATAGAGATCATAAAACTCATAAAATACCATACTTTAATTTGATAGAAAATCTTAAAAAATTGATTGGGCTTCATGGATGAAAGAATCCATGAATCAATACCCGCATACCTTAAGTGAGAAAACCAAATAATTTGGAAAAACTTGAGAGTTTTGAAGGAGAACTTGAATGAATTTACTTGAATGAACATCGGCTACAACATTTGCTTAACCCGGATGCTACAACATTTGACTAAACACATATTGCAAGCTTTTGTGATCGGTAAACACATCAACATGCACCATAAAGATAATGGCGCCAAAATTTCAACGCAAACACAACCGCCGCAAGTTCGAGATCATGGGTTGGATAGTTCCTTTCATGCACTATAATTTGCCTAGAATTGCACCATGAAACAACCCAAACCAATATGCAAAGCATCACAATAAAGATCAAACCCATCCGAACCTTCGGGCAATGTCAAAATCGGAGCCGACGTAAGACGATCCTTCAATGTTTGGAATTTTTTCTCACATTCTTCCGACCATTGGAATTTTGTTTTCTTTTGTGTCAACTTAGTTAAAGGCGAAGCAATAGATGAGAACCCTTCAACAAGCATTCTATAGTATCCGGCTAGGCCAAAAAAGCTTCTAATGTCCGAAAGAAATAATGGTCTAGGCCAATTATTAACCACCTCTGTTTTCTTTGGATCTACTTTAATCCCATCACCGGACACTACATGACAAAGAAATGTAACCTCCCTCAGCCAAAATTCAAACTTACTAAATTTAATGAATAATTGTTTTTCTCTCAATGTTTGCAACACAATCCTCAAGTGACTAATATGATCTTCCTCACTTCGAGACTAAATCAAGATATCATCAATGAACACCACTACAAATATGTCCAAATATGGCTTGAAAATATGATTCATCAAATCCCTGTACTTGAATCATTGTCTTGTTTGGCCTTAACGTCTGCCGCAAGAGACGATTTCAAACCATTATTTATAAGAACGCCTGAATCATTTGAATCAACTAAACGCACACCTAAACATTCCAATCTATGGACCTCTTTGACCAATTCTCTTTTACCTTCCTCAACATGTACAACACTACCCATAGACAATCCACTAAGAGCATCGGCTACAATATTTTCCTTACTCAAATGGTACAATAAGCTCATATCATAGTCCTTTAGGAGTTCAAGCCACCTCCTTTTTCTAAGATTCAAGTCCATTTGACTAAACACATATTGCAAGCTTTTGTGATCGGTAAGCACATCAATATGCACCCCATAAAGATAATGGCGCCAAATTGTCAATGCAAATACAACTGCCACAAGTTCGAGATCATGGGTTGGATAGTTCCTTTCATGCACTTTAAGTTGCCTATAGGCATAGGCTATAACCTTACCATGTTGCATCATGACACAACCCAAACCAACATGCAAAGCATCAAAATAAACATCAAAGCCATCTAAATATTCGCGCAATGTAAAAATAGGAGTCGACATAAGATGATCCTTTATTGTTTGGAAATTTTTCTCACATTCTTCCGACCATTGGAATTTTCCTTTCTTTTGTGTCAACTTAGTTAAAGGCGAAGCAATATATGAGAACCCTTTAACAAACCTTCTTTAGTATCCGGCTAGGCCAAAAAAGCTTCTAATGTTCGGAAGAGATAATGATCTAGGCCAATTATTAACCACCTCCATTTTTTGGATCTACTTTAATCCCATCACCGAACACTACATGGCCAAGAAATGCAACCTCCCTCAGCCAAAATTCACACTTACTAAATTTAGCGAATAATTTTTTTTCTCTCAATGTTTGCAACATAATCCTCAAGTGACTAATATGATCTTCCTCACTTCGAGAATAAATCAAGATATCATCAATGAACACCACTACGAATATATCCAAATATGGCTTGAAAATATGATTCATCAAATCTCTGAATATAGCGGGAGCGTTAGTCAAACCAAATGACATTACTACAAATTTAAAATGACCATACCTTATCTGAAAAGATCTTTCGAGAATATCACACTCCCTTACCCTCAATTGATGATAACCGGAACGGAAGTAAATCTTAGAAAAATAGCTTGCTCCTTGTAATTAATCAAACAAGTCATCTATCCTTGGAATTGGATATTTGTTCTTTATGGTAACCTTATTCAATTGTCGGTAGTATATACACATTTGGAGTGACTCATCCTTCTTCCTAACAAATAAGACGGAAGCACCCCATGGTGAAATACTCGGTCTTATAAAACCCTTATCCAACAAATCCATCAATCATTCTTTCAACTCCTTAAGTTTTGCCGGAGCCATACAGTAAGGAGAAATAGAAATAGGTTAGGTATTGAGAAGGAGATCTATGCCAAAGTCAATTTCCCTTTCAGGAGGAATACCAGGAAAATCATCGGGAAACACATCGAAGAACTCATTAACTATAGGGACCGACTCAAGAGTAGGAGTTTTGGAATCGATGTCCCTAACTTGCACAATATGATAAATGCACCCTTTGGAAATCAATTTTCGAGCCTTAATACATGAGATGAATTGTCCCTTAACCACTGAATCAATACCCTTCAATTCAAGAATAGGCTCATTAGGAAGCTGAAACTTAACCACACGAGTCCTACAACATATAGATGCGTAAGCGTTATGCAATCAATCCATATCAAGAATAATATAAGAATCAGTCATATAAGGTTCAACAAGGTCACATGAAATAACTATGTGCAAGACCCATACGGGACAATTTCTATAAGCTTTCTTGGCTAATATCGAATCACCAATAGGAGTAAAAACCGAAAAAAGTTCTATTAACACTTTGTGGCACATATCAAATCTCATAGAAATGTAGGGAGTAACAAAAGACCAGTTGTCACCCAGATCAAGCAATGCATAAACATCAAATTTAAAGACTCGTAATAAATGCATGACCACATCAGGAGCCTCATCAACCTCTTCCCTAGCATGAAGAACATAGAATCAGTTGTTGTGTTGGCCACCCTTAGATTGATCTTAGGTGCCTTGTTGCACTTTTCCTCCTAGAGGAAGACCTTCTCCACCCTTGTTGGCAATAAGAGGGCACTCGGATTGCTTATGGCCCATTTTGCCACATCCATAGCAAGCACCCGTTCCCATTAAGCACTTTTCTCCATGATTCTTTCCAAACTTTGAGCAATTAGAAAAGAAGCAATACTAGCATTTACACCTCCTTCTCCTTGAGCTTTAAGGTATGGTACCCTATCCTTAGCAAACTTATTCCCCAAGCCTTGGCCTTGTTGAGAGCGTCCACTACTACTAACAGTCCTAGCATTGGAGAACCTACCTTCATACCAGGCCCTCTTAGAATCCCTTATCCTTATTTCCTTGATCTTTTCTCCTTCAATTTGTTCGGCAAAAGTCTTGAGTCGAGATATGTCCATCTCCTTAACAAGCATACAAGTGCGAAATTCCTTAGCAACCAAGTTTGACACCCTTGATATAAATTTACTCATTCGGGCTCGTGGATCGGCAACCAATAAAGGAGCATACTTGGATTACTTAGTAAACTTGAGGGTATAGTCCCTTATCCCCATATTGCCTTGTTCAAGATTTATGAACTCCAACATTTTTGCCTCCCTTAACTCTAGAGGGAAAAAGTGATCAAGGAAAGCAAGTTTGAAATCTTTCCATTCAATAGGGCCTTCATCTACCCTCTCCAACTTCCATTGAGCATACCATATTTGAGAAACACCCTTAAGTTGGTAAGCCGCCAACACCATTTTTTCTTCCGAAGTCACCCCCATAATACTCACTATCTTGTAGACTGATCAATAAACTCTTGAGGATCCTCATCAAATTTTGAGTCATGATACTCCAGAGGATTCATTCGTGAAAAGTGCCTTACTCTTGAAGCCGAAGTAGGAACATTAGGAGGGGTCACAACACCATGGTTGGTCACTACTCGGGCTATCATAGTAAGGGCAGTTCGGAACTACGTATTAGTCACTTGGTCCGGTAGAGGACCATTGTCTTAAGGAGAAGGGGTAGATTAGGCTTCATTAACATTATTTCCCCTTAGAAATGGTGGTCCTCTCAGAGCTATCTTTCTGAAAATTGCAAAGAAAGATCATTAAGGGAAAGAAGTCTTACAGTAAACTCTATAGCATGACATGAGTCATGAAAGAAGTGAGAATTCCTAAAATGCCTCATATCCTCCTACTCATAAGTATGGCGCTCTTCACACCCATGAATAAGACTCTACTTGTCTTGGCATGTTGGACACCCTAGGACACTTGAAAACAAATCTTGTGCTCTGATACCAAGTTTGTCACGACCCAACCTAGAGCCTAGTTGTAACACGGCGATTGAAATTCCGAAGGGCTCCAACCAAGCCTCTTGTAAATATCATAAGCATACATAAGGTAAAACAAAAGTGGAAACCTCATATGAGAGTGTAAACTATAAATAGAAATTTAACAACGTCACATGACAACATAAACTCAAAATATTTATCCAACTAGATGCCTCTACTCATGAATATGGGAGGGGCTAAGACATGTCCCTAGCTCACCCTCAACATGAAATATGGCAATAGCCTTTGAAAACTAAAACTAACACGACAACTAGTCCCCAATAAATGAGGACTCACCACAACTACCGCTGGATAGGAAAGCTTAACTAGCCACGTAGATGAGTATGATCTTCAACCTCAAGCCCTACATTATGAGAAAATGTAGGCAAAAAGTATACATTAGTACATTGGAATGTACTACGTATGAGGGCGTGACAAGCAACATAAATCATGAAATGCAATGGTCAAGTAAATCACATGATAAGATGAGGTAAGTAAAGTAATAAAAAAACATCATTTTGACCAAAGCATTTAAAAAGCATAATTTAAAAATCATAGCATACATAAGATATCATACATATGTGGGATAGGAACCATAACCGACAATAAGGTCATGCAAGCTATAACATGAAATCCCGTTGTCTCCCTATACAACAAAGAAAAAGGGGAATATACTTGCTAAGGTAGACTCTACCCTACTATGCGAGTCATACATACGCTATATGTGGATCCAATAGTTAGACCATGAAGGCAACCTACGATGGCACGTAGTTTATGGGACATTGGGCTACTACGAAGGCTTTTGGTGGGCCCCCACCTCAAGTCCACTCGGTGCTAAGTTAAATCCCTCGGAATACATTCATAGAATAAAAATCATAATTACATATATCGTAGTCATGATCATAGGTTTGAAATCATAGAGTAGCTCATTTTCATAACATACTTGTAATGTGAAAATTGTCCTATCATCATTACAATAATATTTGCATAATTTATAGCGTTAGGCCTTAGGTCACCATATAGGGCCCTAAGTCACTTTACTTCATAAATTGCATAAAATTCATACCTTGAACTTAGAGTAGAACTCAATAACATAATCAATTGACTTTGAAAATCATGTAATTGACTTGAAAACATGCATGATCATAAACTTTATATCAGCACATACATAATACATATAGACAATATCCCTTGGAAATATAATTCAAATACTCATAATTTACATCATGATCCCTAGAGATCAAAATAGGAGAATTCATGGAAAAACTCTTTAATTTAATGCATTAACCATCAATTTATATCAAAATAGACTCATGATCATATTTTAAATCATAATTCATGCAATAGGAATAGAGATCATAAAATCCAGAAAATACTTTGCTTTAATTTGATAGAAAATCATGATTGAAAAAATTCATGAATTAATACCCACATACCTTAAGTTAGAAAACCAAATAATTTAGAAGAACCTAAGAGTTTTGATGGAGAGCTTGAGTGAATTTACTTGAACTCTTCAATGGATCCTTTGAGAGTCTTTTGTAAAAAGAGAAATATTTGAGTAGGTAAATTATAGAAAAATGAACAGAGTTAGAGGTTTAGATCAATTTATAGAGTTGAATTAGGTCCTAAAAACATCTGGGTTCATTAGCTAAAAATTTGGGAAAAGTCTAAAACGCCCTTACTAAAACCTAACTCGGCCAGAAAAACCCTTGTCAGGTCAGCGATGCGGGCTTGGCGCGGACCTTTTTCTTTGCGCAGTTTCTTCAAAAAATCTATCTTCGATCTACGGGTCCTAAAAATCCACCGAGTTCATTTTCCACAGGTTTTGACCCTCTGGTCGATATTTTGAACTCAGATTTTCATAAAAGATTAAAGATAATGCATTACATGAGCGGCCTATTCCCAAGGAATTTTTAAGGCACTTGCGAGCATTTTGAGGGATGTTACAATATCTCCCCCTTGGAAATATTTGTCCTCAAATGAGATTCAACTAATATAGGAAGGTCATGAAAAAAGGACTAGCAACCCAACATGAACATGAGGACACTTTGAAGAATGCATAGAACATGTAAACTTCATACTTAACATAAAGCATAGTCTTTGAGAAAATTATTTTCATTAATCATGCATGCATATGAATGACATATAGAACTGAAATGTAGGAGTTTAATCTATTGATCATTAACAACTTAGTACCTTTAGACTTAGGTGGAAGGAAAGAGATATGAATAACAGTTCGTCATGTCTGATTCCGCTTCCCACATAGCACTCTCTACTTATTGATTCCTCCATAACACTTTGACTAATACAACGTGTTTATTTCTTAACCTCTTCACTTGCCGGTCTAATATCTCAATCGGGACTTCCTCATAAGTCAAATTCTCTTCTATACTTAAATTCTCCATTGGAACAGTAGAATTTGGATCACCCACAAACTTCCTCAATATTGACACATGGAATACCGAATGAACCAAAGCCAACTCACATGGCAAGTCTAACTCATATGCTACTTTGCCAATGTGTTTTAATATCCTATAGGGTCCTATATATATAGTACTCAACTTCCCTTTCTTACCAAACTACATTACCCCTTTCATAGGTGAAATCTTCAAATACACCATATCATCCACATCAAATTCAAGCTCCCTCCTCCTAGTGCCTGAATAGAACTTTTGACAACTTTGAGCCGTTTTCAATATTTCTCTTATGAGCCTTACTTTCTCCATTGCATCAACTATCAAATGTGGACCAATTAATTCCATCTAACCTACTTCAAACCATCCCATCGGAGACCTACATCTTCTCCCATATAAGGCTTCAAAAGGAGATATTTGGGTGCTAGAGTGATAACTATTAATCTAGGCAAAATCAATCAATGGCAAATGGTCATCCCAACTTCCTCTAAGATCAATCACACATGCCCTTAACATATTCTCCAAGGTTTGAATTGTTCTTTCAACTTGTCCATCAGTTTTAGGATGGAAAGCGGTACTTAGCTTGACTTTCCAAGACCTTTTTGAAATGACTTTCAAAAATGTGAACTAAATTGAGTACCTCTATCTGATATAATCAACAAAGGAACACCATAAAGTTTCACAAGTTCACGAATGTACAACTTAGCATAGCCTTCGGCACCATAAGAAGTCTTGACCGGTAGAAAATATGTTGATTTGTTCATTCGATCCACAATGACCCAAATAGAATCATATTGTCTTCTAGTACGATGCAAATCCGTGACAAAGTCCATATTCATATCTTTCCACTTCCATGTAGGAATTTTGATTTCTTGAACTAGACCTCCAGGCCTTTGATGTTCAACTTTCACTTTTTAAAAATTAGGACACTTAGCCATGAACTCCACTATGCCCTTCTTTATACCATTCCACCAATACATTTCCCTCAAGTCACGATACATCTTGGTGGATCCCGGATGAATTGAATACCGAGAACTAGGGCCTCATTCAATATCAACTATCTTAATCTATGAATATTTGGAACACACAAATGACCTTGGTAACATAGTACCCCATCTACTCCTAAGGAGAAAGCCTCAATGGAATTTTTGGCAACCAACTTCTTCAATTCGACCAAAATTGAATCATTGTCTTATTTGGCCTTAACATCTGCCGCAAGAGATGATTTTAAACCATTATGTATAAGAACGCCTGCATTATTTGAATCAACTAAACGGACATCTAAACGTGTCAATCCATGGAGCTCTTAGACCAATTCTATTTCACCTTTGTTAACATGTGTAACATTACCCATAGACAATCCACTAAGAGCATCAGCTAGAATATTTGCCTTACCCAGATGGTATAATACGCTCATGTCATAATCCTTTAGGAGTCCAAGCCACCTCCTTTGCCTAAGGTTCAAGTCCCTCTGACTAAACACATATTGCAAGCTTTTGTGGTTGGTAAACATATCAACATGCACCCCATAAAGATAATGACACCAAATTTTCAATGTAAACACAACCGCCGCAAATTCGAGATCATGGGTTGGATATTTCCTTTCATGCACTTTATGTTACCTAGAGGCATAGGCTATAACCTTACCATATTTCATCATGACACAACCCAAACCAACACGTGAAGCATCACAATAAACAACAAACCCATCTGAACCTATGGGCAATGTCAAAATAGGAGCTGACCTAAGACAATCCTTCAATATTTGGAAACTTTTCTCACATTCTTCCGACCATTGGATTTTTTATTTCTTTTGTGTCAACTTAGTTAAAGGTGAATCAATAGATGAGAATCCTTCAACAAACCTTCTGTAGTATCCGGCTAGGCCCAAAAAGCTTCTAATGTTCGAAGGGGATAAGGGTCTAGGCCAATTCTTAACCGCCTCTATTTTCTTTGGATCTACTTTAATCCCATCACCGGACACCACATGGCCAAGAAATACAACCTCCCTCATCCAAAATTTGCACTTAGGAAAAGAAGGGTTACTAGCATTTACATCTCTTTCTCCTTGAGATTTAGGGTATGGTACCCTATCCTTAGAAAACATCTTTCTCAAGCTTTGGCCTTGTTGAGAGCGTCCACTACTACCAATGGTCCTAGCATTAGAGAACCCACCTTTATACCAGGCCCTCTTAGAATCCCTCATCCTTATTTCCTTGAGCTTTTCTCCTTCAATTTGTTCGATAAAAGTCATGAGCCGAGATATGTCTATCTTCTTAACAAGCATAGCGGTGGGACATTCCTTAGCAACCAAGTTTGATACCCCCGATATGAATTTACTCATTCAGACTTGTGGATCGGTAACCAATGAAGGATAATACTTGGATTACTTAGTAAAGTTGAGGGCATAGTCCCTCATCCCTATATTGACTTGTTGAAGATTTATGAACTCCAACACTTTAGCCTCCCTTAACTCAAGAGGGAAAAAGTGATTAAGAAAAGCAAGTTTGAAATCTTCCCATTCAATAAGGACTTCATCCACAAATTCTATTGAGCGTACCATATTTGAGAAACACCCTTGAGTTGGTAAGCCACTAACACTGGTTTTTCTTCCAAAATCACCCCATAATAGTCACTATCTTGTAGAGATGATCAATGAACTCTTGAGGATCCTAATCAACTTTTGAGCCATGAAACTCCAAAGGATTCATTCGTGAAAAGTCCCTTACTCTTGAGGCTAGAGTAGAAACATTAGGAAGAGTCACAACACCATGGTTGGTCACCACTCGAGCTAGCATAGTAAAGGGGTTTGGAACTCTACATTAGTCACTTGGTCCGATAAGGGACCATTGTATAGAAGAGCCAGGGGAGCTTAGGCTTCATTAATATTATTTCCCCTTAGAAATGGTGATCTTCACAAAGCCATCTTTCTAAAAATCGCAAAGAAAGATCCTTAGGAAAAAAAAGTCTTACGGTAAACTCTATAGCACGATATGGATCATGAAAGAAGTGAGAATTACTAAAATGCCTCATAGATGCCTACTCATAAGTGTGGCATGCTTCACATCCATGAATAATACTCTACTTGACGTGGCATGTTGGATACCCTAGGACACTTCAAAAAAAACCTTGTGCTCTTATACCAAGTTTGTCATGACCTAACCTAGGGCCTAGTTATAATACAGTGATTGAAATTCTGAAGGGCTCCAACCAAGCCTCTTGTAAATATCATAAGCATACATAAGTTAAAGCAAAAGCGGAAACCTCATAAGAGAGTGTAAACTATAAATAGAAATTTAACAACGTCACATGACAACATAAACTCAAAACATTTTTCCAACTAGATGCCTCTACTCATGAATATGGGAGGGGGCTAAGACATGTCCCTAACTCACCCTCAACATGAAATATAGCAAAAGTCTTTGAAAACTAAAACTAATACGACAACTAGTACCCAATAAATGAGGACTCACCAGAACAATCGCTGGATAGGAAATCTTAACTAGCCACGTAGATGAGTATGATCTTCAACCTCAAGCCCTACATTATGAGACAATGTAGGCAAAAAGTATATATTAGTACGTTGGAATGTACTACGTATGAGGGCATGACATGCAACATAAATCATGAAATGCAATAGTCAAGTAAATCACATGATAAGATGAGGTAAGTAAAGTAATGAAAAAAAATCATTTTCACCAAAGCATTTAAAAAGCATAATTTAAAAATCATAGCATACATAAGAGATCATATATATGTGGGATAGGAACCATAACTGATAATAAGTCCATGCAAGATATAACATGGAATCCCGTTGTCTTCCTATACAACAAAGAAAAAGGAGAATCTACTTGCCAAGGTAGACTCTACCCTGCTATACGAGTCATATATACATTATATGTGGATCCAATAGTTAGACCATGAAGGCAACCTACGATGGCACATAGTTTATGGGACATAAGGCTACTACTAAGGCTTTTGGTGGGCCCCCACCTCAAGTCCACTCGGTGCTAAGTCAAATCCCACGGAATATATTCATAGCATAGAAATCATAATTACATATATCATAGTCATGATCATAGGTTTGAAATTACAGAGTAGCTCATTTTCATAACATACTTGTAATGTGAAAATTGTCCTATCATCATTATAATAATATTTGCATAATTCACATCGTTAGGTCTTAGGTCACAACATAGGGCCCTAAGTCACCTTAGTTCATAAATTGCATGAAATTCATACCTTGAACTTAGAGTAGAACTCAATTACATAATCTATTGACTTTGAAAATTATGTAATTGATTTGAAAACATGCAGGATCATAAACTTTATATCAGCACATACATAATTCATATAGACAATATCCCTTGGAAATATAATTCAAATACTCATAATTTACATCATGATCCCTAGAGATCAAAATAGGAGAATTCATGGAAAAATTCTTCAATTTAATGCAATAACCATCAATTTATATCAAAATAGACTCGTGATCATACTTTGAATTATAATTCATGCAATAGAAATAGAGATCATAAAACTCATAAAATACCATACTTTAATTTGATAAAAAACCTTGAGTAAATTGATTGGGCTTCATGGATGATAGAATCCATGAATCAATACCCGCATACCTTAAGTGATAAAACCAAGTAATTTGGAAGAACTTGAGAGTTTTGATGGAGAGCTTGAGTGAATTTACTTGAAGTCTTCAATGGAGCCCTTGAGAGTCTTTTATAGAGAGAGAAATATTTGAATAGGTGAATTATAGAAGAATAAATAGAGTTACAGGTTTAGGTTAATTTATAGAGTTAAATTATGTCCTAAAAACGTCTAGGTTCATTAGCTAACAATTTGGAAAATGTCTGAAACGCCCTTACTAAAACCCAACTCGGCGAGAAAACCCTTGTCAGGTCCGCGATGAGAACTTGGTGCAGACCTTTTTATTTGTGCAGTTTCTTTAAAAATCTATCTTTCAATTTACGGGTCCTAAAAATCCACCGAGACTATTCCCCCATAGATTTTAACCCTCTGATCGATATTCCGAACTTGGATTTTTTTAAAAAATTAAGGATAATATATTGCATGAATGGCCTATTCCCAAGGAATATTTAAGGCACTTGCGAGCATTTTGAGGGATGTTACAAATAAGCTCCAAATGATCCCTTGAATTAATAAGTCTCTCATGCTGAGTTTGGAGCAGCTTTCCAAGTTTTTTCTCAAGCTATGATGGAACAAACCAACCGTGAGGTGGTTGCTTTCGTGAACCCAAATATGGGTAGGGCAGCGACAAGGGTTTGTGACTTCATGAGGATGAATCCTTTGGAGATTTGGGTTCCAAGGTGGATGAGGATCCATAAGAATTTGTTGAGAGTGTTCATTAGATTGTGGAAAAAATGGTGGACAGCCAGGTTGAGAGGGTGGAGTTGGATATTTAGTAATTGAAAGGCATTGCTAGAATATGCCTTGATCAATGGAGGAGTGAGAGGCCTAAAAAGGCGGGTCCCGTGAATTGGGAAGAATTCTAGGTAGTATTTCTTGATCATTTTTTTCCATTGGAGTTGAAGGAGACCAAGATAGAAGAGTTTATTAACATCAAGTAAGACAATATAAATGTGAGGGAGTATGCCCTCAAGTTCACCCAATTTTCAAAGTATGCCCCATTTATAGTTGCCGACCTGAGAGCTTGTACAAGTAAGTTTGTTTCGGTCATGTTGGACTTGGTGTCCAAAGACTGTAAGATGGCCATGTTGATTAGGAAAATGGATATCTCTAGACTCATGACCCATGCGGAGCAAATTGAGGATGAGAATCTAAGGGAGAAGGCAAGGGAATCCAAAAGAGCAAGGACTGATGGTGGTAATTTCTCTCATACTATGTCCAAAAATGATTGACATTCTCATTTTCGCTGAAGGTATTCTGGCTAAGGTTCTTCAAATACTCCGACTTCAAGGTTCGAAAAAAAAAGGGTGACCAACCCTGAGCCTCAAGGAAGAGTTCCTAATGGCCAAATTGTTCCCACATCCAAGAAGTGTAAAAAGAATCACAAAGAGAGTTGTTTTGTTGGATTGAATATGTGTTATAGGTGTGGTAAGCCGGATCATTATGCTAAGGAATATAGAGGTAAATAAGGTCGTTCTCAAGGCCAAGCGGCTCATAAAGGGCAAGTGAAACAAGGTGCTCAAGCTCAATCAAAAGGTGGTCAACGCAATAATTGGTTTTATCCTCTTCATGCTAGGCAATATGTAGAGGAGACTCCCAATGTTGTTACCAGTATGTTGCGGGTATTTCACTATGATGTTTATGCCTTACTTGATCCGGTGCAAATTTATCTTTTGTTACTCCTTATATGGCTATGAGATTTGATGTTAGTCCCAAAATATTATTGGAGACTTTTTCTATTTATACTCCCGTAGGTGACTCGGTAGTGGCTAAAAGAGTCTATAGAAATTATTTGATTTCAATTTTTCACAAAGTTACTTTATCTAATATAGTATAGCTTGATATGATCAATTTTGATGTTATTCATGGTATGGATTGGCTATATACATGCTATGCTTCTATTGATTGTAGAACCCTTGTGGTCAAGTTTTAATTTCCTAATGAGCCGATCCTAGAATGGAAGGGTAGAATTTCATGTTTAAGGGTCAATACATCTCGTGCCTTAAAGATCAGAAAAATAATTTCCAAAGGTTGCATTTACCATTTTGTATGGGTTAGCGATACAAATTTTGAATCCCCTACTCTAGATTCGGTCCCTATTGTTAATGAGTTCTCAGATGTGTTTCTCGATGATCTATCTAGTGTTCCTCTCGTAAGAAAAATTAACTTTGGCATAGACCTTCTTCTCGAGACCCAACCTATTTCTATTTTTCGTTACCGAATAGCTCTGGTAGAACTACAAGAGTTAAAGGATTAATTGAAATATTTGTTGGATAGGGTTTTATTAGACCAAGTATATCTCTATGGCGTGCTCTATTTTGTTTGTTAGGAACAAGGGCGGTTTGCTTCTTATGTGTATTGACTATCGGGAATTGAATAAAGTGACTGTAAAGAATAAGTATCCAATACCAAGGATAGATTATTATTTTGACCAACTGCAAGGGTCAAGCTGCTTCTCTAAAATTGATCTCCATTCTGATTATCACCAACTAAGGGTGAGAGAGTGTGATATTCCCATGACGGTGTTTTGAATAAGGTATGGCCATTTTGAATTTATATTCATGTCTTTTGGGCTAACCAATGCCCCCGCGACCTTTATGGATGAAGAATTGGGTATTCAAGCAATACTTGGACATGTTCATGATTATTGATGATATTTTGGTTTACTCTCGGGGTGAAGATGAGCATGCCCATCATTTGAGGATAGTGTTGCAAGTACTTAGAGATCGGAAATTGTTTGTCAAATTTAGCAAGTGTGAATTTTAGTTGAGATCGGTTGCTTTTGTTAGTCACATTGTGTCCAGTGAAGGTATTATGATTGATCCTAAGAAAATCAAGGAGGTTAAAAATTGGCCTAGACCTTTGTCTCCTTCGGTATTTTCATCCTTTCTAGTTTTGGGTTCAATTAATCTAGACACTTTTGGGGGAAGATTCAAAGCCTATAACTATCCTAGTCTTCAAATTTCACCCTACTCCTATTCATTCTCTCAAAAAATTTCTAAGGCAAGGAAGAAAAGGGCTCTCCCATGAACTTCATCTTCTTTAACTAGGATTGCAAGAGTTTCATCACTCAAACTCCATTGCTAGGGTCTTGATAGCTAAGGTATGTGGGGTTTCATTCTTGGATTCCTTTCATCCTTGAAGACCAAAGGGTTTCTTTCAAATTCAATATAAATTTCAAGTCTACAAATTTTAGGGTTTTTGTCAAGTTTTATTGGGATGCCTTGATTATGATTTTAGATGATTATTATGACGATTATGAATACTTAAAATCTCAATTGCATGATTTTGATATGTTTTGCAAGTACCCATGCATGAAGTAAATTTTGACTATGATTTCAACAAGCTATGACCGTGAATTTCAATGGTTTTCAATGAAGGCTTTTATAGATGATGTTTGAGACTTATGAATGATTGATGAAAATTATAAATAATATTTCAATGATTTTCAAGTAATTTCTTATGGTGCGATAAGGACAATTCTTACACAATCATGATTAAAGAGGTGATAAGGATAATTCTCACCAAGTTTATGGATTTTTATGATTCAACCATGTTAATGAGATACTCTTATAATTATTTTCATGATGATTTTACTGATGATGTTTAAATGAATTCCGTTGGGATATTGACTAAGCATCGAGAGGACTTTTAGGTAGGGTTTGGTCTGGTAACCAAATGTCATGACCCAAACTAGGATCAAGCCTCGAGACGGAGATCGGGATTACGAGGGATCTCAATCAAACCATCTTAGCATACATTGCGTTCATAAGATAAAGAAACATAGTAAAATAAGCAAAGTAACAACTCAAGGGAATGGGTCTAAGGGATAGAATTACTCAATAAATATCCGAATGGACTTCATCAACATATCTTCTAAACATTCCTCTAATTTAGTCTTTGATGAGGGCTTAGTACAAGCTCCTAGCTCACCCAAATAATATGAAGAAAATTCAAGTAAACAATGAGAATGAAAATTATGTCCTCAATAAAATGAGGACTCACCAACTTCTTGATACCTAAAGCACTATAGCCAAAAATCAGATGATTGTCATCCTCCCCTACATTATGAGATAATGTAGGGAAAAAAATATGTGTTAGTACATAGAAGGTACTAATTATGTGATATATGCATGAACAAGTAAAGAAACATGAGCAATATGACATAAGGTGCATGACCAACATAATGATCATGAGCAAATCTTGAAAGCATTTGAAAATATATGAAAACTCATGATCAATGCATATAATAAAACTTAATCATAAAACTGATAGCTTAAACTTCAACTTCTGTGGGATAAGACCTTTAACCGACATCTTAAGACCATATGATCTATAATATAGAATCTGATGTAACCCTCATCAAGAAGGAGGAGGCTACCTTGCCAGGGTATACTCCTTCATGGTACTCAACTAAACTCAACTCAAATGTGCTATATGTGAATCCATTAGCTAGGCCATGAAGATAACCTACGTAGGCAATATAATTTGGGACTTTAGGTTGCTACTAGGATTCGCTTGGGCAACTAACTCTGCTATCGAATCGAACCCCACTTATAAGTCCTCTCAATGCTTAGTCAATATCCCAATGAAATTCATTAAAACATGATCATAACATAATAGTGAAAGATAGTAACTATCTATCAATCCATCTTTATAAAACATATTAGCTCATTAAATTTAGTGATTCATAGGAATCCATAACTTTGGTGAGAATTATCCTTATCACCATTTTAAACATGATTGTGTGAGAATCGTACTTATCACACCATAATAACTTTCTTAGATCATAATTGATCATTATCATAACTTCATCATTAAATCATAATCTTAACTTTAAATCATAGAACTTTCCTTGAAAATCATTAAACTCATAATCAACTCATGAAAATCATCTTTAACTTCATAATCATATCTTGGAAATAGCTTTATTCATGAACATTCGTAATTCAACTTAAAATCATGCAATTCGTGTAAAAACATGCTTAGAATAATCATTGATAATAATTAAAAATAAAATTGAAATAGCCAATGCAATTCATCAAAACTAGGGTTAATATACATTAAAAATTAAAGGAAACTTTGAAAAAACGTTGAGACTCCATGGGTGAAAGGAACCCATGGATAAATTCCCACATACCTTGATTGAAATTACTTAGAATTGAGAAGAAACCTTGAAGAAAATCTGAAACCCTAGCTTGTAGCTTGGAAAAGAATCCTTGAGAGAATTGTGTTCTTGCCTTAGGGAATTTTGAAGAGTTATTTTAGAATGAGGGAATTTCAAAGGATTGGATAGATATAAAATTGAACTTGGCCATAATTGTGTCTATGTTCATTGAACCGAACTTGGGGAAATGATATAAATACCCTTCATTAAAACTCAAATCTAACCATACGAGTTGATTTCTACGAATCATAGGAGAAATGGTGAGTCATCAAGATGAATCATCCTGCAGGTCTGAGAAAAGGGCCTAAATTTGAGTCTCTAAAATTTGTATACGAGTTATTTCTATGACTCATCTTCATGACTACTAAACGTAATGTGCATTCATCATGTAGGTCTTGAAACCTGCAGTCTTGAGGGCCTTTGAACCTTCACTTTATGAGTTGTGTCTACGGCTTGTCCAAAGGATTACAAGTCGTAAACATGAATCATCATGTAGGGTTATGAAAACCTGCAAATAGAGGTCTATGATCTTTTAAAACAAGTTATCCTTACAACTCGTCAATAGGATGATGACTCATCCTATTGAGTCATAGGACTCCTCTTGAGAATAGTTCTGGGAAAGTGCCAAGAATCCCTCTACGACTCTTCTCTATGAGTCGTAGAATCCTCTATGAGTCATAAGGTGAGTCATAATATTAAGTCCTATCCATATTTTGAGCAATTTATTCTTGGTTCCAATTTTCTAACATCCGAGGTCTTACACAAAAGGCGTGCTACCCAAGAGAATCCTAGTAGCAATCTAAAGTTCCAAACTATATTGCCTCTGTAGGTTGCCTTTATGACCTAGCTAGTGGATCCATATATAGCTTATGATGTTAGAGATGTTCTCATAGAGCGTACCTTGGCAAGTAGCCTCTCACTTCTCAATGTGGGAGTTACATCATACTCCATGTTATAACTCGTATGGTCTTAGATATTAGTTAAAGGTCCTATCCCACACAAGTTATATAAAATGGAGTAAGTTTTACTATGATTTTTATGATGCATGGACTACAAGTTTTAATACTATTTCAAAAGCTTTTCAAGTCTTATTCATGATTTTCATTACATGGGTCATGCATCCTATGTTTATATTATTCAAGCATATCTCACATACTTAGTGCCTTCTATGTACTAATGTATATTTTTCCTACATTGTATCATAATATAGGGACGGACGACCGCACGATGCATCATATTCATGGCTAAACCTTTGCTACTATTTCTAGAGAGTTAGTGAGTCCTCATTCACTGAGGATAAGACATTTCTTCATATTGCGACTTTTGACTCCTTCTATATTAGGGTGAGCTAGGAGCTTCTCCTAAGCCCCCATCTAGTAAGTAGAGGCATATTTAAATATAGAGTGGATGTAGTCCATTTGGACATATGACTTGAGTTTTCTTTGTTCATATCTAGACTTCTATGATTGAGACTATTCTTCCGCTTGATTTTATTATATTTTATTGACCTTTTGAATGCAATGTATGGTAAGATGGCTTGGTCGAGATCCTTAGAGTTTCTGGTCGCCATGTCACTCCTAGGGTCTAGCTTGGGGTGTGACAATTACAATAGTTGAATTCATAGTTCTTTGATTTGTAGGAAGAAAAGATGAAGCGCACAATTGGTTCCACTGGCATGCCAAATTTGTTCGCAATGATTTTTGTAGTGCTGAAAATTAACTGTAATCAAAATAAATAAAAGAAAAATATAATTTTGTTGATAAATCTTTATGAGTACAATTCTGTTGTTCTCTTGATTCTTGTCTCCTAATATGTTTTCGTAAATCAAGGGCCGATAGTAGTGTATTTCTCAATTGTAGGATGCTGTAGACTTCTTTGAGATGTGTCCAATCTCCGAGAATGTCGAGAAGCACTTCGTTGTTTCAAGTCGATCTCTAGAAAGAACTCCGTTGAACATTCCTTCGAACAATGAAGTACTTCTCGACATTCTTAAGAATATCCTTAAAAAATTATGTAATCCTGCTATCTATAGTTGTAGGAGGGAGGCAGTCCAAATGTGGATGAAATCTTTTGCCTTCTTCTGATTGGTTCATAGAAGTCCTCAAGCTTATCACAAATACTATATGATAAGGTTCGTTTTCGATTGGTTGTTGAACTTTGATCAAGATTGCTACATTATTTGAACACGTGGCATCTTTTGTTGGTCTTGAACTTGACTGGGATGCCAAGTCACCTTGACACGGCATGAGCTTGGGTATGAAGATGAAATGGACCTTAGACTTGAATTTAACAAAATGGACTTATTTATAAATTCTGCAGTCCAAATTAATTATTCAACCCAAAAATATGAATTTAATCCAAATTTAGTATGAATTAAATCCAAAACAATTTATGTGTCTATAATGACCTTAGATAGGAGGGTGTGAAGGATGCGTATTAGGGTAGATGGTTAATAGGTAGTAGAGGGTTTGTTTTGTTTTTTGAGGGTTAGGCTTGTTGGTGTTTGTCATTGTAATAGTCGTATTATTGTAGTTCTTATTTTTTCTATGTCTCATCGCCTGTAGTTTACTGTATTACTAGTATCAGATTATTTTGTTGGACTTGTTCCTTTTTTGTATCCTTTGCACTGCTTTCCTTGTTAGTTGCTATATGTTTTTTTACATAATTTCATTTTGTACTTGGTTTGAATGCACTGGAGCCGATGGTCTACCGAAAACAATCTTTTTACCTCACCAAAGTCAGGTCTGCGTATACGGATCCCACTTATAAAATTACACTGGATATATTATATTTTGTATGTGATTAAACTTTCAAATTGTAGTCTAAATTATACTAACACCGGCAAAGATATCTTGATTCCTCGTGGCTGGGCCATCTTGGAAGCAAGCTACCTCTTGCCTATCTCACCCCTTTCTTTCAGCTGGGTAAGCCTTTCCAATGACCGATATCGTACAAGACGGAAGTCATGACCGATAGCGAAGATTGGTATAGTTCTTAGCATGGATTTCCATTCTTCTCTTAGAGTTCCTCCACCAAAATCTAGTACAGAAGGAGCCCGCTTACCCACTCCCCTCCCCCCCCCCCCATTGCCAGGAGCCTCGCCCTCTTGACTTGATATGTTATGTCATGTCAAGGAAATCTTACCCTCTTCCACACATTACCGGTGGATACTACAGCCGCTATCACTTTGGCTGCAGAATGGGAATGAAGGTCTAATCGGACGGGAAGTAAGGCTTAGATAAAGTATTGACTTATCAGGCAAAAATTTGTGTTTTATTTTTATATAAATCCAAATCGCTAAGTAACTAAGACATAAAGCTAGAACATCTTGTTGATAATATTTTATAAAACTAAACTCAAAACTATATAAAGATGAACACAAGAAGAAGATTTTAAGACAAGAGGAACGATATAAAAAAACTTTCTTTTTTCAAGTGTGTCACTCCTCTATTTATAGGATTACATAGAGACAAACAAAGGAAATATCATAAGCATAACATTAAGGGAAAATATCACGGAGGAGGTGGAAGATATAACATTATGAATTTAAGGTCATAGAAGAGATGAAACGTTATAATAGAAAAGTAATGGAAAAAAAATAGGAGATTACATCTAGTGGACGACCACGTTATAATATATTTCATAACATAAATAAATAAATAAATAAATAAATAAATAAATAAATAAAAATATAAAAATTGTGCATATTTAAAAATAGCCTCAAAATAGGAGACTTGTGTAGTACAAAATCATATAAAGAGAATTGCCAGTGTCTTGTGTTTCTAGAAGGCCACGTCATGATTTTTCTAATTAGCCATGTGAGGTTTGAGCCTCCAGGCCTCTCTGAAACAGCCACGTCGTTTGTGTTTTTGTTGTTAAGTGAAAGTCTAGCAACTCTATTCTTCCCGTATCTTCCCCTCCCCTGTTTAACATTGTCAGCTTGGGTCCTCGATCGATTGTGTTTTCTCTGAGTCATGGGTGATGGTAGCTTGTCAAGGGCTGGTGGAAATGTGGATGCTAGTAACGTTTTGGATATTTACCCACTGAATCATTACTATTTTGGTTCAAAGGAGGCACTTCCCTTTAAGGAAGAGGAGACTTTGGATCATCGCATTCAACGCTTGAAATTCAAGTATATTTTCTCTCCTTTCTTACTCTCTTTCTATCTATCTATCATATGTTATTGCAATTGAATTCTGTTTCCTGATTTCAGCTACAATACTCATGGACTCAGGACCTGTGTACAAGCTGTGCTTTTGGTTAGTTTCTTTTTCTTCCTTTTTCCACAGAGGTAGCTGGTAGTGCTTCAATCACTTTTAATGTCAGAACGAAAGTGGAAAAGAGCTAACCAGAGATCTTAGTGAGTATGGGGGTACCTTTAGATACTGGGGATCCAAATTAGTATGTTTCGGATACCTAATGCTTCACAAGAAGAAACAAGGAAAATTGGGTAGGAGAGCCTCTGTAATTTTGCTCGCTTAACAAGTGCTTTTGTGCAAGCACTGAGGCTTTAAGGTGTGCCTCAAATCTCAATGCTCTGGAGCTTTATTCTAAAGAAGCTAGTAGCATTAAATATGAATATAGTTAGCAAAATTATGAATGGTTAAGGGAATCAATATGTCAGTCATTAGGAATAAATACACGAGATTAGAAATTTATAATAAACTAGAAACGTAAAAATAGCACTTTTGTATATGAATCGTATATTCAAAATTATTTTTGTTCTTTAACATCCACCATTTTAGCTTTATATAAAATGCAACAAGAAACTGGCTTGGCAGGACAGTTACTTTGCCGAATGGGACATCCAATAAAATTGGGACTATACAGTGTACCATGGCTCCTACACAAGGATGTGGGACAAATCAAGAAATGGTCCAAACTTTTCAAAAACTTCACGTGGCTTCCAGCTTTAGAATCTGTTCTCTTATCTTGTATTTCTTTCTCTTCAGTGAGAAAATAACTTGAAGTTTTAGGGTTCTCATTTTGGAATAGAGTTGCAATAGGGTTCCCCTGCCATTTCACTATGTGGTCGTAGGATGCAGACCCTACTGCTTTGATACAGTATCCATGAGTAAATGCCTCCAGGCTGAAGTTCTTTTGGGGGTTTATAGTGAACTAAAGCAGGCTAACTTATGGTATATAAGCCAATCCAAACAGGCTCTAGTCTGCAATCTTGACTGATTTCCTGTATGCTCAGTTAAAAATCAAGAGAGCAGTAGAGATTGTTGTTCCGACATCTGTTCCAATAGTTCAAGTTCCATGAAGTGGTGCATGATTTTAAGTGACTGATCTCGGTACTTATTCATGTGAATCCTCATGGACGGTCATAATAAGGGGTGTGATTTCTACTCGAACCAACTCAAGTGGCCAAAAGCCTTTATGTATTCGGCTGTCGTTCGAAATGTTAATTACCCATTGAATTACATAATGCATAAGAAAGGGGCTATTCTTGGTTGTTGTTAGATGATATAGTATGCAATATATTGCATTGAAGGTTGATCTGTTCAAACATCCACATCTATTATTATTGCAAGTACGGCATTCCATGTACAAGCTTCCAGGTGGTCGTCTTAGGCCTGGTGAATCAGGTACAATGATATCTTTTCTCATTTTGTCCAATTTTCTAGCTTGAAGCTGGGAGTTTGAACGCTGAAGAATTATTCTTGTCGACATACACAGAAATTGAATGTCTTAGACGTAAACTCTCAAGTAAGCTATCCATGAGCGAAGAGGATGACAGCTGGGAGGTATGTCAGTATTTGATGTAGTGTTTTAATTTATTTGTTGGCTATGCATCTTGCAAGTATTTCATTTGATGTGTACGTAGGTCGGTGAATGCCTTGGGATGTGGTGGAGACCTGACTATGAAACATTGATTTACCCATTTTTGCCACCTGATATAAAAAGGCCTAAGGTACTTGGTCATAATATTCTGAAATATGTCTAATTTACTATTAGGAGTTCTTGAAGCCATTAGTACTTCCCTTTGTATTAGTAAGGTTAACTTTCTTCCTTTGTAGGAGTGCACAAAACTCTTTCTAGTGAGGTTGCCCGAAAGTTGCAAATTCATTGTACCGAAGAACCTCAAGCTTATTGCTGTTCCATTGTGCCAAGTTCATGAAAATTTCAAGGTACTGTACAGCAGGCGCATTCATGAATAGAAAATTAGCATGCTAATTGATCAATCTGTTTTTCTTTTATCACAATGGATTCTTACAGACAGTTATTCAACCTTATATGGCCTTACTCGATGTTATACTTGAACTGATGCAATCAATGCCCTTTTCTGCAGACATATGGGCCAATAATAGCTGGAGTTCCACAACTGTTATCGAAGTTCTCCTACAACAAACCCGATACTGACTGATCGGTGCCATAATACAAGCTAAAGACAACATTGGACTCAATGCTATTCCCATCCAGCCTGTTGTTTTAAGTAGCAAGTTTAAGTTGAGAATACCAAGATAGTAGTCACTTTGACATGTATATAGTATGTGGAGTGTCTGTAAGCAAAGTCAAGACATACAGGTTTTTATTTGTACTGTTTAAGTCGGCAGTGTCTGTTTCTACCTGTATATTTGTATAATTGTATTGGCTTTTTTGAGCAAAAATAATTTATACTGATGACATCCTTGTGGTTTTGCATAGTTTGGTTTCGAACGAACGTTCTGTTCATCATGTGGTTAAACTATACTGCAGTTCCATTTGTTTGGAGCCTCATTATCAGAGGCCATTGCTGCAGTGAGAATCAGCATAAATATTTGGTTTTGTCAGCCATGGGTTGTAAACTTGAATGGTTTTATTGTAACCATTAGAAGTCGGTTCTACACATCTGTTTTATCCCAAAAGTCTCAGTTCGTCTTCCATTTTCATCAGAGAATGTTGTTCTTAAAATGAGAGAATATGTGATCAGTGTCATAAAGCTTAATTCAAGATAAATTTGGTTTCGAACAAGTTGATATTTGACATTTGTCTTTTTAGTCACGTCTCGTCAAAACTTGATAACATAAATTCCTTGTACTGTTGATTTGGGATAATACTCGCACTTTCAATAAAGTATTTTTCTCATCAAAAGAACTTCCCTATTTGATTAAGGTGATGATTTCCTTGGGGTAAAAACTAATTCCATAATTAGAGTTTACAGAAATTTTTACACGAAAACAGCAAATCTCATTCTAATGGGGATTCTTGATTACCGGGTACATATGGACTTTCCATACGTATTTTTTTGTGACTTAAATCCTAGTTAGAATTGGACTAATACAATATGCCATCGTTTTGTTCCAGCTAAACTGTTTAACTTCTAAATGACGCCGTTGACAACATCTGCACTAATAAGTCTCGTCGATCTTTATATAGTCAGAAACATAGGTAGAGTTAGTGATGCTGAAGAAATAAAACATTCAATGAATGATCGTAGAAATGTAGTATTATAAATTGAAATTATTCACTATAAAAAGAAAGTGGTAGTCATTAATCTATAGACAAACGAAGAAAAGTTGAAAAAGATCTCTATGTCAAATTCATGTCAAGAGGCTTAGTAACAATATATAAATCATTCTGCTACAATCAAGCGTTGTTCTTATATTTGCTCTGTTGCCGCAAATTTATTGAGTGAACATTTCAGAATTCCTTCTTTTGCAGCTGGAAGAACTGGCGGACCGACTAACTTCTCCCAGTGACCTATGAAGAAGATGAATCTCTGAACAGAATGAGAGGTGCCTAACCAACTTTCAGTATAGATATAATTGACTGCATTCATCTCAGTAGCTACACCATCCACTGAATTTAAACAAATTTAAAGGAGCATGAGTCGTATATTCCCAGCTGCCGGTGATACCTTGTTGCTTGTGTAGTTGGCGTTGTCTGATTAGTGCAGAAGTGAGTAAAGTAGGATCATTCTTTGTGGGGAGAGAGACTGAACATCTCATAGTCATTCCTCAACTTTCTTTAACTTGTCATTCACAGATTTTCTACCATGTATTCGAATAACAATGTATCAATTTTGTTTGATTTCCAGCATGTAACGTAATAAACTTTTAAATGTTTGGTACTTGCTGTATAAAGGAAAAGCAAGCAGTGTGAATTGGTTTGGAACAACTCGACAAGCAAATCCGCAGAGAAGGGGAAATTAAAGAAAGTGGAAAAACAATACATAGCATGCCAATTGGTAAGAAATGACAACAGAAAATGGACCTCAAGAAATGGAGAGATATGAGAACAGCAAGCTCACTGGCATTACTTGTTTCTACTTGTCTAGTCGTTTGTTCAGTGAGAGAGTTCTGGGAAGACAACATTACACTACAGTGACATAAATGATCTGCTGGAAGTCAGTAGTGTGTTCTTTGAACCAACTTTGCTGAATTTTTATTTGTCAGAATAACTTCCATCATGTACGGTAACAGCCTAATTAAAAAGGAAGCTAAAATCTGCAATATGAGGTACTATTTGATTTGATTATCATCCTGTACGATAACTTTCCAATGTTACATCCACAAAATGAAATACGAAGATGGCCTAGTCCTACGTTTTCTTCTTGAATTTCCTCTGTGCCTTCAAGTCGACCACAATCACAGATATATTATCTCTGCTGCCCCTTTGGAGAGCAACTCGTGTCAAGTACTCTGCAGCGTCCTGAGCAGCAGGATCCACGTTTTCACCCCTTTCGCCACTCAAAGTACCACCGTTCTTTTTGTGCCAGAGAAGAATTCGTCTCCTCGCTACATCACAAGCTTCTTCATTTGTCAAAACATCCCATAGGCCATCACTTGCTAAAATTAGACAGTCGTCTTCTTTTGCTCGGGGTACAAACATCATTTCTGGATCTGGAATCACATAAGGCCTTAAATATCTATCACCTGCAGTAAAATGACAACCTCGTCAAATCAAGAAAGCTTTGATCTCTAGGATAACAGTTTGCAAATAATAAATGACAACCATATCAACTGAAGTCAGACGTCGTTATCCAACATCAGTGGGCTGCTTCAGGGATGAACTTTGACACTACTATGGTATATCACGTTAATTTTGGTGCATGTGCAGGTCTGGTCCATCATGGCTTAAGATTCCTTTTATAGCTTGATGCCTCTATTTCCATGGGCAAATTAAGCACAATATAAATGACTCGCTTAACCCTCTCCAGTAAAAATACAACAGTATAATGAAACTTGCAGGTGGCTAGTACAATATACATACCAATTGACCTTGAAACTGCAAGAACACCAGAAACACGATGTCCATCCCAATTAATGACCTTCCCTCCCAGTTCTTCTATTCGTGAACACTCATCTTCCCTATTTGGCTGAAAAAAATTAACGACGAAAATTATATGGTTGCAAAAACAAAAACTTAAGAAACACTGCACAGTGACGTAACAACAAACACAAGCTTTACCTTATGGTCAACGGACAATGGCATGGGCAGTTTTCCCCGACAAAGGACTGCCCTTGAATCACCACAATTCGCAACAATAATATGGGTTGGACTAACAACAGCAACTACAGCTGTAGATCCAACTGCTTCAGGAGCAATGGCTGAAAGGTCAGGCTCAATTCCATCTGTTTCACTACAGAACCCTCCTACCTCATCATCGACTCTACAGAAACAATTCAAGAAAGCCTTTGACCATTGCTCCTTCCAGTTAACACTTCCATTATGTGAATCCTCTTTCATAATATCTATCTCCTGTGATAATGCCATATGGAGACGCTCATGACAATAATTAGCAACCTGCTATGGAACAAACAGTTGGTCTTAATACGTATACATAAATGACAAAAAAATACACAAGCACATAGGAAATGAACTCTATACATGCAGGCAATAACAGTTCTTGTGTTACTAGAGACCAAAACCAAAAGTAAAATGTAATAAAAACAGATAGAAATTCACCTGAGAGCCTCCATGTCCATCATAAACACCGTATAAATGGGCTGTAAGTGTTTGACTCAGGGCATGAGAAACTGGCGCATCCGTGAGAATATGGGAAGGGATTCTCAGAAACCTTGGTAAAGCTATAGCAGTATCTTCCATCTCCGGCCTCTTTCCTTGAATTGTGGTGAGTCCCCAAAGAGGCACAGAATCAAAACAAAGGACATTTGTCCTACTTATCTTTATCTCTTGTGAGGTCTCAAGAAGGGATGGAGATAATTTTCTTTTAAAATCTTCAGCACCCTCAACTACAGTGGAAACAAGATCACTTACAAGTTCTGACTCATTAACCAACTCATTAGCCAAATTACACGAATAAGACTTTCTCAGAGTCTGGGATACACCAACCTTCTTGTCTTCATCTCCAAGAGGCGTTCTCCCAGACTTAACCACCTCCAAATCTGTACATTCTTGGTTTGGCATGTGGCCACGCTCATCCACTAGAGAATTAGAACAAGTCATATTTCCTAAAAGCTCATCAGTTGGTGATATCAAATTGTTCTCCATAGATCTACCATCGTTTACATCAGTAGCAATCAAACAATTCCCATTAGCTATTACTGTGGAAGAAAAATTGTTTCCTTTCCTGATTTCATGGCAATCAGCAACTGTCATAAGGAGGTTAGCTTTGTCCCTTGGCACTCTATGATTGGACACCGAAGAAGGATGTTTGCACTTGTTAGGTTCTGAGAGCAAGCTAGTCGTGTTAGGTATCAACTCATATCCAATGAAGTCCATACATGTGGGTAGTACTGATTCATCGTATATCAATTTTCCCTAATTATATGATACAGCAAGTGTTGGAAACACCTCTTCCATCAGTACCCTTTCTTCTAACCAACCCAAATTCAAATCCCTAAAATTTACTTAAGTTTTAAGCCAAGAAAAAGGTTTGAAAAAAAAACAGAATAAGTAGCTGAAATGGGTAAATCTATGATATAAGAGAATATGGATCCAAAGTCCAAACTAAGGGAATCACTATCCATAAGACCCTATTCAGCATCTTCTACTCTTCTATTCCAATTCTATCCATTCAACGACACATTAGCAGCAAACCCCTAACAAAGAATCACTTTTTATCACCTATAATATATAATAGCCAATTAATTGGAAACAACAACAAATCTAGTGGTCACTGCTTAACAAGACAGACATAACATAGAAAGATTCAAACTTTATTATTGAAAGAAAGGACTTACAAGCTCAAAGCAGACCAAACATGAAGGTGCTCAAGCAAACACATGAAACAACTTCTTCTTGGTTGCCTAAAGTTAGTTGAATCAAAAAGTTTGTGAGAACCCCATAATTCAAGAGTCAAACAAATCAATAAGGGTGCATGAAAGGATTTGTTATTAGAGACTAATCATTCCATATTTATTGTGGGCATGTATTATGCATACACAAACAAGGTTCGATTAGAGATACACAAATCAATTTATACAATAATTCAATAAACAAATACTCGTAATAATAAAAAAGGAAGGAAGGTAAGTGACAAGTTGCTTACCGTTTCAAAACAATCTTGCATTAATGACACACTAAAAATTAAAAGAAAGAAAAAAGGTTAGACCAACACTTCAGTTCCTCTCTCATTAAAAAATACTATTCCTAATTGAAAAGAATATAGAGAAACAGATTAGAAAGCAAAGTGTGTGATGTGTCGAGACTTTTATGTACTCCCTCCTCCATTTCAATTTATTTTTTTGATTTTAATTTGAAAACCAAACAATTTTGAATTAAAAATAAATAAAACATACTCCTTCAATTTTATTTTATGTATTATATTTTGTTTTGTACACCTCTTAAAAAATATTAATTAAAAAATAATTTAAATTTAATCATCCCTCATTTATTACTCCTCTAATTATGAAACTTTTCTCTTTGCATCATATTAATATTTCTTCATAACCCTGATTATGATTAATAAGAGTAAAGACTGAAACTAACAACTAATTAATATCTTGAATTTTTAAAATAATGAATATCATGGATCATTTATTTTTAGTAAGAATGAAAAATAAAGTATAATAGAGAGACTATTAAAATATTTTTTAATTTTAAAGTGTTAAACATATTAGTAGAAAATTAAATTAAAAATTTTCAAACAAACCCAAAAATATGACAAACAAACCCAAAAAACAAAAATGCCTTTATTAAATTTTTAGTCAAGTGGGTCCCAATTTGCGGACATCTGTCCAACCAGTTGGCTTCTTTTCATTCGTTATGGACCCACCGCTTTGATTTTTAATGTTTCTTTCGGTGAACTAATGGGATGATCTTTTTAGTTGCCTTTGTGAAAAATATTAAAATAATAATTTTGGTGGGTGAGACCCACACTAAGTCTCTGTCCTTGCCACGTTGAGGTTTAGTTTTTCACGTACAAAACCTTTTGGGTAGATGAGTCAAGCCGGACAAACTGACGCATACCATCTTTTTCAATAAAAAATAAATATTCTAGTTTTAGGATTTGGTAAGGCTGGGCGTTCGGTATTCGATTCGATATTTTTAAAGTTTGGATTCGGTAATTTGGTAATCGCTAATTCAAAGTATATATCAAATATCAAACTTTCAAACTTTGGTTCGTTAATTCGGAAATCAGTAAAACAAACTTTGATTCGGTATGGTATTCGGTAATACCATATTTTTTTAATAGTTAATGTACAATAAAAATTTATCCGCATTTCATATTTACATTAACCTAAAGAATACATATTTTAACTTACATTTTTATTACTACACCATAATTAAGTAATATATGCATTTTAACTTACCGAAATTGCTCTGAAGCCACATTCTACGGAGATGAAATGATATATCATAAACAAAGAGAAAATAATTTATGAATATATACAGAACAAAAAAAATATTACCATTTAATAAAAATGATGAAAAAGAGTGAAAACAAAAATCTCTAATATATCACACATAATTTTTATACATATGTTTTCTTTGAATTATCCAAAAATTCTACATTACTGCACTAATTATTAATTAGTTCCTGCAAAGATATGAAAGAGTTGGAATCTTTCATTTTCAATGTAATTACCAAACAGTTTATGTAGATAACGGACATGGTGAATCATGCAAAGTGAAATTAGAATTCTTAACCAATTGCATAAATTTGAAATTATAATTTATAATTTTTACATGTACATGAATTTAAATTTTAGCAATTATTCATAATGTACGTGTTTGAAAGTGTGCATATTATATGCTCTAAATGTGAGAAAGTTGAAATGGAAATGGTAAGGGAAATGAAAAAATGGTATAGTTTCCTCTTACTAAACTCTTCTCTTTTTGATAATTTTTCTTCTTTTTTTTCCATTTTTTGTATTAATAATAATAAAAAAATCGGTATTCGGTATTTCCCGAATATCGAAACCGAAACCGAAATATCGAATTTTATATTTCAGTAACGAATACCGAACCAAATTACCGAATATCGAAATAGCCGATTCGGTTCGATAATTCGATTTTGCCCAGCCCTAGAATTTGGAATAGTGTTTTTAAAGGTGTTTTTGGGATGAATTTCAAAGAGTATTAAATCGTCTTGGAGCGCAAATAGAAGGCATAGTAAATTCATACGACTTAAATTCTGAACATAAAAATAAGTCTCACGCATAAAAATATATGTTATAGGCATTAATTTTGATTTTTATATTTTTAAAGTAGTTTTGCTATAAATTTTATTTTTATTATTGATATAATAATATTTATACTTTAGGTTATCATACTTTTTCGGTTGTAGTGATTGTTTTCTTTTTAAAATATATAAAAATAAACATTGTTACCCTTGCCAAAGGGGTGTCAAACGATACATTTTTGCTGAATAACTACATTGTATATATAAGTCAAATTTTGATTTATTAAATATATATATACAAGTGTTGACACCTTTTAACACAAACGGAAAGGTTTAGGTTTAGTGTTTTTTAATTGCATTTTTTTATTTTTAAACAACTTAAATGACACACTCTTTACTTATTATTATGTATCTAGTCGAATTATAATGTAACTATCTTCTTCTTTCATTAGCAAAAATTATTTTGTTGGCTTTCTCATGTGATTACCATAGACATCAAAATTTCGTAGAACTGTATAAGACGTGTTAGGTTCTAGTTGGGACTCTACAAGACATGTTCAATCCAATGGAGATTCTATAAAATGTGTATAATTCTAGTTCGGATTCTTGGAGGTTACTCCACACCAAATCACAGTTCATGCCTATATAAAAGGGTAATATAATTCCTTGAATATGCATCTTGAATATGTCGTAAACTTTTGGGATATTCATAAAGTGATCAAGATATGATGCACTCTTCTTGACAATCAAATACTTCAAGAAGATCTATAAAAATCCTCCTTACATGGAGATCAAATAAATTTTAAAGAAGTCCAAATCATCCTACATTCAAGAAATACGCTACTAATAACCCTCAAATCAGGGAGGAATCTTAGGAGAGAAGAATCAATGGAGGAACAGATTTGTACCCACACTGTTTTATCAATAAAATTATATTTTTTTATTTTATTTATGATTATAATTTATTTTTCATCACTTTAAAATTTATTGCAAATAAATTGGCACGCCTCATGGGATCAAATCTTTCCTTCATCTCTTTTCTCATAAATCAATCTGCAAATTTGAAGCTACAAAATCGCAAAGGTGGAAGCTCCATTTTTATGGGTACTTCAAGTCTCATCTTTGAGTTTTATCAAGTCTACACTCAAAAGTTTATGAGACTCTACAAAATGTGTTTAATTTTAGTTGGGAATCTACAATTCATGTTCAATTCCAATTGAAATTGTACAAGACCTGTTCAATTTCAATTAGGATTCTTGAAAGCTACCCCACCTTAACCCCAGTTCATGCCTATATAAATGGTATTATATTTTCTTGAAAAGGAATCTCATAAATTCCATAAAATTCTTGGGATATTAATAAAGATTATAATATATTGAATATTCCATAAATTCTTGGCATATTCATAAAGCTATAAAGATATGGCCACACTCTTCTTAACAATCAAATATTTTAAGAAGATCCACAAAATTCTTTCATCGAGATCAAGTCTAAATGATCTTAGTTTGAAAAATACGTCATTAACGGCTCTCGAATAGCAGAGAAATCTAGTAGAGAATAATCAAGGAATATAGATTTTCACTCACATTATTTTATCAATAAAATTAAGTTTCTTTATATTTTATTTGTGATTGTAATTTATTTTTTATCACTTTAAAATTTGTTGCAAACAAATACTTTTTTTATATTTTGACACGTCTTAGTAAAAATCTTAACTCAACTATTGATAGTAACCCTCATAGAAAATGACATTTTCATAAATATTTTTTTAGATAATTGATAGAATAGAGATTTCATAGTACTATCCTCCTTGTCTTTTAGAAAAAAAAAGAGGAGAGATGTTCCTGATACAACTTTATCCATTTATTGTCATTATTCTTATACATTTTACCTGTCTCCTTCTTTAAAATATAAAAACAATAATTGGTGAAAATATTAGTTGAGAGTGGAAATGATTAGAGATGTGGAGATGAATGATGATTTTATTTTAAAGATTATTTCAACTTTTATTATTTTTTGTGTTGTTAGCTTTTCAACTAATACTTATAATATTTTTTATATTATTGATAAATTTATTTAAATTTATTTACGAAACTATTGAGAGTTTTACTTCTGTTTGTTTTTATTAGTAATGATACTATAAAATTAAAAATACACAAGATATAGATCCACGAGACTTACACCCCATTCTCGGGGCTTATGCTTCACCTCCCTGCTGCATAAAATATCTTATGCCTCCTCCTTTTAAACATCGATTTGAAAATAGATAAAATCTAGATTTGAAGTTTATGAATTTTAATCAAATCCACAATTAATTTTATTTATCATTTTTATAATTAAATATTGGTATTTATTTGATAAATTTTTAAATATAAATAATGCATCTAAACAAAAACCTCATTTAAATTGTTACTTAATATCTTAAATCCTCCCTTATGTAAAAGTAGTCTAATGATTAATAAAGTTGGAATGAATAGTCGGGGTCATAATTCAAAGTTTAATAAAATCAATAAATAATATGTGATTTTTTTCTCGTTAATCTAAATTTTGATGGATAAAATTATTTATAATTTATATTATAAAATAGTAGAAAACATCTAATGAATTAATCAAGGTGAACATAAATATTTCGTTATTAAAATATATTATAGAAATATGATGGAATTTTTAATTAAGAAATGAGTTTGGTATTGCTAATTTGTTGCTTCCCCACAAAATATGGGACAATTGTCGCTATTTCAGCCTTGACTCCGATGTTTGTCCAACTTCCAAATCTGCTTGGCTTGATTTGGAATATAAAGATCAAACTAATTAATATTCAGTATAAATTTAAACATAAAATCTTTAATATTTTTAAAATAATACTTATAACTATATATATATATATATATATATATATATATATATATAAGTCTTAACAATTATCAAATCAAATATTTTAAAAAGTATTTAAAAAAATTATAATTAAAAAAAGTATTAAACCTCTAATTAGTTTAGTTTCGGTATATCTTTGATCTCAATCTTCTTTTTCACAACTTTATTATTCTAGAAATGAAGTCCACTATGAGCCAAAATCATTAGATATCTCCAGAAAAGGAAAACTTAGGTTTTCTGTAATGAATTTTGACCCCATTTGATGTAGTGGTGAAATACTCACTTAAATTTAACGCTGTTTAAAATTGAATTAAAATCGATAAATTAAATTTTTAAAAAAGATATTGATTTATTAATAATGAATTATTAGTTTAGCAATTTTGATAATAATTTTAATTTTTTTTTTTATCGAATTTTCAGTTCTTAACAGTTTACGAGTTTTTCTTAATGGGTTAACCGATAACCCGATATTAACTTAAAAGTTTATATTTATTAGCATTCGGTATATAAAGTCCTTCATATAGGGTTTAATTTTCATTTCACTTAGGATTTAATTTTCATACTTTTATTTGTTGTTGTCTCAAACTTTTGATTTTATTATACAATATTTTATATTTGCTTTTGACCAAGATACAATTTATTAACTCATATGCATGATTCATTTGGTTTGCCACCTTGTTTTAAGTGATTTTTAATGGGATTTTTTGGTTATAAACATAAAAAAATTCAAAATTGAGAAAATTATCAAAATCACCCCAATTTTGTTCGGATATGCAATTGAATTTTTTAAGTTATATAGTGTATGTTAACTATTTTTATTGGGCTACTAATATATATTAACTTGTAATTATTTCATCAATTGGAGTACTTGATTAGATAAATATATTTTATATCATCAATACACACATCAATATATCTAGTGAAATCTTATAAAATGGGGGGCGGAACTCATCGGTGCCCCCCCTAAAGTTGGCACCAACTTTCACTTAGACACCTCAACTAAGTTTTTTTCATTTTAGACACCTCAAGTAAGGTTCTGATGTGTCATTTTGACACTTTGTGCTGACTTGGTACATTGCGTGTGCTGTACCCATTTTGAGCACGTGAAGACCATTTTTTTTTAAAAAAATATTATTTTTTTCTTCTTCTCCATTTTCTAGATATTTTTCTCCATAACTTTGGACCTTGATTTTGTAATCTCATTGTCATTGTATAGATCTAGTTCTTGTTTTCCTTCTCCACGATTTTCATATTCACTTATCTAAAGTCATATATTCTATAAGTTGAGTCATGTCCTGTCTAATTACCTGTCTCCAATAATTCTTCAGCCTACTTTTGCCTCATCTAGACCCCAAAATATCTAACCTCTCACACCTCCTTATTGGGGCATCCGCACATCTTCTCTCCATATGCCCAATCATCTCAAGTCTTCCTTTCCTCAACTTGTTCATCATATAGGTCATTCCTACGCTGTCTCTGATATCCTCATTTCTAATCATATCGCTTTTAGTATGCCACACATTCATCTCAATATCTTTTATTTCGTCACTTTCATCTTCTGAATCTTGAAGTTCTTGATTGATCAACATTATACCTCATACAATAAAATTAATCTAATCACCGCTTCATAAATTTTTACCTAAAACTTAAATTTGAGATTGGAAGACGAATTAGTTTACTTATCTAAAAGCGTATGCTAATAATCCTTCTTCATATATTTTATTTATTGGTACAACTTTTTCATATCTTTTGCAATATAAAAAAGAGGTAGTGATATAATAATAATGAGAAAGTAGAGTAGATGGGTGAACAACCTTGAACGTGGCACTATTATATGAAAATCTGAAATCTTTTCCTATCGTATTCAACTGCGGACCTCCACCGACTGCAAATTAGCCACGTATTCCTCAATAAAAACAACAACGCCATCTGTGAACCAATTTACAAAATATCTCAATTGCATAACTTTCTTTTAGTAATACTCGCGTGTTAAATAAGCGGGTAAAATTAAATTTATATAAGTAAAAATAAATTAAGTTAAGATGAACTATTAATTTGTTCAAAAATTATTTAGACAGAAATAAATTGGTTTGAAAATAAAATATAACTCAATTTATCTAAATTTTTTATTAAATTAAATTTATTTATTTATAATTTTTTAAATATTTAATATTTTTTTAATCTTTATTATGATATGTGTAAAGATAATTATAGCAATAACATACTTCATATAATTTTAAGTGATTATGGAAAGAGTAAAATATATTTAGATCTTACTTTTACTTTTATCTTTGCGGAAGTAGAAAAATCATTTTGAAACATCTTGACTAAAAAAAAGGTGTAATCAAAGCAAAATAAGATTAAAAGAAAAATAATGATAGCAATATACACAAAGTAAATAAAATAGTAGATAGTAGCGAAAATTACAGAATAACATGCAACACGAGTACTAATTAATACTACTAGCCCTATACACTAACACTTAGCTACCTACTACATTCTCTATTTCAATTTGTATGACTTATTTTTTTTAATAAGTTAACTTTAATATATTAATTTTATCTTTAATAAAATAATTTATAGTCATTTAAATATTTTTACATTATTTTAAATCATAAATTTCAGAAAAAATTTTCTTTCAAAAACTCCATACTAAATTAAACTATATCACAAAAATTAAAATAAAGAAAATAATATTTTATCCTAAATCTTCGACATCTTTATCAATCAAACTTCAGCTAGCAAAAGAATAACACGAATGAGTTCTCAAATAAATACCACACAATTCACTTTTTAACTGCATAAACATCACGTCTCCTCCCTGCTGGGAATTAACACACACTTCGCAATGCCTTAAGACCAATAAGACCAAATTACTTTCATAATTAATATGATGAATAGACATGATTAGAGCTTAGAAAATTCAATTCAATAAAGCTTTTCAATTTCTAGCCGAAGGTGAACAACCAAGCAACAAACTTTTCTTTTTCGTCAGACACCTTTTTTCACTAACCTGGTGACTGAATCACGCAGAAAGCCAAAATAGACACCAAGAAAATAAGCCGACAACTTGTAAACTGCCCAAAAACGATACATGCATGTCATATATGTTACTCTTTCCGCCCTAATTTATGAGACATATATGATGACCTGTCACGTCAGCATGCCACTTAAGCGTCACGTACCACAAAGTTGCTCATGCGATAGAATTACATATGGAGAAAGACTAGACCTTAATGGAATATTCTAGATATATATATAGAATCTCCTTGAAAGATCTTAGAATTCCATGGATTCGCATAGAAGGTTCTTGAAACATTCAAGTTGCGTAGACAATTCTAGAATAAAGACTTGTGTACAATTTATGTTAGCAAATTAGCACTTAGGTGAGTAGTACTAATAGATGGACATTCATTTGTAAAGGCATCATGCAAATGTTCTAAGTCTTAAGCAATATAAAAGCTTCATTTGGATTTTCTCTTGAATCTTTCTTTAATTGAACATTCCCTTAGCGATCTAGTGTTAAAAAAGCTTACTTGAGCTTGCAGGATCGTGAAAAATTCATGAAAGAGTTGTCAAGTATTGCAAGATACACTTAATGGAGGTCTAAGTTCGTGACAACATGGTATCAAAGAAAAAATTAATACTAAGAGAATGAAAAATAAGGGAGACATTAATGCTGATAGCATTGCCAACATCAGACAAGATGTTGTGGAGAAACACCAAATGGGGTAAAGAATCATAAGAGGAATGAGGAATTGTTGTCTGATCCTATACCAAGTGAAGCGCTGACATCCCATTCACCTTCAACTAGTGAGGAGAGTGATGACTGATATCGCCCAAACTACACCCTTTTATGGGATTAAAGCGGTCGATTGCAAAATATAATAACACAACTAAGTTGAAGTTGAATTCCACAGAGATCATACTAGAGTTGTTTATAATTTGATGTTGAAATTCAAATAAGTAACTACTATTGAAAAATTGGGGGGGGGGGGGGAGGGTTATTAGAAACTACTAATTACTTTAACTACTTGGATTTTTATCAATAATAAATGTAAACTAGGGTTACATGTCCTAGATATCGAAACCCAAATAAATATTTTACTATCAACTCATTCAGGTGTGTTCATTATGCAAAATTAATGAATTTATAAGTCTCCTAAAGTCACACGACCTAACTAAGAGAATATAAAGTCACTCGACCTAACTAAGAGAATATCATTCTAAGTACATGTAACATCCATCAAAATGCTCACAAGTGCCTTAAGAATACATTGGGAATAGGCCGCTCATGTAATGCATTATCCTTAACCTTTTTGGAAAATCTGAGTTCGAAATATCGATCAAGGGGTCAAAACCTGTGGAAAAATAGTCTCGGTGGATTTTTAGGACCCGTATATCAAAATATAGATTTTTGAAAAAATTGCGCAAAACAGTAAGGTGCACGGCAAGTCCGCATCGCGGACTTGCTTGCCTCCGAGCTGCGGACCTGGAAATGTGTTTTTGGCCGAATTTAGTTTTTAGCAGGACACTTTAGACTTTTCCCTAATTGTTAGCTAATGAACCTAGACGTTTTTAGGACCTAATCCAACTCTATAAATTGACCTAAACCTCTAACTCTATTCATTCTTCTACAATTTACCTACTCAAATATTTCTCTCTTTACAAAAGACTCTTAGAGGCTCCATTGAAGACTTCAAGTAAATTCACTCAACCTCACCATAAAAACTCTCAAGTTCTTCCAAATTATTTGGTTTTATCACTTAAGGTATATGGGTATTGATTCATGAATTTTTTCATCCATGAAGCCCAATCAAATTTCTCAAGGTTTTCTATCAAATTAAAGTATGGTATTTTATGGATTTTATGATCTCTATTCCTATTGCATGAATTATGATTCAAAGTATGATCATGAGTCTATTTTGATATAAATTGATGGTTATTTCATTGAATTGAAGAGTTTTCCATGAATTTTCCTATTTTGATTTCTAGGATTCATTATGTAAAATATGAGTATTTTCAATTATACTTCCTAATGATATTATCTATATGAATTATGTATGGGCTGAAAGAAATTTTATGATCATGCATGTTTTCAAGTCAATTTTATGATTTTCAAGTCAATTGATCATGCATTCATGTCTTACCCTAATTTCAAGTATAAGCTATGATCATGAATTTTCAAGTATGAATTATGTCTATGTATGTATGATTTATAATGTGAAAGGACAATGCCCGCATTGCACTTATGTTATGAAAATGAGCTACTCTCTGATTTTCAAACCTATGATCTTGACTATGATATATGTCATTATGATTTCTATGCTATGTATGTATTCCCTAGGATTTGACTTAGCACTGAATGTGGACTTGAGGTGGGGACTCAAAATATGGATTCCTTATATAAAGTCTTTTGTTGCATAACTACGTGCCACCATAGGTACAAAGGGATTAGAGGCGAATACCCAAATCTCTAAGAGGTGAGTACATGAAATATCAAGGCTTGGAGGTGAGTACCCGAGTCTAAGAACTAAAGGTGAGTACCCGATTCACACAACCGCTTAGTTGATCTACTTAGGCATGTAGGAGTCTACCTTGGCAAGTAGTCTCCCCCTTTCCTCCGATGTAGGGGTAATATTGGGATTCCATGGTATAACTCGCATGGTCTTATTGTCGGTTATGGTTCATATCCCACATATGTATGGTACTTTTCATGTTCTAAATGACTAATCCTATCTTTTACTTTATATGATATTCTTATGGTTTATTATGCATTGATCCTTCTTAAAGACTACTTATGATTTTTACTACTTCTCCTATCATGCTATTTAAAATGGTCATTTGTACAAATATGATTTTCTATGCATTGCATTGCCTACATACTTAGTACATTCCAATGTACTAATGCATACTTTTTGCCTATATTGTCTCATAATATAGGGGTTGAGATTGAAGATCATATTCGTCCACGTGGCTAGTTAAGCTTTTTTATCCGACGGTGTTTGTGGTGGGTCCTTATTTATCGGGGACTAGTCATCGAGTTGGTTATTGTTTCAAAGACTTTTTATTATATTTCATATTGGGGGTGAGGTAGGGATATAGTTTAGCCCCCGCCCTTACTCATGTGTAGAGGCATCTAGTTGGATAAATATTTCGAATCTATGTTGTAATGTGACATTCTTCATTTACTATTCATGGTTTAGAATCTCTTATGATGTTTCCGCTTTTGCTTTACCTTAATATGATTAGGATATGTAAAAGAGGCTTGGTTGGATCCCTTCGGGGTTTCAATCGCTGTGTTACAACTAGGCCCTAGGTCGGGTCGTGACAGTACACTTAGGTGCCGAATTAATTTATCCGTTCATCAAAAGCCAGGTTTTGACCCCCTGATCGATATTCCAAACTTAAATTTTCCAAAAAAGTTAAGAATAATGCATTACATGAGCAGCATATTTCCAAGGCATTCTTAAAGCACTTGTGAGCATTTTGAGGGATGTTACAATATCTTCCCCTTGAAAGCATTCGTCCTCAAATGAGATTCAACTAATATAGGAAGGACATGAAAAAAGGACTAGCAACCCAACATGAATATGAGTACACTTTGAAAGATACATGGAACATGTAAACTTCATACTTAACATAATACATAGTTCTTGAGAAAAAATCATTTTCATGAATCATGCATGCATATGAATGACATATGGAACTGGAACATAGGAGTTTAATCGATTTGATTATGAACAACTTAGTACCTTTAGGCTCGAGTGGAAAGAAAGAGATACGGATAACACTTCATCATGTTCGATTTTGCTTTTCATGTAGCACACTCTACTTATTGATTCCTCCATAATACTTTGACGGACGCAACATCTTTATTTCTTAACCTCTTCACTTGTCGGTCTAAAATCTCAATCGGAATCTCCTCATAAGTCAAACTCTCTTCAATACTCACATTCTCCATTGGCACAATAGAATTTGGATCACCCACAAACTTCTTCAACATTGACACATGAAATACCGGATGAACCAAAGCCAACTCAAATGGCAAGTCTAACTCATATTCCATTTTGTCAATATACCTTAGGATCCTAGACCTCTACAGAAAAATTTATCCCAGGTGTACTACCCCTTACTACCCATATTCAACAAACCTCAAAACCTAATAAAGAAACAGTATGCATTAGTACATTGGAATGTACTAAGTATGTAGGCAATGCAATGCATAGAAAATCATGTTTGTACAAATGACCATTTTAAATAGCATGATAGGAGAAGTAGTAAAAATCATAAGTAGTCTTTAAGAAGGATCAATACATAATAAACCATAAGAATATCATATAAAGTAAAAGATAGGATTAGTCATTTAGAACATGAAAAGTACCATACATATGTGGGATATGAACCATAACCGACAATAAGACCATGCGAGTTATACCATGGAATCCCAATATTACCCCTACATCGGAGGAAAGTGGGAGACTACTTGCCAAGGTAGACTCCTACATGCCTAAGTGGATCAACTAAGCGGTTGTGTGAATCGGGTACTCACCTTTAGTTCTTAGACTCGGGTACTCACCTCCAAGCCTTGATATTTCATGTACTCACCTCTTAGAGATTTGGGTATTCGCCTCTAATCCCTTTGTACCTATGGTGGCACGTAGTTATGCAACAAAAGACTTTATATAAGGAATCCATATTTTGAGTCCCCACCTCAAGTCCACATTCAGTGCTAAGTCAAATCCTAGGGAATACATACATAGCATAGAAATCATAATGACATATATCATAGTCAAGATCATAGGTTTGAAAATCAGAGAGTAGCTCATTTTCATAACATAAGTGCAATGCGGGCATTGTCCTTTCACATTATAAATCATACATACATAGACATAATTCATACTTGAAAATTCATGATCATAGCTTATACTTGAAATTAGGGTAAGACATGAATGCATGATCAATTGACTTGAAAATCATAAAATTGACTTGAAAACATGCATGATCATAAAATTTCTTTCAGCCCATACATAATTCATATAGATAATATCATTAGGAAGTATAATTGAAAATACTCATATTTTACATAATGAATCCTAGAAATCAAAATAGGAAAATTCATGGAAAACTCTTCAATTCAATGAAATAACCATCAATTTATATCAAAATAGACTCATGATCATACTTTGAATCATAATTCATGCAATAGGAATAGAGATCATAAAATCCATAAAATACCATACTTTAATTTGATAGAAAACCTTGAGAAATTTGATTGGGCTTCATGGATGAAAAAATTCATGAATCAATACCCATATACCTTAAGTGATAAAACCAAATAATTTGGAAGAACTTGAGAGTTTTTATGGTGAGGTTGAGTGAATTTACTTGAAGTCTTCAATGGAGCCTCTAAGAGTCTTTTGTAAAGAGAGAAATATTTGAGTAGGTAAATTGTAGAAGAATGAATAGAGTTAGAGGTTTAGGTCAATTTATAGAGTTGGATTAGGTCCTAAAAACGTCTAGGTTCATTAGCTAACAATTAGGGAAAAGTCTAAAGTGTCCTGCTAAAAACTAAATTCGGCCAAAAACACATTTCCAGGTCCGCAGCTCGGAGGCAAGCAAGTCCGCGATGCGGACTTGCCGTGCACCTTACTGTTTTGCGCAATTTTTTCAAAAATCTATATTTTGATATACGGGTCCTAAAAATCCACCGAGACTATTTTTCCACAGGTTTTGACCCCTTGATTGATATTTCGAACTCAGATTTTCCAAAAAGGTTAAGGATAATGCATTACATGAGCGGCCTATTCCCAATGTATTCTTAAGGCACTTGTGAGCATTTTGATGGATGTTACATGTACTTAGAATGATATTCTCTTAGTTAGGTCGAGTGACTTTATATTCTCTTAGTTAGGTCGGGTGACTTTAGGAGACTTATAAATTCATTATTTTTGCATAATGAACACACCTGAATGAGTTGATAGTAAAATATTTATTTGGGTTTCGATATCTAGGACATGTAACCCTAGTTTACATTTATTATTGATAAAAATCCAAGTAGTTAAAGTAATTAGTAGTTTCTAATAACCCCCCCCCCCCCTAATTTTTCAATAGTAGTTACTTATTTGAATTTCAACATCAAATTATAAACAACTCTAGTATGATCTCTGTGGAATTCAACTTCAACTTAGTTGTGTTATTATATTTTGCAATCGACCGCTTTAATCCCATAAAAGGGTGTAGTTTGGGCGATATCAGTCATCACTCTCCTCACTAGTTGAAGGTGAATGGGATGTCAGCGCTTCACTTGGTATAGGATCAGACAACAATTCCTCATTCCTCTTATGATTCTTTACCCCATTTGGTGTTTCTCCACAACATCTTGTCTGATGTTGGCAATGCTATCAGCATTAATGTCTCCCTTATTTTTCATTCTCTTAGTATTAATGTTTTCTTTGATACCATGTTGTCACGAACTTAGACCTCCATTAAGTGTATCTTGCAATACTTGACAACTCTTTCATGAATTTTTCACGATCCTGCAAGCTAAAGTGTCCTTGCTAAAAACTAAATTCAGGCAAAAACTCATTGCCAGGTCTGCGATGCGGAGGAAAGCAAGTCCACGATGCGGACTTACTGTGCACCTTACTATTTTGCGCAATTTCTTTGAAAATCTATCTTTTGATATATGAGTCCTAAAAATCCACCGAGACTATTTTCCCGCTTAGATTAACTATCCTCTCTTGAGTTTAAGTTATTAGATAGTGCTTGATAGCACCAAATCCTTGTTAATGATCCTTTTTTCTAATCTTAAATTCTTTATCAATAATGTTGTCAATCATTTAAAACAATCTTTACGAAAGAAACTCAATACATAACGATCATCCTTCATGAGAAGATATTTACTAAAAAGGAACTATTATCATCACCCAATTTCTAAGTTTCATAATCCTAGTTATGAGTTTAACTACTTATAACTAGTTGTAAATAATGACTATACTAATTGAAATTACTAAGGAATATTAATGTAAAAGAAAACAAGCATTTTGTTTAATGCAACTCTTGCAAGTGAATCTTATTCTTCCACAATAATCTACTATAATGTTGTAATTAAACCCAAAGAAACTAAGAGCGCAATAAAGTGTAATATCTAAACCTAAGTGGTAGTCTTCTATAATTTTCACGCCATGAGTCTACACCCTATGCATGACCGGTACTCGAAAGCCATTGCTGGTTCCAAGCGTACCCTTGGCCTGACTGATTACTTAGTGAATTACTAAACTCAATAGCAAAAGTCTTTAAAAGGGTGAGAATTTAAAATACTTAAATGTAAACTCATGCATGTCTCAAATAATCTCTGAATATAACAAAAACAAAGTTTCAAATATACTTTGAAATGTCTATGAAAATCGCAATTCCATATATGAAGCCTCTATAACTAGGAATATGTGCCGGGACAAGTCCATAACTACCTAAAAATAACTCCTAATATTGAAAAAAATAATATAAAAGAGTCCTCCGAAATCAAAGAGGTCACACCAAAAGTTGATGAATATGTGATATCAACGGAGCATCTGTTGATAATCTCACACTTGTAACTACATCATAACATAATGTAGCGTCGAAAGGCATTAGTTCATGGAATGTACAGTATGCACAATGACTGAATAAAACAACAACTGAGTTGAGAGGAAACATTAATAATAACTTGACTAAATGTAAATCATGAATGTAAAGTAAAACATGTAAAACTTCAAAACTGAGAGAATGCAATATGTATAGAACTTGAAATTAAGTACTTTACTTCTTGGAGAGTTTTTCTAACTAACAACTATCAGTATGAGCCTTGTGATGATACAACGTCTTACTCACATTGCCCGATCCATCCTATACCTTGCTAAAGTATAAGACAAAAACTCAACTTATGGATCCATCTAAATAAAAATTCTCTTTTGGGACTGAACTGATGAGTCGACCGAACTAGCGGCACGATTCTATATATGCTGGTGGCTCAGGTTATGGAGTTGAGTTATCTTAACT
Organism: Solanum dulcamara; assembly: GCF_947179165.1. Lineage (NCBI taxonomy): Eukaryota > Viridiplantae > Streptophyta > Magnoliopsida > Solanales > Solanaceae > Solanum > Solanum dulcamara. The sequence goes on from NC_077242.1 coordinate 28,316,419, forward strand.
CGTACATAAATCAATGCTCAATACTCGTCCTAAAATATGCATTAATGCTCATATAATAACCGTGAGTAAAATACTCAAAATATTTCTCTTAAGTCTCATTGAACCTTACTCTGACTAGCTCAAACTCTTTATAGTTTCTTTAAAAATAAACGTATTTCTCAATGCTAGTAAATGCGTTCATTTAGAATTATTCACTTTCTTCAAATTCGTTATCAAAATAAAAGTAATGCATCATGCCTTTTACTTACTCAAACTCTGAATATCATGCAAAATAACTAGTAATGCAAAGCTTCACAATTATAATAATGTACTTGGGACACTCGAGTTCCTTCAAAATTCTTTATTTACTAATAACTTTGAAATACTCATTCTTTAACTGAAAATAATGCATAATATATAGCAATGTAATGAATCAATCAGGGTTTATGTGAAAATAAGCATGAAAACAATTCAAGGATAAGAAGTATATGATTAAACGCAATCTCAGTAAACATACATAAAAATAAACATACATAATACTCAATGAAAAGAATCACAACTTAATCAAAGAACTCAATACAAATTGGGTTAAAGCCTTAGCTTAAACTTTTACTGTCACGATCCGACCTAGGGCCTAGTCGTAACACGGCGATCAAAATCTAGAAGAGCTCCAACCAAGCCTCTTGTACATATCATAAGCATACATAAGGTGAAATATAAAAGCAGAAACATCATAAGAGAGTCTAAAACATGAATAGAAATCTTAAAATGTCTTATGACAACATAGACTCAAACATATGTCCAACTAGATGCCTCTAAACATGAGTATGGGAGGGGACTAAGACATGTCCCTAGCTCACCCTCAATATACGACGTAAACAAAAGTCTTTTGAAAAGAAAATAGTAAGTGACTTGAAACTAGTCCCCGATCAATAAGGACTCACCACAATACCATCAGATGGACAACACCTACAAGTTACGTGGAGGATTAGGATCTTCAGCCTCAAATCCTACATTATGAGACAATGTAGGCAAAAGGTATGCATTAGTACGTTGGAATATACTAAGTATGAGGGCGTGACATGCAACGTAAATCATGGAATGCAAAGGTCAAGTAAAACACATGATAAGATGAAATAAGTAAAGTCATGAGAAAATCATATTGACCAAAGCATTTAAAATCATAAATTCAAAATCATAACATACTTAAGAGATCATACATATGTGGGATAGGAACCATAACCGATAATAAGACCATGCTAGCTATAACATAGAATCCGATGATCTCCACATTGAGAAGAAGGAGGCTACTTTGCCAAGGTAGACTCCTGATCATGAACATATGCTATTTGTGGATCCACTAGCTACGCCAAAAGGCAATCCTACGGTGGCACGTAGTTATGAGACAAGAGACTTTATATAAGGACCCCTTATTTCGAGCCCCACCTCAAGTCCACATTCGGTCAAATCCCATGGAATACATACATAACCTAAAAATTATAATTTCATATATCATAGTCATGAATCATAGGTTTGAAATCATAGAGTAGCTCATTTTCATAACATACTTGTAATGTGAGAATTGTCCTTTCATCATTATAATCATATTTGCATAATTCATATCGTTAGACCATAGGTCGCCTTACTTCATAACTTGGCTGAAGAACCATAATTTGAAACATACTTATAATTCATGATCATAATAGAAATTCATAGTCATAATTCATACTTTGAAAATTCACGACCATAGCTTGTACTTGAAATTTGAGTAATACATGAATGCATGATCAATTGACTTGAGAATCATGAAATTTACTTGAAAATATATATGATCATAAATTTTATATCAGCCCATACATAATTCATATAGATAGTATCATTTGGAAGTATAATTGAAAATACTCATAATTTACATCATAAACCCTAGAAATCAAAGTAGGAGGATTCATGGAAAAACTCTTCAATTTAATTCAATAGCCATCAATTTATATCAAAATATACTCATGATCATACTTTAAATTAAAATTCATGCAATTGGAATAGAGGTCACAAAACTCATAAAATACCATATTTTAATTTGATAGAAAACCTTGAGAAATTGATTGGGCTTCATGGATGAAATGATACATGAATCAATACCCATATACCTTGAGTGAGAATACCAATTAATTTGGAATAACTTGAGAATTTTGATGGAGAGATTGAGTGAATTTACTTGAAGTCTTCAATAAAAACCCTTGAGAGCCTTTTTGTAGATAGAGAAATATTTGATAGATGAATTGTAGAAGAATGAATAGAATTAGATGTTTAGGTTAATTTATAGAGTTGAATTAGGTACTAAAAACATCTAGGTTCATTAACTAATAATTTGAAAAAGGTCTAAAATGCCCTTTAAAAACTCAACTCGGCCAGAAAGGTCTATTTTATGGATTTTTTTGAAAATCCATCTTCCGATATATGGGTCTTAAAAATCCACCGAGACCAATTTCCCACAGGTTTTGACCTCCTGATCGATATTACAAACTCGAATTTCTTAAAAAGATTAAGGATAACGCGTTACATAAGCGGCCTATTTTCAAGGCAATCTTAAGGCTCTTATGAGCATTTTGAGGGATGTTATATTTATTGGATGATTTTAGATATAGGGCATGAGGAAGAAATTAGTACCACACTTTGAGTAGCCTTATATACCTTGAAGAACAATGTTCTTGAAGAAACTTGAAAAATTCGATGAACACTCTTGAAACTCTAGCCTTTTCTCCTCTTGGAACCTTGCTTTGAGTCTTGAGAGTGATTATGAGGAGAAAAGGGTCGAAGGTTATTGTTAAGGGACTTAATTAGGTCCCAAAATATCAAAACTTGGACTGGAAAAGAATGGAAAAATGTCACAACCTAATCTAAGGCCTAGTCGTAACATAGTGATCATCATAAAACTCATAATTTAACTTTCAACTTGTGTGGGATAAGACCTTTAACCAACATCTTAAGACTATGTGAGCTATAACATGGAATTCGATGTAACCCTTATTGAGAAGGGGGAGGCTACCTTGCCAGGCTATACTCCATAATGGTACTCAACTCAACTGTGCAATATATGAATCTACTAGCTAGTCCATTACAACAACCTATGGGGGCAACGTAGTTTGAGACTTTTGGTTGCTACTGGAATTCTCTTAGGTAACTAATTGCATTACCGAACCGAACCCCAACAAGAATCCCTCCCAATGCTTAGTCAATATCCCAACAGAAACTCATAAAAACATGATCATAAATGTAACATCCCTAAAAAATGCCCCAAAAATAAACATTCTTTAGCTAGTAAAAGACAAGTTCAACTCCCTCTATATCTATAACACGCATAGCTTTCAAGATCTTCCACATGTTACTAATAAAGTTTTGAGGATCTTCCTCAACCTTGGAACAAGTAAAGATTGGTGGGTTCATTCTAATAAAGTCACGAATTCTATTCGCAATAGATAGCTGTTGGGAACTAGATCTCAAGACTGGGGTATCCTAGTGACCAGTCTGTGCAGCCATCAACTGAGTGAGCATAGAAATAGCTCCCCTAAACTCAGCCTCTGAAGTCATAGTGGGTTGTACAGTTTGTGGAATTTCTTGAGTCTCATTCTCAATCTTATTCTCACTCTAAGCAGCTCGAGCTCGGTTCCTAGTCAGCATACCGGGAGGTTGCAGAATCTCATTCTTAGCAACATTTCTCTAACTCAAATTTCTCTTCAAATTATGATTTGAAATCATGAAACGCACAAACTAGAAGGAGATTTCTTAGAGTTAAACTCTATAGCAAGAGTTAGAATACAAAAGACTTGAAATAGTTCATACAGTCATGTAGCATCCATGTTATAGATATGAAAACTTCACATCAATAAGAAGGACTCTACTAAACTCTGCTTCATAGACACCCTAGGACTCTTCAACTCTATGCTCTGATATAAAGTTTGTAACACCCTGATCTTACACCATGGGCATGGCCGGCACTCAAAAACTATGGTTGATCCCAAGTGACCCACTTGACCTAGATAACTCACTCAGTGGATGACTCAAACTCAATAAAAAGTCACTTCAAGTCATCAATCACATACATCATCAACTTTAAAATAGATTTAAGTACTTATTTAAAATATAAGTCGATGTCATATATCAATAATGAAAATAGTATTTTTAAAAACAAACACTGAAAGACTAAATGGATCCACTCTATTCAATCTATGAAGCCTCTGTTAACTACTAAAAAGGTATCGATACAAGCCCACGGCTACCTCAATAAGAAAATAACAAACATCAAACTTCCAGCTCAGGGTCTATTTCATGACTGCCCTTCATGAGTAGTTAAGGTCATCATGAGCCATAAAGCGGCTTGTGGAGGGAGCCTTCAAAATTTCTCCACTTTTTTTCCTTCATGGGTAATCTCCATGAGTCGTGGACCTCTAAAAGGTCTGTAAGGACCTTGTGGAGGTCAGCTCTAAACTTTTCTCTTCACCTCTTTTCAACTCAACCTTTCCAACTTCTAGGTTCTTATATTTCAGGAATAAAAAACTAGGTTGACTACTGCTCCGATATTAACTTTTTTGGAGAGAACATATGACTTTGTTGTTTTGTTGAGACATGTCCAAAGTCAGACTTAGTTGTGTTTTTATGTACAAATGTAAGTTTATAGTTTATACCTCTAGACAGCTTAAGATTCACGAGACAAAGTACCTGACTCATGATCACGAGTTGGCAATTGTGGTATTTTCTTTATAGATATGGTGTCACTATCTCTATAACATATGTGTGGATGTATTTATTGATTTTAAGACTGTACAATATTTCTTCATTCAGAAAAAGCTAAACCTAAGGCAAAGGAAGTGGCTTGAGTTGCCCAAGAATTATGATATGAGCATTCTCTACTATCAAGGTAAAGTTAATATTGTTGTTGATGCTCTTAGCAGGTTATCCATGGGAGTATTGCTCATATTAAGGAAATAAAGAAGGAGTTATCTAAGGAAGTGAATAGGCATGTACATTTGGGAGTTCTCCTTGTGGACTTAGATAAAGGAAGTGTTATTGTTCGTAATAGGGTTAGGTCATTATTTATGGTGGAAGTGAAGGAAAATCAAGATAAATACCTCATCCTACTTCAATTAAAGGAAGATGTTCATAATCAGAAGGTGATGACTTTTGCTCAAGGGGGAGATGGTGAGTCGAGATATCAAAGTAGATATTGTGTTTTGAATGTTGATGGTCTCCTAGATAGGATCATGACAAAGGCCCATAGTTTTAGATATTCTATTTATCCAAGCTCTTCATTTCTAAATTCCCAAATTGTCAAGCACAAATTGTCAATGGGTCAAATTTAAGCACCAAAGGCTCTATGTTTTGGCTCAGAATATAGAGCTTTCCAAGTGGAAATGGGAGATGATCAAAATAAATTTTAGTACAGGATTACCATTATGTCATTGATAGCATGATTCAATTTGGGTGATTGTAGATCGAATGACTAAATGAGCTCATTTTTTGCTAGTTACAAATTCAGTAGAGTACTACGCCAAATTATATATCCGTGAGATATTCAGACTTCATGGAGTTCCTTTGTCTATCATTTTAGATAAAGGTGTTGAGTTCACCGCCCAGTTTTGGAAGTCAATTCAAAAAGTCTAGGTTCGAAGGTGAATCTTAGTATCGGATTCCATCCTCAGATAGATGGTCAGGCAGATCGTATGATTCTGACTCTAGAGGACATGTTGAGGGCATGTTTTACTGATTTTAAAGATAGTTGGGATTATAACTTGCCCCTCATAGAGTTAGGATACAATAATAGCTACCATACAAGTATTCAGATGGCTTCATATGATGCTCTTTATGGGCGAAGGTGTAGAAATCCTATTGGTTGATTCTAGGTTGGTGAATCTGAGTTGATAGGTCTGGACTTGGTTCAATAAGCTATGGATAAAGTGAAAATAATCCAAGAGAGGTTGAAACTGTGTAAAGTCATCAAAAGTCTTACATGATGCCAGGCAAAGAGATTTAGAGTTTGAAGTGAATGATTGGGTGTACTCGAAGGTTTCACCCATGAAGGGTGTCATGAGGTTTGGAAGAAAGGGAAGCTCAGTCCCTGTTATAATGGTCCCTATCAAATTATAAAGAGGATTAGTAATGTAGCTTATGAGTTAGAGTTACCACCAGTGTTAGCGGTTGTTTATCCCGTATGTCACATTTTTTTCTTAAGAAGTGACTAGGAGATCTTTCCCTTATTTTTCCTACACAAAACATTGGTGTGAAAGATAGGCTTCCTATGAGGATATTATGGTTTAGATTCTTGATTTTCATGTTCTCAAGTTGAGGACCAAAGAGGTTACATCAATTAAAGTTCTATGGAGAAATCAGTTTTTTAAATAGGCTAAAGGAAACCAAAGAAGATATGAAAGATAAATACCCTCATCTATTCATTCCTCCTAGTGTTGATGTTGAAGATAATACTCATTTTCCACCTCAGATTCAGTGTCGATTTGTGTGTTTGAGTATTTCAGTTCTTACAATTGCATTCGTTACTAGTATTTTTAGTTTGGTCATCATTCGAGGATGAATGATCCCAAGAGGGGGATATTTAAAAACCCTAAAAATCCTAAATTAGACCAACTTAGAAAAGTATAAATAAAGATAGAAAAAAGGTCCTCAAACTATGAACCATGTGGAGCACCTATGGACCATAAAAAGAGCTACGGGTCGTAGGTAGGGTTCATACTTAGAAAAATTTAAATTGCCTTTCAATTTTTTTACGGATGGCTTCTATGGACCATATATGGTGTTTATAGGAATGTTCATAGACTCAGAAACTTCAAGTATGCAGGATGAAGGACTTTTACGATTTGTAGAAGGGTCTACAAACTGTATAAGTCTCATAAACCCAAAGTCCTTAAACCCTTCCCTCAATACCTTTTTATGAGAAGGGTCTACAACCTATAGAAGGGTCTGTATACCCACACCTCATAAACCCCCCAACTTTTGGTTAGATTCTATGAGAGGGATTTTATGGGCCGTAGAAGCTTCTATAGACCGTAGATGATCCCTCATAAGCGACTTCTATTAGATTTAATGAAAGGTATTTGGATCATTTTAGTAAGACCTCGTAAGATGAAAAGTTGAACGAAAGGAAAATTTTTAAAAGTATTAGACTGATCAAGGCCTACGAGTCAATCTACGACTCGTTTAGTTTATTATAAGTTATAAACTCGACTTGTGGAGGTGAAGTAAATCATTGGAAATTTGCTCAGGTAAATTTGAGAGTCTACGAGTCGTATAATGACTCGTAGAAAGGAGTCGTAGTGAAGACCATATAAACTACAACTACTGACCCTCAGGACTTCATCTACGAATCAACCGGATGAATCATAGAGAAGATTACAACTCATATAAATAAGTCGTATAGAAACTTCAGAGGCCTTCAAAACTCAGGAAAATTTAAACCTGCAGGACGAGTCCAATCGATGACTCATAGAAGTAAAAATGAGTCGTAGACACGACTCGTATAAAAAGTTCAGAGACTTGTTTTTCAATTCATTTTTAGGGCTTGTAGGATGAGTCATTCCTACGACTCATCACTACTTCTATGATTCGTAGAACCGGTCATAGGGTTGCCCAACTCGAAATTTAATGAGGGGTAGTTTGGTATTTTCCCTACATTCTAATAATATTTGTGGACATTATTAAGGACTTGATTCATTAAGTATTATATCATAAATACTCCTAAACCTTTTCATTTCCTTATTATTTCCCCAAACAAATTCCATACTTCTCTCCCAAGGTTCCTCAAGAGTTCATCAAGCTTTGGTTAGGGTTTCTTTAAGATCAAGCCTCCTTTCTCAAATTTAATTACAATTTCAATCAAGGTATGTGTGGATTGATTCATGAGTCCCTTCCACTCATACATTCAAAGGTTTGTTACACCTTTTATTGGTGACTCTTTCAAGCATGCTCAATCCTCAACTTCAAACCTTAAATATCAACGTCGATTATCTGTGTATGACTTATATTGACTCCAAAATTTTCTGAGGCATGTCTGGGCCTGTCCATTAGTCTGGGGTAAAATATTGTACCAAGATTCACCTCGAAATCCCGAAGGACTACAACCAAGCCTATTGACATACCATAAAGCATACATAAGGTAAAATAAAGTAAAACATAGCATAAGAAAGGGTCTAACATACAACCTAAAGGGGATATAATCCGACCACATAAGACTCTACATATTTTGTCTAACACATTGCTCTACTAATGAAAAATGAGCGAGGGCTAAGATATGTCCCTAGCTTACCCTCAATGGAAACATAACAAAAAATCTTTGAAAGCAATAACCAAGTCAATATCTAGTCCTTGATAGATGAGGACTCACCAAAAGTTTGCTGGAATGGAAGCTCACTAGCCATGTGTACGAGTGTGATTCTCAATCTCTATCCCTATATTGAATTGATGAATAAAAGGTCTATGTATGACAACCATTATGGAAAATTCCTAAGGTCCTCATGCGACCTAATGAACTTAATTAACATTCGAGGACGAATGTTCTAAAGAGGGGAAGGATGTTATGCCCCATACTTTCACACCTTGGTACACTGTCTTAAGTCTCTTGAAAAGTGTTGTATAATCTAGATTATCCACCACGTATCACATAACTCTAAGGAAAGGAGAATGAGATACCCCATAATAAAGAAGATTGGAAATAGGGTTATAAGAATTCGGAAGAAGTTGGAAGCCAAGTAATAGGTTATAGGACTCGATCTACTTGCATAAGCTACCAACTTGGATGTTCTACTTAAGCTACTTGAGTACACGTCGAGCTAAAGTAGCAAGGAATACAAAGGATCTTACAGTAAGACGAGATTACGAACCCATGGAAATGAAGCAAGCAGGTGACATGTAGGTGACTCACCTACTTGGAACAAGTAGGTGACTAACCTACTTGGAACAAGTAGGTGACTAACCTACTTGGAGTGTACCCCACGTTGACATGTGGCAACCATGGATTGGAAGCATGGATGAGGTGGCGTTCCAGGGGGCTGCCATGTGTCACCCCTAGGGGATGCCAGGTGTCACACCCTAAGGAAGTCTATATATACTTAATATTATGACTAAGACTTCATTTTACATCCTTTTTACACATAGAAAAAAGATGAGAAATATTGAGGAGGAGAGAAAGGAGCTACGACAGCCATGACTTTGAGGTAAGCCTGTGAATTTTTCTTTGTGAATTTATTATCTAAGGTGTTCTTCGGTCATGTGTAGGTGTATATATGTAGCTTATGATTACTAAGGAGTCGTTTCTTTAGCTCTACACTTGGAAGAATTGGAGAGAAACTTGAGTGAAAGAAGAGAGGAGAGCTACGGCCTATGGCTGCCAAGGTAAGCCTCCGAGCTTTTCCCCATAAATTAATTATATAAGGTATCTTACGATGAATATATGGTGTTAATAATGTATATTTTATGTATGGAGAAGCATCAAAAGGGTAACAAACCATCCACTAAGTTTCTGTGCGATTAAGAAACTTCCGAGGCGAGTTTTGGCGAATTCTAGCAAGGTAAGGTTCCTCCTTTAAAATTGAAGTTAATGATGTTGTTACGGGATATATTACATGTGTTAAATGAGGTTTTAAGTAGTAAAAATGCATAAGTATGATGGACATTGTAAGCGATCGAAATTGAAGTCATTCTAGTCGAGTTAAAGTTGTTAACGTTGCATAGTGTTGTTGTGATTGTGGCATTATATTTGGAGATAGTTTTATGGAGTTTTTCAAGGATGTAACATAGGTAAAAATAGATGTGGTTGCTTCTAGTTTCATCCACCTAACCCTCCGTTCCGCGTGGTTAAAGATTTTATGAATTAACGATTGAAAACCTTATTTTTATATCATGGTTTTGGGCAAGTTTTTTGGGACTTGTTTTGTGTAGTGTTGAAGTGGTATAATTGTGTATTGGCTGTTTTTTGTGGTTTTTGGTTGTCTGTAATAATTGAAGTTGTAATTGGGAGTTCGTATAGGGCGAGTTATAGAGGAGATGCTGCCCGAATTCCGTTAACTTCTAACTAACTAATAGACTAGTCGAGAAAGGAAAATAAGAAATTGGTTCCTATGGGTAGTTGGTGGTAGAATTACAAACTTTAAAGTCGAAGGTCACTAACCTTAGTATTACTTTCGTGCTAATTAGGTTAAAGGAGTAACGAAGCAAGCTTGGATGTGAGTAATCCATAACAGTTATGTAAAATTTATCTCTTCCTTTCTTTTAGCATGTCTTCAAGTTAAGTAATGAATGATATGAGCTTGAGGGTAAATCTACTCATAAATTCCAAGCGTAAATCACAATCCTTATTTACTCCTTGATGAAAGCACTCTTACAGTAATTGAACTAGGGCTTCTCAAGCCTTCCATATGTTAGAAAGTTATGAGTATGTAAAGCTATCCTTCCTTTCTCTTGGCGTGTCTTAGTCTTAAGTATGATGTGCATATGAAATGTGGGGACAAATGTACTCATGAAGCTCTGAATATGATTCACGAATCCTACATAATTCTTGAAGTGAGGGCTCCTGTGCTAATTGAGTTAGTGTCTCTCACTGTCTCCTAGATGATGAAAAGAAGAGGGTATGTAAGGCTTAACTCTTCTTTTTCTCTTGGCATGTCTTAGCCACAAGTGGATGGTATATGCAATGTGGGGATAATTTCATTCATAGAACCCAAGTATGGTTCATAAATCTTATTCGCTTTTTAATATTAGAACTTCTATGATAGTTGAGTTATTGTCTTGTAAGCCTTTTACGTGATGAAAAGTATTACACTTGAAGCCTATCCCTCCCTTCTCTTGAAATGGCTTAATTTAAGTGAAATGATATGTGATGTGAGTTAGAGATAGTTTCATTTATAGATTTTGGATGTAACTCATGACTTGTACTCACTTTTGAATTATAAGGGCCTTAAAGTAGTTGAACTACGACCCTTGAGCCTTCTATAGGCTGAATAGTGATGGGATGTGGAAGCTCCTATACCTAGGAGCTCTTAAACATACTTTATGGTGATACTTGAGGGATGTTTGATATATTATAGAGTTTTACATGCACGTATATGCATTATGAGATATATGGATCGGGCCGAATGTACCTTGGCATATTTTGCTATATAGGGATCAGACCGTATATTCCACAACATGTTATGTTATATATGGATCACACAGTCATACCTTGACATTATTACATGATATACAGATCGGGCCATCGTACCTTGGCATTATTACATGATATATGGATCGGGCCATCGTACCTCAATATTATAATATAATATAGAGATCAAGCCATTATACCTAGGCATTATTATATTAGACACGGATCGGGCCATCATTCCTCGACATTATTATATGATATGTGGATTGGGCCATCGTTCCTCAGAGTGTACTTGCTATACATATGGATCGGGCTATACATTCCACAGCGCTATTGGTACATATGTTCTTATGATGACAAAATGATATAGTTGTTACACCGAGTCTCCGAAAGACCCGGATATAGTACGTGATGATGGTATGTATGCCTTTATTTTATAAGATGCAGGTATGATAGATGGCTAAATGTTATACTTGCCCTATGCATCCCTATTTCAGCTGTTGTCTCAGTTATGATATTTTATGCTTTATATACTCAGCACATGTATCGTACTAACCCCCTTTCTTCAGGGGGGATGCATTTCATGCCCGTAGGTACAGGTGTTCATTTTGGAGATCTGCCAGCTTAGGATTTCTGCTCAGCTATGTTGGAAGTTCTCCACTATTACGGAGCCTAGCTTTTAAGTACTGGTTCTGCGATGTATATGTTTGTTTATTCAGGGGTACGACGGTGGCCCTCTCCCGCTATAGTTGCTGTTAAGATTCTTAGAAGTCTGTAGTCATGTGTATTTGGGTTAAGTGTAAGTTGTCTCAATTGTGCCTATACGATGTGTTATAAATGTGTTTATGTTATGGCAGCCTTGTCGGCTTATGTTTCCTTTCATGATATGTTATAAATGAAAGAGGATATATGTACATAAAAAAGGTTTTGACCAATTGGGGTTTGTTTAGGTGTAGTATGACATTATGCATAGTTCAATTTGGCTATATTTGATAGTTATATATATAGGGGTCTAGGTCGGACCCTAGATGTGGCCTACGGGGTTGGGGCGTGACATCTAAATGGGACAATCTAAGCACATCCCAAACTAGCTCTTTCTTGTCATACTCAATATGAGAAACATTGTACATCTACTAAGAGCATCAGCAACCATATTTTCCTTATCCGGATACACTCAAGCCATCTCTTTTGTCGAAAGTTCAAGTCCTTTTTAGTGAACACATAGTGCAAACTGTTGTGATCAGTGAAAACATTCATGTGGACACCGTACAATTAGTGTCTCCACAACTTCAAAGAAGATACCACTTCTGTCAACTCTAAGTCATGAGTTGGGTAATTCTTCTAATGTTCCTTGAGCTTCTTTGAAGCATAAGATAACACCTTACCATTTTTCCTTAGAAAAAAGCCAAGACCAACTCATGAAGCATCACAATACAGAATGAACCCATTAGAACCTTCTGATCAAGTCAACACTGGGGCGGAGGTAAACCTATCCTTCAGCTCTTGGAAGCTTTTCTTAGATGCCTCGGACCATTGGAATTTCACCTTTTCTTCAGTCAAAGTAGTCAAGGGCGATGTAATGGAAGAGAAACCTTCCACACTATCTATAATAACTGGCTAAGCCTAAGAAATTCTAAATATCAAAAGGAGTCAGCGGTTTAGGCCAATTCTTAATCGCCTCGAACTTCTTTGGATTAACTATATTTACTTCAAAGGAGATGATGCGACCAAGGAACGCGACTAACCTCAGGCCAAATTCACATTTAATAAACTTTGCATACAATTGACGGTCCTTGAGAATTTTCAACACAATCCTCAAAAGATTGGCATGCTCTTCCTCACTTCGAGAGTAGGTCAAAATATCATAAATGAAGACAATCACAAACATATCCAAATATTGCTTGAACACCATTTCATCAAATCCATAAATGTTTTAGGGAATTTGTTAGACCAAAAGATAAAACCAAAAATTCAAAGTGATCATACCGGGTTCTGAAGAACTTTTTTTAAATGTCACATTCCCTTACTCGAAGTTGATGATAACCTAATCGAAGATCAATCTTTGAAAAGTAACTTACTCCTTGAAGTTAATCGAACAAGTCATCAATCCTTGGAATGGGATATTTCTTCTTAATTGTGATGTGTTGTATTACTGGCAATCAATACACATTTGGAGAGAACCATCTTTCTTTTCGACAAAGAGAACCGAAGCACCCCATGGAGAGATACTTGGTCTAATAAAGCCCTTATCTGGCAAATCCTTCAATTAATCCTTTAATTCTCAGTCTAATGAAGCAATAATCTAGCAAATCCTTCAACTAATCCTTTAACTCTTTCAATTTTTTTGGGGCCATATGATAAGGATGAATTGAGATAAATTAAGTATCAGGGAGAAAATTGATACCAAAGTCTACATCCCTTTTGGGAGGAATACCTGGGAGATCATCAGGGAAAATTTCTAAAAACTCATTAAAAGTTGGAACTAACTCGAGAGTAGGAATTTCGAAGATAGTATCTCTAACCAAAACTAGATGATAGATGCAAACTTTGAAATTCATTGTCCAAGATTTAAGGCATGAGATAAATTTTCCCTTCAATACGGAATTACTACCTTTTAATTCTAGGACTGGCTCAATAGGAAACTGAAATGTAACCATATGGGTTCTACAACATATAGATGCATAGCATGAATGAAGCCAATACGTATAGAGAATAACATCAAAATTGGTCATATCAAGCTCTACTAGATCAAATGAAGTGACTTTATGAAAAAATAAAATTGGACATTTTCTATAAACTCTCTTCGCCACAACTAAATCACCAATCGGAGTATAGACCGAAAAAGGCTCTTCCAAGATCTCGGGCCTAACGATGAATCTCATTGATATATAAGGAGTAAGAAATGATATAGTTTCACCCATATCTAATAATGCATAGAAATCAAAGTCAACGAATTTCAACATACTCGTGACCATATCGGAAGAATCCTTAACTTCTTCTCTAGCTTGAACGTCATAAAACCTATTTTGGCGTGGGCTACCACCTTGTGAAATTTGTCCACCTTGAGTTGTTTTACCTTGAGGAAGCCCTTCTTTTTTCCTGGTAGGACATTTGGAAATCCTGTTTCCCATCTTATCATATTCAAAGAATGCACCCGTTCAAACCAAACAATTACCTCCATGATGTCTCCCACAATTGGTACACTTACAATTAGTAGATCCACTAGCACCACCTTGTGCCTTAGGATTTAATACCCAATCTTTATCAAACCATTGACCCAAAACTTGTGAAAAACCTTCGCCATGAAACTTTTCTCCTTGTCGAAAACGATATCACCTCCACTGGATTTTTGTTATGAGAAAACCCACCTTCAAATTGAGCCCTCTTGGGATCCCTTATACCTCTCTCCTTAAGCTTTTTTCTTTCAATTTTCTCGTCATAAGTCATGAACCTAGAGATGTCCATCTCCTTAATGAGCATAGCAGTTTGACATTCCTTCATAACCAATTCTCACACTCTATCTCCAGTGATTAACCTATTCTAGAGCAGTTTGGTGATTACCCTATCCACCAAGGATGGAGCATACTTGGACAACTTTGTGAACTTAAGGGCATACTCTCTCACACTCATATTTCCTTTCTTGAGGTTTATAAATTCTAACACCTTCACCTCCCTTAAATCTATCACGACCCAAGCCTGGGGCCTAGACATGACACAGTGATTGGGAACCGGAGGATCTCAATAAAGCCATCTTAGCATACATCACATACATAAGGTTAAACAAACATAATAAGATAAGCAGAAGTATCAACTCAACGTAGAAGTCAAGGAAAGTAAACTCCAACCAACGGTCCAACATGGACTTACGTTAATTTAAAATGTCTAAGCATGACTATATTCTAGTCTAGATAGGGGCTTAGAACAAGATCCTAGCTCATTCGAATTATAAGAGTAAGTCAAAGTAGCAACACTAAAGAAAAGATATGTCCTCGATGAAATAAGGACTTACCAACTCTTGAGAACTAAAGCAACTCTTGCCATGAATACGAGGAGTGTGAGTATCGTCCATCCCTACAATATGAGACAATGTAAGCAAAACACACATTAATACATAGAAGGTACTAAGTATGTGAGTTATGCATGAAAAAGTAATGGAACATGAAAAATATAATATAGGATGCATGACCAATCATCATGAACATGAGTAAGTCTTAAAATCATAAAAAACATATGTGAACTTATGGTCAATGCATCATAAAACTTCATAGAAAATATCATATCTTAACATTAAAATTATGTGAGATAAGAACTTTAACCAACATCTTAAGATCATGAGAGCTAAAACATGGAATCTGATGTAACTCCTACATAAAAAAGATAGAGGCTACTTGCCAAGGTAGACTCCATGAGAAACAACTTTAACTTTGGGAGCTATATGTGGATCTGCTATCTAAGCCATGAAGGAACCTACGTGGGCAACATAGTTTGGGACTTTATGATGCAACTAGCATTCACTTGGATAACTAACTATGTTACTGGATCGAATCCCACCTAGAATTTCTCTTGGTGCTTAGTCAATATCCTAATGAAATTTTCATAACCCAACCCCGTAGGCTATGACGGGTGCCCTAACTGGACATATACGTGTACCTCTGCCTCCTACACAAAACCTGTCTCCTGATTATACTTAAAATGTACTAACAGGTAAGAAAACATACAAGCAGACAAGGCTATTGTAATGTATAGGGTCATTCTATAGTACATATATATGCGAGCCGACAAGGCCACCACGACACACGAAATGCCCCAATTCATAAGTCATATCAGCACAGATGTACATACACGCATATACGACTTATATACACACTAATATATAACTCATATATAGCTCATATAAAACTTATATACACACACAACCCACCTATATACAACCTACATCCGTATCCACAAACCTCTAAGAGTAAGGAGAACAGTAACATAAGGCTGGACAAGCCCCCTCCGTACTCGTGAACAAAACTAATATACACATCAAGGTTTAGTACCCAAAATCAGGCTTCAGCACAATGGAGCACTTTTGGACTATTGAGTGGGACTCCTATGCTGGCAGATCCCCAAACTGTGTACCTGTACCTGCGGGCATGAACGCAGCCCCCCAAGAAAGGGGTCAGTATGACAAATGTACTAAGTGTGTAAAACATAACATAGCATAACTGGAAACATATTTAAAGTGGAAAAGCAGGGAATCCAGTACATTATAAAAGAAGCCTCTATACCTGTACTTTGTGAATCATAAAAACATGAATGTTCAAATTATATCATATAGCCGGCCCTATCAGGGGTCCAGTGGATACACCTACAAGATCATCATAACCTAGTGCCATTGTCACGACCTAACTCCGTAGGCCATGACTGGTATCCGATTAGGACACCCATACGTACCTTTAGCGCCACTGAGTATGTTAGCCGAATAAACATATGAGGAAATCAAAAGAGATCACTAGAGAGCGCACGAATATAGATGTAGCATACGAAGGCTGTTAACGCCATCACGAAACATAAAACCCAAAACATATATACAGAACCCACATCACAAGTCTACAGACCTCTACAGAATGCTAGCCTAGTCATATGATGGGACAGGGCCCCGTCGTATCCTTGAATAAACAAATATTTATATTAAATGACCAGTATCAAAGTTAGGCTCCGGAACAGTAGAGCACTTCCAACATTGCTGAGTGGAAACCCTAAGCTGGCAGATCTCTAAAGTTAACATCTGTACCTATGGGCATGAAACGCATCCCCCCGAACAAAGGGGGGTCAATATGACATATGTACTGAGTATGTAAAGCATGGACTGTAACAAGTAAAGCCATTACCAGAACAGAAGGTGCAAAAGTGAGGTAAATACCCAGAATATCAAAATGCTTTTCATAACCACAAATAATGTATGCACATAAACATATGCCATATCCGGACCCATTATAGGACGTGGTGAACAAAACGTGGTCGTCACCCTATCACTGGCGCCACAGCATAGCATACATCAAGAGTAGGGAATATCTCCATAACAGATCATATCATATCAGATGGTCATATCATATCATATCATATCATATGTGGACATGGCATATCATAACTCCATAAATCCCATGTATAGGTCATACCTGCCGTTTCATATCAGGGCACGATGAACAATATAGAGAAGTACGCATGATAACAAAACCTGGCCTGGGCTCAGTGAAGTAAACATTAAGGCATCCAGGAGTGGAGTAGTGAGAAACTATATGCAATTTGAATCATATTTGAGACTCGACAGAATAATCAAAATGAGCTTTCGTTCAAAATCGAGACAAAAGTCATATCAAGTACCTTTTGAAAGTCACTATGGACTATATCAAGATAGAACTTCTGGAAATCATATATATGTATCAAGGCATTACAAAATATCTTTTGGAAGTCGAGAAATTGGCCATCCTAGTGGCTTTAAGAATAGGAACTTCTTTGGAATCATATGAAACTCATATACTTGCTTCGTAAAAACCATGCCAAAAAGAGAGATTACCTTTGTATACTTATGTCAAATCATGCTAAGAGAAGGAATAAGATTTACATACTTATGACAAAGACATGCTAAAAGAAAGTATAAGCCTTGCACACGTATGCCAAAACATGCCAAAAGAAGAAAATATTAGCTTTACATACCTGTTACGGGTTACTTTTTATCCCGTTCGTCTCGTCGTCCTTTAAACCTAAGTAACATAAAAGCAATACAAGTATTAACAACCCTTGTATTTCCAGCACCTTAGTCTACATACGAGTATTTGTAGAACTCATCCCCTCACTCGCCTTCTCGACTAGTTCCCTAACTAGTTAAAGAGTTAACGAAAATCGGGCAACATCTCCCCTATGATGTGCCCTATCCGAATTTCCAATTACACTCCTAACACCTATAGCCAACCAAAAAAATCACTTGACGCATGTGTTTAAGAAATTCACATCAACAATATACAACATAAACTCCAAACGACTCGCTCAAAACTATGATATCAAAATAAGGTTTCTAGTTTCCGTTTTGTAAAACATTTAACTATATAAAACAAGGGGTCATGTGGATGCAACCAGAACCCCTCACATCTCTTTTAGAACACATTTAGGCCCTGAAACACACACCTGCAGCCACACACCATAAGCACAACACCTTGCTTCGACTACAATTTAACTATAGCGACTCCAATTTGGTTTGTTTTGAACGTCCAGCATATTTATGAAATTTTCATATTTCCAGCCACTTACACAACGTATAATACACTTCATAACAATACCATAAACTCCAAATTGAAATTAAAACCCTTACCTTAACCTAAACTCGTCAAACTCGCCAAAACTATCAAAACGTGAATTCTGGACAGCCTACTGTCTTGTATTGTCGCTTAGTTTCGAAGGGATAATTGAGAGAAACAAGATTTGTGGCCTCAATTAAAGTTATAGACTTGTGTATTAGGGTCACATACAATTTTGAATAAACCCTACAGTAATTCTATACCAAACGATATGCCCAAAATATCAACAGAAGCCCGTGTAGGATTTCTGAAATGAAATCTGGGCAGCACCTCACCTATACTTCCTCATCCTTTTTCGAGACGATAAAGGCAAAACTGGGTTTTATAGTATTAATAAAAGTTATATCCCTATGAAATATCTTTCCAAAACATCTTGAATTACTCGAAACGAAGCTTTACACAAGGAGTTATACTATTATTACTAACAACAGTCTCATTCCAAAAACAGGTTTGTTGACCAGAATGAGAACCTCCTCGAAACCCCAACTATAAATTTTATGTTGTTAAACACCGTTGGTTAACCGAAGAATACCTTAAATAATTAATTCACAGAATGAAATCGGAGGGCTTACCTTGCTTAACCAAACCCGTAGCTCTCTCTCCATGTTCTCTAAGTTTTTCTCCAATTTTTTTAAGTTTAAAGATGCTGAAAAGTGAGTTGATCCAGAAATACACATGTATATATATATATGTCCTTAAGTGGGGACACATGGCAGCCCCTAGGGGTGACACATGGCAACCCCTAGGACGCCACCTCAATCATGCATCCAATCCAAAACCGCCATGTGGTAGCGTGGGGTCCACCCAAGCTACTGCATCACCTACTTGACCCTAAGTAGGTGCATCACCTGCTTGTCCAAGTAGGTGCATCACCTACTTGCTTCGAGTAGGCGCGTCGTTTCCTTATTTCTCTTTCGTGAGCTCATAATCTCGTCTTACTTCAAGAGCCTATGTATTGCTTGCTACTTAAGCTCGACGTATACTCAAGTAGCTTAGTAGGTAAAATGTCCCAAGTAATAACTTTCACAAGTAAGTCAAGTCCTACGACTCACTACTTGACCTCCAATTTCTTCCGGTTTCTTATGACCCTATTTCCAATCTTCTCTATTATGGAGTATCTCCTTCTCCTATTCCTTAGGATTATTTGATAGCGTTATAGATTATCCGACTCACATGACGACTTCTATGAAACTTAAGAGCCTTCCCAGAAACTTAAGAAGCTTAAGAAGCATTCCAAGGTACCAAAGTACGGGGTGTAACAGCTATCACCACTTTATTACAACACATCATATATATATATACATACATATACCGACCCTCTTGTGAGGGGCTCGGTGGACAATGCTGTGAATTATGGATGATTACTATTCCTAGCCTGGGATGCAGTGAAAGAAGTGTTACAGTATACACGAGGAGAGTAGTGAGTAACTATATTCAATTTAAATCGTTATCGGAGACTTGACAATATATGAAGGCTAAACTAGCGTCTGAGAATCAGGGTGGTAATATGATCAACTCGAGTGCCCTCTAAAAGCCATCAAGACTATATTAATTAACATCTCGGGGTCCTTAGATACATACCAAAGTAGTTCTAACCGCTTAAGGATTTCAGTGTACATGTAGTCATATAGTCTCTCCGATTAGAAACTTGTATATTCATTGTCTGTTTAATGTATAGTAAGTTCGAGGAAAGTAGTTCAACTACAGTGAGAGTTCACAATCCAGAAGAGAACAGGAGATATTTAGGAATGGAATTACTTCAGAGATCATATAAATTTCTACTTACCTCTACGATATGCCAAAAGAAAGAGAAAGAATAGGCTTTACATACCTCTTACGGGTTACTTTTTAACCCGTTCTTCTTGTCGTCCTTTGAACCTAAGTAAGATAAGAGAAAAATGAATATTAACAACCCTTGTCTGTCCATCACCTTAGGTTACACATGAGTATTCATAGAACTCAACTCTTCGCTCGCCTCCTCGATTAGTTTTTTAACTAGTTAAAGAGTTAACGGAAATCGAGCAGCACCTCCCCTATAATATGCCCTATCCAAATTTCCAATTACACTCCTAATAGCTACAGCCAACCAAAAAAAATGACCTTCAAGGTATATATATGACATTCATATCAATATTCTACAACACAAACTCCAAACGACTCGCTCGAAACCACGATACCAAAATAGAGTTTCTAGTTTCCATTTTGCAAAATCTTTAATTATACGAAACGGAGGGCCGGGTTGCTGAAAAAAGCAGAACCCATAACTCTTTTAAAGAATTTTCCAGAACCTCAACACACCACCACACAACCAGCATCTGCAGCATCACAATCATATCACAAACACAACCCACTATTCGACTTTAATTTAGCTATAACGACTTCAATTTAGATTGTTTCTAATTTCGATCATTCCTACGACTTTATCACACTTACAGCACCATAAAATATGTGTAACACACCCTATGACAACACCATAAAATTCAAATTGAAAGCAACGAACTTACCTTTTCCAAAATTGGCCAAAACTAGCCAAAACTTGCCTCGGAAACTCTTCTAACGCGATTAAAACGTCGTGGCTGCTTGCTGTCCATTTTGTGATGTTCCAAAACATGATTTTATAATATTAATACCTCCATATCATTGTGTTATACTCTAGATAATTAATACACAACATTAAATCAGGACTTACCTATTTTTTTCTCCCTTAGGTCGTCACTCTTTTCCCTTTAGTTCTAGGGTTTTTGGTCTTTGTTTGGCTGATGTTTTGAGCAAGGAAATAAATTATGAGTCATATATTATGTATATATATGCTTCCTAGTGGGTGACACATGTCATACCCTAAGGGTGAAATGTGTCCAGCCCGCATTGGGCCAACACATATATGCTGCCAATTAGGGGTTGCCACGTGGCAGTAGGGTCCACCCACCCTCACTCCCAAGCAGGCAGGTGAGTCACTTGCTTTCTTGAGGTTCTTCCTTGTGTCCTCTTCTCCTTGGTTCTATATTTCATCCTCTCCTCTTTCCCGTGGGTTCGTAATCTTGTCTTAGTTTAAGATCCTATGAAATCCTTGCTACGTAAGCTTGGTATGTACTCAAGTAACTCACGTATGTAAGACTTCTAAATTAGTAGTTTACGTAGATAATTCGAGTTCTATGACCCATCACTTGGCCTCCAACTCCTTCCGGATTCTTATAACTCTATTTCCAACCTTCTCTACTATGAGGTGTCACATTTTCCCCTCCTTAGAGTTGTTTGATAGCGTTTTGGATTGTCCGGGTCACATGATAACTTCTAAGTAACTTAAGAGATATTTCAAGGGTGTGGGGTATAACAACTCACACCTCTTTTAGACCACCTTCTAAGAGGCTTAAGCACCTTTCAAGAAGCTTAAGAACCTTCCAAGGTACGAAAGTCTCAAGGTACGATAGTACGGGATATAACATCCTTCTCCCCTTTAGGACATTCGTCCTCGAATGTTAAACAAAGCTTCCCTTAAGATGTTATACAAGTTATAGGAGACTTCTTTCAATTACAACAATGCATATCTTCATCAAACAATTAATATACAAGTTTTTAGGAGTTGGGGTTACATGTAGATATCGAGAATAGGTACGGATAATTGTGTCTCATGTCCTGTTCAGCTTCCCAGGTCATTTCTTCACGATTCCTATTTCTCCATAATACCTTGACCGAAGTTACGTCTTTAGTCCGCAGTCTTCTAATTTGCTGATCCAAGATGGCGATCGGTTGCTCTTCATAGGCCAATTCTTCCGTGACCTGGATGTCATCTATGGGATGTACTCGGGATGGGTCACCAATACAATTTCGAAGCATTGATACATGGAAGACTGGATGTACTGCTTCCAGGTCTGTTTGCAAGTCTAGTTCGTAGGCAACCTTTCCTATTCAGCGAAGGATCAAGTATGGGACAATATATCTCGGACTCAACTTTCCTTTCTTGCCGAACCTCATTACTCCTTTCATGGGAGACACTTTCAAAAACACCCATTCGCCCACTTGAAATTCCAAAGGTCGGCGTCGATTGTCTGCGTATGACTTCTATCGACTCTGGGCAGCTAATAATCACTCCCAAATAAGCTTTACCTTTTCCACTGCCTGTTGGACCATGTCTGGGCCTATGAGTTGCATTTCACCAATATCAAACCATCCAATGGGTGACCTGCACTTCCTACCGTATAAAGCCTCATATGGTGCCATCTGGATACTGGAGTGATAGATATTGTTGTAAGCAAACTCAATAAGTGGTACATACTTGTCCCAGCTGCCTTTAAAGTCAATTATGCAGACTCGTAACATATTCTCTAGTGACTGAATAGTGCACTCGGCCTGCCCATCAGTTTGGGGATGAAATACTATACTAAGGCTTACCTGTGTTCCCAAGCCTTCCTAGAATGACCGCCAAAAGTTGGCTATGAATTGGGATCCCCAGTCTGAAATAATAAATATGGGAACTCCATGAAGTCGTACTATTTCCTTGACGTACAACTTAGCATAGTCCTCGGCTGAGTATGTGGTCTTGACTGGGAGGAAGTGGGCTGACGTCAGCCTATCCACAATAACCCATATAAAATCCTGCTTCCGGAGAGTGCGAGGTAAGCCAGTAATGAAATCCATGTTAATCGCTTCCCATTTCCAAGTTGGAATCTCCATTTCCTGTCGTATCCCACCCAATTTTTGATGTTCAACTTTAATTTGCTGGCAATTTGGGCATTGGGCCACGAACTCTACTATGTCCCTTTTCATACCGTCCCACCAATATAAACATTGGAGGTCATGATACATCTTGGTTGACACCAGATGAATAGAATAACAGTCATGACGTGCCTCTCCCAGTACTTGCTGCCGCAAACTTGCAACTTCCGGTACACAGACTCTGCCTTGATATCGTAGTATCCCACCAGCCGTGATTTCAAATGGAGTCTTTCCCTTTTGGAGAGTTTCATCCCTATACTATGTTAGAACAGGGTCCTGGTATTGATATCAATTTATTTCCTCTATGATCGAGGATTCATTAACTCCTCGAACAGAAACCTCATCATCACCCGAATTAGCTAAGCGAACTCCCAGATTGGCGAGCTGGCAAATGTCACGAGTTATCTCATTCCATTCTGATCGTACATCTGTCAGGCTACCCATTGATTTATGGCTGAGCGCATCCGCCACCATATTTTCCTTTCCTAGGTGGTATAAAATGTCGATATCATAGTCCTTCAATAACTCCAGCCACCTTCTCTACCATAGATTTAGCTCTTTCTACTTTAAAATATACTGGAGGCTTTTGTGGTCCGTATAAATATCAACATGTACACCATACAGGTAGTGTCTCCATATTTTTAAGGCATGGATCACCGCTGCTAATTCTAGATCATGTGTTGGATAATTCTTTTCATGCTTCCTAAGCTGCCAGGAGATATAAGCTACTCTACCATTCTGCATCAAAACATATCCTAGCCCAATACCGGAGGTGTCACAATAGATAACGTAGATGTTTGTTCCATCAAGGAGAGTTAGAACAGGAGCTGTAGTCAATTTTTCTTTTAACAACTGAAAGCTCCATTCACAAGCATTAGTCCATTAGAACTTAGCTGCTTTTTGAGTCAGTCTTGTTAAAGGCGCCGAAATGGAAGCAAACTTTTCCACGAACCTTCTATAGTACCCTTCTATCCCCAAGAAGCTACTTACCTCCATAGAGGTTATAGGTCTTGGCCAAGCCTTTACGGCCTCAATCTTCTGCATATCTACGCGAATACCGTCACTCCCAATAATATATCCCAGAAAAGCCACTGAAGTTAACCAACATTCACATTTAGAGAACTTAGCGTACAATTTATAGTGTTGGAGTACCCCTAGTACCACCCACAAATGATCTGCATATTCCTTCTATGATCGTGAATAAATCAGAATATTATCAATAAATAAAATCACGAAAAAATCTAGAAATAGTTTGAACACTCGGTTCATCAGATCCATAAACACCGCTGGGGCATTTGTCGGCCCAAAAGACATCACTTTGAACTCATAATATTCGTACCAGGTTTTGAATAAGGTCTTTAGGATATCTGTCTCTCTTACCCGCACCTGATGATAGCCTGACCGCAGGTCTATCTTCGAAAAACATTGAGCACCCTGCAACTGATTAAACAAATCATTAATCTTTGGGAGGGGATATCTATTCTTAATTGTTACCCTGTTCAGCTGCTTGTAGTCGATGCACATCCGCAACAACCCATATTTCTTCTTCACAAATAGTATCGGTGCTGCCCATGGTGATGTGTTGGGCCTAATAAAGCCTTTTTCCAGCAAGTCTTTCATCTGCTCCTTTAAATCTTTTAACTCCATGGGCGCCATTCTATATGGAGGGATAGAAATAGGCTGAGTATCTGGTAGCACGTCTATAGTGAACTCTATCTCCCATTTAGGAGGAAGACCTGGGAGTTCATCTGGGAACACATCTGGATATTCATTGACCATGGGCACCGACTGAAGAGTTGGCACCTCTGCTTCCAGATCGTGCAGGTGGACTAAATGATAAATATACCCCTTTCCGATCATTTTCCTTGCCTTAAGGTATAAAATAAACTTACCCTTCGGCGCTACTGTGTTCCTCAACCATTCGATAATTAGTTCATTAGGGAACTGGAACCAAACCACTTTATTTCTACAATCTACATTGGCATGACACAAAGCTAACCAATCCATACCCTTAATAACATCTAACTCCACTATATCTAACTCTATCAAATCAGCCAAGGTATGATGACTATATACATTTACCGGGCAATTTCTATATACTTGCTTTACCATAATAGAATTCCCTACTGGTGTAGCCACTTCAAATGATTTTAACTCAGGCTTAATTCTAAGTCTACTAGCAACAAAAGGAGATATAATGACAAAGTAGAGCCTGGATCCATCAATGTATATACGTCCCGAGAAAAGATCGATAATGTACCTGTGACCATATTTGGCGATGCCTCCTGGTCCAGTCTACTGGCCAAAGAATATATACGGTTGGAAGGGCCGCTATAACTAGAAGCTCCACCACGGCCTCTAGCACTGCCTACTGGTGTATGCATACCTCGCCCCATCGAGCGCATAGCCACAGAAGAAGAAGAACCCGCAAATGACCCAGTTGGCTGAGCTGCACCACTTAAAGTACTTTTAAATGGACATTCCCTCAAAATATGGCCTTGGCGGCCATAAGCAAAACAAGCACCTCTAATCCAGCGACATTCTCCAGAATGAGGTTTATTACAATGGGGACACTGGGGCATCGGTGGTCTTAACTGTCGAGAACCTTGGTTCACCTGTGTACCTGAAGCTCTGGAGCTTTGACCAGCCCCTGAATACCTGGTGCTCTCAAATCTTCCATCTGGAACCTATAAAGGTGCACTCCGAGCTGGATGGGAGGGATATCTACCGAACTGCTGAAACCACCCACTTCGAAATTCCCTCGAATAACCAGCTGACCTAGCCCTCTTGGGCTGACTTCTATCCAACCATCTGTCAGGCTGACGCTTTCTATGTCGCTCCTCTACCCCTTGGGCATATGCTTGTACCCAGGTGATATCCATGCGGGGCTGAGAAGCCATAGCCATACAATAATCGACCAAATAAAGGCCCAAGCCCATCTTGTAATGGTGCACCCTATCTTCCATATCCACTACCACTGTGGGGGCATGCCTCGCCAATAAGTCAAACTCGAGGCTATAGTCTCGAACATTCCTGGCATTCTGCTTCAAACTGTAAGAATTTATCGACCCTATCTCATCTCATTTCTGGAGGAAGAAAGTGGCTAACAAAGGCTTCCATAAATTCATCCCATTTAATAAGACTAATTGAAAAGGTTAAATAACCCATAGTAAGAATTGTGAAAAAGGTTAAGAAGTATTATACCAAGGGATTGAATGGGAATAGGATAAAATGTGAATATAACGAGGATTGTTATAGAAATATGGAAATCCCAGTAAGAAAGTGGTCGAAGATATGACATGAACCATGTGATTGGAATATAAAGATAGGTGTGAAATGGAAAAGCGAGCTATGGAATAAATAAGGAAGACTTATCAAGTTCTGTAAGGAAAGTTTCGAATAAAGGTTATATAACGGTGGAAAGGATAGCTAGTGCAAGGAAATAAAGAGTAATATGGAATTCCTTGTGCACAAAAAAAATGGATATGAGCGGAAGGAATGATAAGGAAGTTTTAACAAAGGCACCCAAGATAGACACAAGTAACTGAACACGAGGACGGAACGAAAGGAGAATGTATAGTTACAAATTTAAAGGGGTAGTGCAACAACATAGTGTTAAGGTAGACCTATTGTTGAGGCAAGCATGATATGTTGTTGAGAAAGTGAGCATCGGGCGCACGATAATAATGAATGCTCATGAGGCATAAAGAATTATTGTGTATATGTGATTGGACTACCAACAATTCGACTAGATCAGCACCTCACAATTATGGTAAGATGTCCTACATGTGCGATCAAAGGTATGGATAATATAAAGGAAGGCATATATATAGTGCAATATACCAAATATATTGGAAAAGAATCATACGCATTTGAAAATTTTGAAATAAGGGTGTAAAGTAGGACACAAACAGATAGTGATATGGGAATACCCTAAAAGGGGGGAAGTGGCTTCAAGTGAGATCCCATACTAGCATGAATTAACAAGATCTAAAAGCCAGCAGTGAACAGATAGAATCCATGATACCTAAGACGGTGCTAAGAATTATTAGTAAGGACCTTGAATAGTATAACGTCAAAGAATGGGTGCACACAAAGTGGATGAATACGACAAGAGAATCATAATAAGAACTTAAAGATACTGTAAGGGATAGCTAGGCTACACTTGACTAAACATTAAGATATTGGTAACAGAGTTACTGGCTACTGACATTGTGCTATATAAGTAGCAAAAGAGAAAGGATAAGAAATCTCTCCTATGGTAGAATATGAGAGAACTTAAGAGTAAGTAAAGGAGGCGGAACAGGTATGAAAATATAAACTGCAACTACGTGTTAGTATAAAGAAATATGCGGAGCATAATAAACTAAGAGAAGAAAAGACTATGATTAGAATTAAATACACTCTCTACAAATTGTGCAAAATAGTTATGCAACCTACAACTATTTGTATGCTAAGGATAAGATCAGATGGTTACTTGGTAAAAATAATAAGAATTCAATAACAACAGGGTGATTGCAATATTTTTGATACATGAAAGGAAAGTATAAGATGGCTTGAGGAAAAACTAGTAAGACATGACTAGTATTGAGGGCAAAATCCATAGTGAGCCCTGACATCAACCAAAGGAGGTAAGAGATAAAATAGAGTATGCATGAAGACTAGTGTGGCAACACTAAGGCATTTGTTAAGCTTATCTAAGTACCTACCCAGGTTCGTGTAAAGATAGCAATATGATGTGGGGCAAGAGAACTAGAAACAATATCTGAATGGAAGCAAAGTAGAATATAACTAGAGTACTACAAGTTAGGGTAAGAGAAATTATAGGATAACGTAAACAGAATTGGGCATCAGAAGCCTGGTAGCCTTTTACAAGAAATAGAAATCCTGACTTGGAAATGAAAAGCAGTTAATATGGATTATAATATAGGCTGACCTCGCATCCTACAGAAGCATGAGTTCAGATGGATTATGGTAGATAGGATGACAGAATCAACCTATTTTCTTTCAGTTAGGAAGACATATTCAGCTGAGGGTTATGCGAGATGATATATTAAGGAAACAGTATGATTTCACGAAGTTCCCACATCTATTATCTCAAATAGGGAAGTTCAATTTGTGGCTAACTTTTGAAGATTATTCTAGAAGGGATTGGGAACATAGGTGAACCTTGGTACAACATTTCACCCCCAGACTAATGGACAAGATGAGCATACTATCCAGACGCTAGAAGATATATTGTGGGCCTGCATTACTGACTATAGGAGTAGTTGGGATGGCTATTTGCCACTTAGTAAATTTGCTTAGTGAAACACGATTGATAGGCCCAGGAATGCCTCAACAAATTTTTGAATCGACATAAGTCATAGACAGATAATCGACATCGATATTTAAGGCTTGAAGTTGAGGATTGAGCATGTTTGAAAGAGGCACCGATGAAAGGTATAATAAAATTTGACAAGAAAGGGAAACTTAGCCCAATATGTGTGGGTCCTTATTAGACCATTTATAGGATAGACAGAGCTGCCTATGAGTTGGAGCTACCATCGGATTTGGAAGCGGTACACCAAGTCCCTTAGGTGTCAAGGCTTCGCAAAGGTATAAGTGACCCTTCCAAAATAGTTTCTATGGAGGATATCCATGCAACAAGGGGTTATCCTACGAGGAGTAACCTATCGCCATTAGGGATCGACAGATTAGAAGGTTTTGAACTAGGGACATGGCTTCCGTCAAAGTCTTATGACAAAATAAGACTAAAGAAGAGTTGACCTGGGAGGCCGAAGATGAGATGGAAAAGAGATATACGTACATGTTCCCTAGGTCTATAGGAAATCTAAACTCCTAGATTAGTTGAGTTGATGAATAAAAGGACTATAGGTGACAACTATTACAGAAAAACCCAGAAATCCTCGTGAGACCTTATGAGACTAATTAACATTCGAGGACAAATGTTCTAAAGGGGGAAGGATGTTATACCCGTGCTTTTGCACCTTGGGATATTTTCTTACATCTCTTGAAAGGTGCCACGTGATCTAGATTATCTACTACTCTATCAAATAAATCTAAGGAAAGGAGAATGAGATACACCATAGGAGGGACGGTTGGAAATGGGTCTAGAGGGGATTGGAAGGAGTTGGAGGCCGAATAATGAGTTGTGGTACTTGACTTACTTGAGTAAGCTACCAACTTGGACGTCTTACATAACTAAGCTACTTGAGTATATGTCGAGCTTAAGTAGAAAGAAATACATAGGCTCTTAAAGTGAGACGAGATTATGAACCCACGGAAGAGAAATAAGGAGACGACACACCTACTTGAAGCAAGTGGGTGATGCACCTACTTGAAGCAAGTAGGTGACTCACCTACTTGGGGTGGACCCCACTACCATGTGGCAGCATGTGGGTGGATGCATGGCGTGAGGTGGCACCCTAGGGGGATGCCGTGTCACCTCCTAAGGAGGTTTATATATGTGTTATATTCTGGAGTATATCTCATTTTCAGCATGTTTTTCCTTGGAAAAGAGAAGACAAAAACCTTAGAAAGCTAGAGAGGGAGCTATGGCTTTGGCTAGAGGAAGGTAAGTCCTCCATTTTCGATCCGTGAATTAATTATTTAAGGTATCCTACGGTGATATAACTATGTTTAATAGTGTAAAATTTCTATTTGGTGCAGCAAAAACGTGACACAAATAGTCCACTACGTTTTGGCACGTTAAGAGGACTTTAGAGGCAAACATTGGCAAGTTTTGGACAAGGTTAGGTCTTCCCTTTCAAAGTGGAGTTAATAATTTTTTTATGGAGTGTATTACATGTATTCAACAAAGATGGAAATAAGAGAATTGTATAAGTATGCTTGGCGGTAAAAACAAACTAAATTGAAGTCGTTCTAGCCTAGTTAAAGTTGTTAAGGTTGTATAGTGTTGCGATTGTGGCATTGTCTTTGGAGATGGTTTTATGACATGTTACAGGGATGTAATGTGGGTTAAAAGAGTTGTGGGTGCTTCTTAGTGCAGCCACCTAGCCCTCCAATCTGCATGGTTAGAGATTTTATGGATTAACGATTGAAAACCTTATTTTGGTATCGTGATTTTGGGCGAATTGCTTGGAGTTTGTATTGTGTAATATTGAAGTAACTTACTTGGATATATTCTGCTGATTGATGTTGTTTGTTTGCTTCTAAGGTTTGGGGGTTAAATTGGAAGTTTGGATAGGGCAAGTTATAGAGGAGATGCTGCCCGAATTCCGTTAACTTCTAACTAACTAATAGACTAGTCGAGACTAGTCAAGAAAGGCGAATAAGGAATTGGTTCCTATGGGTAGTTGGTGGTGGAATTATAAGTTGGAAGGTCTAATTTCACTAACTTTAGTATTACTTTTGTGTTAAATATGTTAAATAAGTAACAAAGTGAGCTTCGATGCAAGTAGTCCATAACAGGTATATGAAGCTACCCTTTATTCTCTTTTCGCATGTCTTAGGTATAAGTGACAAATGATATGTGTATGAAGCTTGGGGTAATTCTATTCATGAGCTCTGAATATGATGCATGACTCATAATTCTGGTTCACTTCTGAATGACAAGGCTCTTAAGTAGTTGATTTATCCCCCTCGAGACTTCTATATGTGTGAAATAATAATTGGATGCATAGGAAGCATGAACCATAATTCTTATGTACTTCTTGATTTTAAAGTTCTTAAAGTAGTTGAGCTACTACCTTCGAGTCTCCTATTTGATGAATAATAATTGAATGCACAAGCTCCCCTCCCTAAAGGCTCTGAAATGATCAATGTCTCTGATTGCATAAATTATGCCTCTTATTCCATAAGTTGAGTCTTTGACCACTTACGTTGTGTTTATTATTGCATAAATTGTGTGGCATTATGTTGATACATGTCTGTGATCTCTGAGGCCCCACCTATTGTGAGCTTAATGACATCTAAAGGGGTACCTCGGATAATTACTCCTCGGGTCTTCAGGTGACGGTTCACTTGACTATTTCATTAAGTCTCAAATGATGACTTAGTTGTATATGGTTTCTCACTACTCTACTCGTGCACACTGTAACCCATCTTCCTCCGAGTCTTATAAGGGGGCCAGGAACACAGTCGTGCCTAGCTTTACTATTCGTTCACTGAGTCCCGGGCCTACTATATATATGTATGAAGTATATAAGGATGTAATGTTGTATATGATGACGTCGTATGTAATGATACTCATCATCGAGTCCAGGTCTATATATATATATGATGAGATGATGGAAAATGTGGATCGGGCCGTACGTTCTTCGACATTGTTTTAAAATATGGATCAGGCCGTAAGTTCTTCGGCATTATTTTAAATTATGGATTGGGCCAAACGTTCCTCAGTATATTTTACTATGTGATAATGGCACTGATTCCCATAGTGGGTAGGGTGCGGTACGACATATACACTACTCTTTCACCAAGACCCTCACTAAAGGGCCGGATATGATAGATAGGCATACATATGAGAACATAGTGAGGTACTTGTAATATATGAAATAATGTCATATATGATGGTATGATGCCGTTTATAATAACATGGCAACACCGAGTCCCACAGCGGGCCGGGAGTGATATGTGAGGATGATATACATTCCCTCTTTTCATAAGATGCAGGTATAGTGAATTATTAACTATCATACTTGTTTCCTGCATCCCTATTTCAGTTTTTATCTCAGTTATGTTATGTTATGCTTTATATACTCAGAACATATATCGTACTGACCTCCCGTTCTCCAAGGGGCTGCGTTTCATGCCCGCTGGTACAGCTGTTTATTTTGGAGATCCGCCAGCTTAGGATTTCCACTCAGCTATGTTGGAAGTGCTCCACTGTTTTGGGGCCTAACTTTTGATGTTGGTCATTCAATGTATATATTTGTTTATTCAGAGGTACGGCGGGGGCCCTGTCCCACCATATAATATAGTTAATACTCATAGAGGTCTGTAGACATGAGTATGTGGGTTATTTGTGAGTTTGTTCAATTATAAATATTTTTATGTTATGGCAGCCTTGTCAGCTTCCGTGTCCTTTCATGATATAATACGAATAAAAGAGCCTACATGTACATGAAAATATTGTTACCTACTGGGGTTCTTGTTTATAGTTCTTATACTTGATAGTTATATATATGGGGGTCCAGGTCGGACCCCAGTCGCGGCCTACGGGGTTAGGTCATGACAGGTAGACTCCGTGACAAACAACTTTAACTTTGTGAACTATATGTGGATCCACTAACTAAGACGTGAAGACAATCTATGTGGGGCAATGTAGTTTGGGACTTTAGGTTGCCACTAAGATTCCTTTAGGTAACTAACTACATTACCGGACTGAACCCCACCTAGAAGTCCTCTCGGTGCTTAGTCAATATCCCAATGAAAATTTATTAAAATATGATCATAAACATTATAGGAAGAGATAGTAACTATTTATCAATCCATCTTTATAAAACATAATAAGAGTAGCTCATTAAATTTAGTGATTCATGGGAATCCATAACTTCGGTGAGAATTGTCCTTATATCCATCTTTAAACATGAGTGTGTGAGAGTTGTACTTATCACACCATAATAACTATCTTGGACCATAATTGATCATCATCATAACTTTCATCATTAAATCCCAATATCAACTTTATTCATAGAAACTTTTCTTAAAAATAATTGAACTCGTAATCAACTCATGAAAATCATATTTGAACCTCATAATAATTATTGAAAGTAACATGATGCATGAGAATTCATAATTCAACTTGAAATCATGCAATTTATGTAGAAACATGCATAGAATAATAAGAGTAGCTCATTAACTGTAGTGATTCATGGGAATCCATAATTTCAGTGAGAATTGTCCTTATAACCATCTTTAAATATGAGTGTTTGAGAATTCCACTTATCGCACCATAACAAATATCTTCGACCATAATTGATCATCATCATAACTTTCATCATTAAATTATAATCTCAACTTTATTCATAAAAACTTTCCTTGAAAATTATTGAACTCATAATGAACTCATGAAAATCATTGTTGGACCTCATAATCATTATTGAAAGTAACATGATGCATGGGAATTTATAATTCAACTTAAAATCATGCAATTCTTATAGAAACATGCTTATAATAATCATTGATAACAATTTTAAATAAAATTGGAATAGCCCGATGTAATTCATCAAAACTAGGGTTAATAACAATTGGAAATTGAAGAATACTTTGAGGAAATCTTGGGACTCCATGGGTGAAAGGAACCCATGTATAAATCCCCATATCACATGGTAAAATCTACTCAAAATTAATGAAGAACCTTAGTGGAGTTGAAACCCCAGCTTGACACTTGGAGAAAGACCTTGAGAGAATTTGTGTTCCTGCCTTAAGAGAATTTAGATGAATATTTTAGAATGGGGGAAATTTCAAAGGGTTGGGTAGTTATAGGCTTGAACTTGGCCATAATTGTGTTTAGATACATTGAACCGAACCTTTGGAAAAGATATATTTACCCTTTATTAAGAACTCAAACTTTGATCTACGAGGTGACTTGTACGACTCATCCTCAAGTCTACAACTCATAGACTTGAGTCGTAGTGTAGTCCTAAGAAAGACCCAAAAACTCAAGCCTCAAAATTTTTATTATGAGTCAAGTTTACAACTCATCATCATGTTCACGAGTCATCATACTAACTTTTCCTGCAGATGTGCCAAAATCATAAAATAAGGGCATCTGATATTTTCTTACAAGTCGTAACAATGACTCATAGTCTATCTTATGAATCATCAAAGTTGTTTATCCTAAAGTTATAAGAAGACCTTGATTTTGAGTTATCTAAAGTTTTGCTACGATTCGTCCTTACGAATCATCAACATGACGATGACTCATCCTACTGAGTCATGAGACTTCTCCTGAGGGTAAAATTGAACAAGTGCAAAATCTTCCTATACAACTTGTTCTTATGAGTCGTAGAAACATCTATGAATTGTAGAGTGGGTCGTATACTTAGATCCAGTCAAAATTTTAAAAATTTATCCTTAATTCTAACTTTTTGACTTGAAGGGTCTTACAGTTTTTGGGTTATCCGAATTCCATTAGGCCATTGGAAGATATGATTATTGAAGAAAATTTGACTTATAAGGAGGTTCTGGTGGAAATATTAGACCGGCAAGTGAATAAGCTAAGGAGCAAATAAGTTGTATCCATCAAAGTATTATGGAGAAATCTACAAGTTAAGACTGCTATGTGGGAAGTTGAAATGGATATGATGAAATGATACTTATATCTCTGTCCCTATACTCAAACCTAAGGTAGTAAGTTGTTCTTATTCAAATCAATTGAACTCCTACGTATTCAATTCCACCTATGTAATTCATATGCATGCATGTTCATGAAGATTGAGTTTTTATTCATGTTTTATGTTAAGTTTGAAAATCTAATGTTCTACATATTTTTAAGGTGTCATGGTATTCATGTTGGGTTGCTAGTCTTCTTTTTGTTTTATTTTTATTTAAATTTAATTTCATTCGAGGATGAATGTTCACAAGGGGGATATATTGTAAACCCCAAAAGTCAAAAAGTTTGGTCCAAGGAGAAAATCTCAAAATGATGAGTGACTTCAAGTCCATGAGTCACTATACGACTCGTAGAGCTTTCTACGACTTGTAGGAATGAGTCGTACGATTAGTCCTTGAAACTATTTAGGGACCATCTCCAAGAGAAGTCCCATGAATCAATATTACGACTCGTAGTCTTGTTGATGAGTCATAAGGACGACTAGTACCAAAACTTCAAAGACAAATATTTTGCTAGTTTTTCAGACCTGTAGGATGGATTGGGTCTATGAGCCGTAGACTAGTTGATGAGTCATAACAACGACTCATTGATGAAAATTCAGAGGCTCCTAAATCTTCGGAAATTCAGGACCCTTCACGATGACTCAAGTCTATGATTCGTGGACTTGAGGAGGAGTCGTAGAAGTGGATCCATAATCCCAAAGTTCAGTTTAAAGAAGGGCAATTATATCTTTTCCCGAAGTTCATTGCAATGTATCTAGACACTATTATGGCCAAGTTCAAGCCTATAACTACCCATCCCTTCAAATTCCCCTCCTATTCTACTTATTCTTCAAAATTTCTTTAAGGAAAAATCACAAATCCTCTCAAGCACTTCTTCAAATTTAGAGCTAGTATTCAAGTTCATAGAGGTTTTTCTTCAATTTTGAGTTGATTTCACCATGGTATGTGAGGATTGATCCATGGGTTTCTTTCACCCATGGAGTCCCAAGATTTTCTCAAAGTTTTTCTTCCAATTTCAATTGTCTATTAACCCTAGTTTTTATGGATTGGGTTGTTTCAATTTTCTTTTAATTGTTATTAATGATTATTCTAAGCATGTTTTTTTATGAATTGCATTATATCAAGTTGAATTACTATTTCCCATGAATAAAGTTATTTTCAATCATGCTTACATTGGATTTTATGTTATAGCTCATACGGTCTTAAGATGTCAGATAAAGGTTTTATCCCACATTCCAAGTTGTATGCAAAGATGAAAAGTTTATTGTGAAGTTTTATGATGCATTGACAATAAGTTTGAATGATATTCCAAATGCGTTA
Source organism: Solanum dulcamara (assembly GCF_947179165.1). Lineage (NCBI taxonomy): Eukaryota > Viridiplantae > Streptophyta > Magnoliopsida > Solanales > Solanaceae > Solanum > Solanum dulcamara. The sequence continues at coordinate 28,352,215 of NC_077242.1, forward strand.
AAGTTGTTTTTTGCTCATTATGATTGGTCATGCATTGTAAGACCCTAGATATGTTGAAGGTCTAAACCCAAAGCTCAAAGGAGTAAATATCAAAAAATTACAAAACCTGGCACCAGGAGCTAACAACGGGTTCCAACACGGGTTGTGGAAAGCATCATGGACCATGGTGAACAAACATGGTAGAGATTTAGAGACTAGGACTGGCAGGGAAGGAACCATGATAGAGAACCACGGATCGTGGTGAGGACGATGGACCATCATACCTTCCGTGGTGACCCCTCCCCAAGACCATCAAAAACATTTCCAAGGAAAGGTCCACATATAACCACCAGGGATCGTGGAATATTCCATGGACTGTGGTGTATCCCCGTGATAGTCACTCTGCAGGCCTCCGGCAGGACCTGCACCATGGCCACCTTTGATGGCCCATCGTGCATTTTAAGGACCGTGAAGAAATTATGTGATGAAACATCAGAGACTTACCTTGCAAGTTGTTTTCAAAATATTTTCAATTTCCTTTGCCAAGAGAGCCCCACCACAGGCCGTTGTGAGCACCAAAAACTGTGAAGGGTCCCCGTGAAGCTCGTTCTAGTCTGATATTAAAAGGGAAATTTTAGTTTGTTCTGGCATTTTAAATTAAAGTGGAGTCATTTTGAGGGAAAGATTCTGCCATGTAAAGACCCTAAACCCTTTCAAGACCTCATTCTTTACACATAGATTCAAGACACTTAAATCATCTCCTATCAAATCTCCCAAAAACTCCAAGGCAAGATAAGAGTTTCATATCAAGGCCTCTCCAAGTCTCCATTCCTTCTCAATTCTTCATTAGGTATTTGTTTTCCCCAAGGTATCTGCGTTTCATCTATGGGTTCTTCCACCCATAGAGCCCAAATGTTTTTCTCAACTTGATATTTCAAATTTTAAATGATGAATTCTATGGGATTTTACATGATAACTCTAAATGCATAGATTATAACATATTTGAAGTTAATTTACTTATGTTGATATATATTGACTCTCAATTTCATGAAAAGAATAATTTTCTAAGGTGCCTATATGAAGGCTTCAAGGTGGCTTGAAAGTGTATATTTGTGGGTTGTTTTAAGAGGTGTAATTTGATGCATTTTCCATCACTCTCATGCATACAAGAATTCTTTAAAGGCATATAAAAGTTTTATGAAATGAACCCACCTAGTTTTTCTCATGCTAAAGTAAAGTAGAAATTAAAACTTTACTCCAAATGAAAGTTTATGAAGAAAATGTTTATGTTGAGGGAGTCTTATGAAATGATTGAATGATGATGAAATGACTTCTTAGCCAAATAAATGATTCAATATGAAAGGACAATTCTCACATATTTGAATCGACTAAAATATTTTAATGAGTTATTCCACCGAATGATGATTTAATATCTAAAGTTATATAGATGTTTATGCTATTATGATGTCTAAATGTTATTCTGTGGGATTGACCTAGCACCGAATGTGACATGTAGATTGGGACTTGACCTAAGGGCTCCTTAAGTAAAGTCTCATGTTGCATTACCTATGCGCAAACATAGGAGGCATTGTACACTATTTAGGTTAGTGGATACATGATTAGCCATTAAAGTTAAAGCTTACGAAATGATTAAAGTTTATGAAGTTCTACCCGATAAGTAGTATCTCCATGTCAACGTAGGGGTTATGTTGAATTCTGTGTAATAGCTCGCATGGTCTTAAATTTTGGTTACGGCCACTTTCCCACAAATTTAATATTTTAAAGGTTTCATATGATGTTTTATCATACATGCATTCACTCATGCATATTGTTTATAAATGTGTAAATGTTCTTCCTTGTATAGCATGCTCACATACTTCTGCCTACATGATATCGCAATATAGAAACCAGCGTTGCTCCACACTTTTCTCCCAGCATCTAAGTTTGATCATCGAAAGCTACTACTATTTGTTGAATTTCCATGTTTCGGTAACAACACCCCTATATTTTTAGCTTATGTTATGTAAAGACTCTTGAGTTACTTTTGGTGTCTTTTGACTAAAATCTTGAGGTTGACCTAGGGACATGTCTTAACCCCGCCAAGTCTTAAATGTAGAAGGTTTGATTAGACAACAAAATGTATAATGTTGAAATTGACTATGACTCTTATTCTATGTTAGATCCTTTAGTCCCATCACCCCCATTTATGTTTCTGCTTCTTTCTTCATCACTACCCATGAGCAGCCTAATAAATGCTATGAGACTTGGGTGAGGTACCTCCGGGTGCTTCATTCAGCGTGTTACATCTAGGCCCTAGGATTGGGTCATAACAAACATGGTATCGAAGCTCAAGGTTTGAAATGATCCTTAGAGTCCAACATACCCCATAAAATAGGGTCTTGTTCATGGTTGTAAAGCGCGCCTAAACTATGAATAGGAGAGTATGAGACATTTAGGAAATTTTTCACTTCTTTCAAATTCATGTCGTGCCTTAGAGTATCCTGACTTCCTCTGACTAACGTCATATTTTGTGTTCCCTTGATAATTCCTCGAGTAAGAGCACCTCCAATAGCAAGGGTTGACGATGAGGATCAAGTATCTCTAGTTTGTGATGCCCCACATCATGAAGAAAGGATAACCCATGCAGAGTTTTGCAATATCATCACATTATTGGATCAAGTCATAGCCAACAAGAGGAATCAAGGCATTCCCCCTCCTCAAGTGCAAAATCCAACTTGTAGGATTTGGGATTTCCAAATAATGAATCTACTCGAGTTTGACGGTTCTAAAATAGATGAGTCCCCTATGGAGTTTATTGATGAGATGTATCAAATTATTTCTATCATAGGTGTACCTCTAAATGAGTAGGCCGAGCTAGTGTCCTATAAACTTAAGGGTGTGGCATGAGTTTGGTATGGAAAATGGGTTGTTGAGAGGGATGAAAAGATGGGGCTGATAGGAAGGAAAGAGTTCAAGAGGCCATCCTAGACCACTTTTTTCCATTAGATCTAAGGAGGCCAAGATCCAAGAGTTCATCAAGCTCCTTCAACGGAGTATGAGTGTTAGGTAGTATGCCCTAAAATTCACTAAGTTGTAAAATTATGCTCCCTACATGGTCTCAGACCCCCGAGCAAGGATGAGCAAGTTCATTTCTGGTGTCTCAAGCTTAATTTCCAAGGAGTGCAAGATGTCCATGTTGAATAAGGTGATGGAAATCTTCTGGTTGATGAATTACAAGGATCAAATAAAACAAGAGAAGTTTAGGAAGAGATCAAGAGGGTACAAGAATGCTAAAGTGGCAAAGGTCTAGTTAATGCAACAATGGTAAGGTCCAAGGTAGGCAACAGTTTGTGGGTAAGGTTCTATCAATATTCCTCCTCCCAAGTTCAGAAAAGACAAAGGGTATTAATCCAATGGTCCCAAGAGGAAATTTTGGTGCCCAAGAGTTTCCTGTTTGCAAAAAGTGTGGGAGGACCCATAAAGAGGAGTGCTTAGCGGGCTCTAATACATGTTTCAAATGCGGCAAGTCGGGTTATCATGCTCGAGATTGTAGAGGTGGTGGTGGTGGTGGTGGTAGGCCTCAAGGCCAAGTTGCTCATGGCCAACAACCTCAAAGAGGTGGTCAACCCACCACCCGTTTCTATGCCTTGCATGGGAGGCAAGAAGTAGAGGACGCAGCAGATGTTGTTACCAGTATGTTAAAGGTCTTTACTTTTGATGCGTATACATTATTATATCCGTGTGCAAACTTGTCGTTTATTACTCCATTTTTAATCTAATAGGTTTGATATATTTCCAAAAATGTTATTAGAGCCTTATTTTGTGTCTACCCCTATTGGTGAGTCGATTGTGGCTAGAAAAGTCTATATAGCTTATCCCATGTCCATCTTGCATAAAGTTATCCCTTGTGATCTCATTGAGATTGACATGGTAGATTTTGATGTTATACTTGGAATGGATTGGTTACATGCATCTTATGCTTCCATATATTGTAGGACTTGTCGAGTCAAGTTCCAATTCCTAAATGAGTCTATTCTTGAATGGGATGGTCATGATTTGGTAGTGAAGGGTAGGTTCATTTCTTGTCTTAAGGATCAAAATTTGATTGCTAAAGGTTGCATCTACCACATTATAAGGGTTAGGGATGTCAACTCTGAAAGTCCTCCTCTTGAGTCGGTCCCCGTTGTGAAGGAATTTCCTGATGATTTTCCTGATGACCTTCCAGTATCCTTCTTGAAAGGAAAGTTGATTTTAGTATCGATCTTCTCCCCGACACCCAACATATCTCTATTCCTTCCTATTGAATAGACCTAGCGGAATTAAAGAAGTCAAAGGAATAATTAAAGGATTTGTTAGAAAAAGGATTCATAAGACCAAGTATTTCACCATGAAGTGCTCCCGTACTATTTGTAAGGAAGAAGGATGGGTCGCTTTGAATGTGCATAGACTATCATTAATTGAACAAATTGACCATAAATAAAAAGTACCCAATCCCTAGAATATATGAAATATCTGATCAATTGCAAAAGGAAGGTCACTTATCAAATATCGACCTTTGGTTGGCTATAACCAACTAAGGGTAAGGAAGTGTGACATTCCTACGATGGATTTACGAATAAGGTATCTCTTTGAGTTTGTAGTGATGAGTTTATGGTTAAAAATGCATTAGCTATGTTTATGGACCTAATGAATAGGGTGTTCAAACCCTACCTTGATACTTTTATTGTGGTCTTCATTGACAACATTTTGATTTCGGGGTAAGAAAGAACATAAGAATCACTTGAGGGTTGTGCTTCAAAGATGAGGTATAGGCAATTATTTACAAAATTTATTAAGTATAAATTTCGGTTAAAGGAGGTGGCATTCCTTGATCACATATTGTCCGGTAATGGGATCAAGGTTGATCCTAAGAAAACAGAGGTGCTTAAGAATTGGCCTAGACCATCATCTCCTTTGAACATTAGGAGCTTCTAGGGTCTAGACAGGTGCTATAAAAGGTTCATTGAATGGGTTTTGTTCCATCTCATCCCCTAGGACGAAATTGACCGACAAGAAGGCAAATTCATATGGACGATGAGTGTGAAAAGAGTTTTCAAACTTTGAAAGATCGACTTACTTCTGCTCCTATTTTGACTCTATTAGAACAATTAGAAGGGTTAGTGGTTTATTTTGATGCTTCAAAGATTGGTTTGGGTTGTGACTTGATGAGAAGTGGCAAGGTCATAACCTATGCTTGTAGGCAATTGAAAGTGCATGAACATAACTACCCTACCTATGATCTTGGGTTGGTAGCTGTTGTTTTTACTTTAAAGATTTGTCAGCGTTACCTATATGGGGTGCATGTGGATGTGTATACCAATCATAAAAGTCTCTAATATGTGACCACCCAAAAGGAATTTAATCTAAATCAAATGAGGTGGCTAGAACTCCTCAAAGACTACAACATCCTTGTACATTATCATCCGAGTAAAGCTAATGTGGTTGCCAATGAACTTGGTAGAGTTTTTATGGGAAGTATGGCTCATGTAGATGAAGGCAAGAGATAATTGGTGAAAGATGTTCACCAGTTGGCTAGAAGAGAGGTGGAGCTGGTGGTACCGATGGTAATGGTATGGTTGTTTACAATGGGTCTGAATCTTCTTTGATAGTCGATGTTAAATCAAAATAAGACCTTGAACCGATATTTGTAGAGTTAAAGAAGTTAGTGAAGGAAAAGAAAGTAGAGTTCTTTACATAAAGGGGAGATGGGGTACTATACTACCAAGGTCTTTTATGTGTTACGGACATAGATGACATAAGGGGTTTAATATTGAAGGAGGCTCATAATTCTTCATACTCTATTCATCCTAGTTCGACAAAAATGTGCCAAGACTTTAAGGATTTCTATTGGTGGGGTGGCATGAAAAGGGACATAGCGAAGTTCGTATCTGAATGTTCAAATTGCCAAAATATTAAGGCCGGATGGACTAGCCAAAAAAATCAAAATCCCTACATAGAAGTTGGAATATGTGAATATGGACTTCGTAGTGGGTTTGCCTCATACCCAAAAGTGTCAAGATTTGATTTGGGTAATTGTTGATAGAATGACTAAGTCAGCTCACTTCCTATCGGTCAAGACCTCTTATAGTGCCATAGACTATGCCAAGTTGTATCTTTGGGAGTTGGTGAGGTTGCATGGTATGCCATTGTCAATCATTTTGGATTGTGGTACCCAATTTACTTCTCACTTTTGGAGGTCATTTCAAACGGGCCTCAGAACTAAGGTAAAGTTAAGCACCGCATTCCACCCTCAAACTGATGGGCAAGCCAAAAGAACAGTTCAAACACTAGAGGATATATTTAGGGATTGTTTGTTGGAGTTCAAAAGGATTTGGTATGATCATCAACAACTCATCGAGTTTGCCTATAATAATAGTTACCACTCAAGCATCGAGATTGCACCATTTGTGGCTTTGTATGGGAGACAATGTAGGTCTCCATTTTATTGGTTTGAGGTAGGTGAGATGACTTTGTTGGGCCTCAACTTGTACTAGATGCCTTAGAAAAGGTGAGAGTTATTAGAGAAAGGTTGAAAATAGCCCAAAGACATCAAAAGTCCTATTCCAATACTAGTAGAAGAGATATTTAGTTTAATGTGAATGATTGGGTGTATTTGAAGGTCTCACCCATGAAAGGTGTAGTTCAGTTTGGTAAGAAAGGGATATTAATCCCTACATATGTAGGGAAAAATCTTGAGCCATGTTGTTAAGGTCTTTTATGAGTTGGAATTGCCTCCGAAAATGGCCATGGTTTATTTGGTGTTCCATATGTATAGGTTGAGGAAGAGTGTGGGAGATCCTAGTTCCATTGTGCCTTTGGAGTAAATATTGAAGAGAATTTGACCTATGAAGAGGTTCCCGTTAAAATTTTGGACCGGCAAGTCAAGAGATTGAGGAATAAAGATGTTGCATCCATTAAGGTCTTTTGGATGAATCAACAAGTTGAAAGTGATACATGGGAAGCGGAAGCCGATATGATGAAACATAACCCTCATCTTTTTCATTCTACTCAGGCCTAAGGTACTAAGTCATTCATGCTCAAGTATTTAAGACTCTTATGTTTCAAGTTTTCCAAGTCTTTATATGCATCCATATTAATGAAGTTGGATTTTAAAGTTATGTTTTATGCTTTAGTTTATAGATCTTATGTTTGATGCTTTTCAAGTGTCATTGTATATGTTACACCCCACCCTTTTTAAACTCGGAATGTCTCATAAGTTTCTTGGACATTATCATGTGAGCCGAATACGCTACGACCCTATCAAATGACTCCAAGGAGGGGAGGATGTGATACCCCATAGTAGAGAAGGTTGGAGATGAAGTCATAAGAATCCAGAAGGAATTGGAGGCCAAGTAATGAGTCGTAGGACTCGATTTACCTACATAAGCTACTAACTTGGAAGTCTTATATACTTAAGCTATTGGAGTACATACCAAGCTTGTGTAGCATGGATTACACAGGTTTTTAAAATAAGACGATATTACGAACCCACGAGGAAGAGAAAAAGATGACGTGTGGCAGCCTAGGAAGGCGACACGTGGAAGCACCTCAAGCAAGCAGGTGACCCACCTTCTTGGGGTCAAGTAGGTGACCCACCTACTTGGGGGAGGTGGACCCCACTGTCACATGGCAGCACCCTATTGGCAGCATGCATACGTGGCCCAATAAGGGCTAGACATGTGTCACCTTATGGGGCTGACACGTGTCACCTCCAAAGCTACCCTATATATGTATTTTAAGTGACTAAGGAATTCATTCCTTATCTTAAAACTTAGACAAAAGCTGAAAAAGCTTGAGAGCAAAGGAACATAGCTACAGATGGCTCCTTTTCAAGGTAAGTTCCAATTTTCCTCCATGAATTAATTATCTACGGTATTCATCAACCATGTGGAGGTGTATATATGTATCTTACGATGTCTGCGGAATTAATTCTTCAGCTTGGAACTTGAGAGAAAGTTGAAACAACAAAGAGGGAAAACGTTAAAAACTAGTTAACAAACTCATTTTTGGAGGAGACAGTTGTTAGTAATATTTGTATAACTTCTTTTGTATAGCTTCGTTTTGGGTGATTCAATATGTTTTGGAAAGGTATTTCATAGGTCTATAAATTTCATTTAGACTTTAAAATCCATATTTGCGTTTAGATTTTCTAAAAAGGGTGATGAAGTGTAGAGGAGGTACTGCCTAGATTTTGGTTTTGGAAATCTTACACGGACTGTTGTTGGTGTTTTGGGCATATCATTTTGTCCAAAATTGATGTAGGGGTGATTATAAATTTTATGCAACCCTAAGACACATGAATATAACTTTTATGAAGGAAGTAAATCCTGTTTCCCTCCATTACCCCTTGGAAACGAAGCGACAACGTAAAACAGTAAGCTGTCCAGAATTCACGTTTTGATAGTTTTGAGTGAGTTGTTTCTGCAGGGGTGTAATGTATTGTTGCAGGGACTAAATGCATTCTAAAAGGTATGTGGATGCTTCTGGTTGCAGCCACATGACCCCTCATTGTGTATAATGAAAGGCGTTACAAAATAAAGGCTAGACGCCCTATTGTGATATCATATTTTTGAATAAGTCGTTTGGAGTTTATGTTGTATATTGTTGGTGTGGATTACTTAAACATATGCTGTAGGTTGTTGTTGTTGGTTGGCTGTAGGTCTTAGGGACCTAATTGGAAATTTATATAGGGCACATTATAGGGGAGGTGCTGCCCAATTTTCGTTAACGCCTTAACAAACTAAAGAACTAGTCGAGGAAACGACTAAGGAAATAGATTCCATTAATACTAAGGTGTAACCTAAGAGGCTGGAAAGCTAAGAGTAGTTGACATTCGGATTACTTTCATATTGAATAGGTTCAGAGGACGACGAGACGAGCAGGATAAAGAGTAACTCTCAAGAGGTATGTGAAGCTTCTCTTGGTATGTTTTTGGTATAGGTATGTAAAGCCTATCTTTTCTCCTTTGGCATGTCTTAGATGTAAGCAGGATATGATATGAGCTTTGGGGGTAATTTGATTCCCAGGTTCTGAATATGACTTCAGGACCCTCACTCACTTTTGAATGTTAAACTTTAAAGTAGTAAGCTGCTATCTTCGAGTCTTCTATATAACTGTATAATAATTGATTCGACTAAACTCTTTTTTGTAAAAAAGAAAGGCTCTGAGATAATCAATCTTCGGACTGCTATAAGATATTTCACATTGGCATACGTCTAATATTTCTAAAAACTCCTTTTTACATAGTCCTTAGTGACAGTTAGAGAGTATACGTCAGATACCTTCTGCCCTGATCCCCAGGTGATGGTTCACTTGATGACTTCATTGAGTCTCAGATAATGATTTAAACTGTGTTTTGTTTCTCACTACTCTACTTATGTATACTATAACATTTCTTTTACCGAGTCTCGAGCCGGGTCCGTTATCATGCACAACTCACTGCATTATCCACCGAGCCCTTCACTAGAGGGTCGGGTACATATGTATATATATTATGATGATATGTTGTAATAAGGTAACGATGGCACGGGGCCTGATACTGATACTATAGATATGATTCACCGGATCCCTAAATGGGCCGGCTATATTATATAATTTGAGAATGCATGCTTTTATGACTCACAGAGTACAGGTACAGGTTTCCAATTTTGATAGTTTATCCCCTGTTTCTCTACTTCAGATATGCTTCCAATTGTATTATGTTATGTTTTACATACTCAGTACATATGTCGTACTGACCCCCTTTCTTCGGGGGGCTGCGTTTCATGCCCGCAGGTATAGGTATGGGTTTTGGAAGTCTGTCAGCTTAGGATTCCGCTTAGCTCAGCTGGAAGAGGCTCCATTGTATCGGAGCCTAGTTTTGGCACTAGCCACTGATGTATATCATCATTTTATTTATTCAGGTGTACGGCGGGGGCCCTGCCCCACCATATGTTGTCATTATTATTTTTAGAGGTCTGCAGACATGTATATATGGTTGTGTATGTCAATTTGATTCAGCTGGGTCTACTTGATATATGATATATGATATATGTGGTTATGTTATGGCAGCCTTATCGGCTTGCGTGCCCTGTCATATTGTGACACAAATGAAAAAAGGCTACAGGTTTATGAAAATATTATCGCCTAATGGGGCTCTGTTGCATGATATTATCTTATTTACGATTCAATGTGACCACAGCTAATAGATATGTGTACGGAGGGTCCAGGTCAGACCCCAGTCGTGGCCAACGAGGTTGGGTCGTGACAGAAGTGGTATCAGAGCAGTTCGTCCTTGGAGTGTTTACAGACCGTGTCTAGTAGAGTCTTGGTTATCGATGTGTTGTGCGCCACATCTATAAACAGGAAGCTATAGGATATTTAGGGTGTTACCTTTCTTCTACATCTGAGATCGTGCTATAGATACGAGTCATAGGAAAATTTCTTATACTAACCTTGGATCTTAACAAAAGGACGACATCAACCGAAGGAAGTAGACAGTCCTTTATCTTATGCCCCATATCACCACACTTCTAGAAACCCTCCTTACCGGCCATGCATTCTCCTTGGTGAGTCCTACCACACCTCTCGAAAGGGGGAAAGGGACGTTCTTCCTTATTAGGCCTAGACACTAGGGCATTAGCACATGATGAACCACTATCGGTCCGTGCCCTTTTGAAGTCCCTAGATTCCTCCCTTATAGCATATATTTTTCTCTCCTATCTTCTTCTCTTTATATACGCATTCACATGAGTCATATTTTTTTGATTTAACTGAGCCATCATAGCTTGAGACAACATAAGGATGGCATCACGAAATTCTGCATTAGTCACTTTTTTGGATAGAGGATCATTAGGGACCTGCTCCTTATTAGCATCAACCCTTCCTTAAATTGGAGCCTCAGGAATGGGAGAAACTTGGTCCTCGAGAGCATCCATTGCTCTAGGTAGAGGAACTCTTCTTTAAAGCATCGTCTAGAGAACATGAAATGATTCCTTAGATAAGAGAAGTATTAGGACAAGTCTAAGTCACAACATGAATCATAAAAGAAGGGAAACTTTCCAAAATACCTCATAGTTTCCTATTCATAATTGTGACGCACTTCACAACCATAAACAAGACCTTATTTGATGCGGTATGTTGGACTTCGAGGACCATTTCAAAACCTTATATTCTGATACCAAGTTTGTCATGACCCAAGCCTAGGGCCTAGATGTGATACGGTGAATGAGACACCCGTAGGTACCTCACCCAAGCCTCTTAGTATTCATTAAGAATTTCATTGGTAATGATAAATAAATCAAGAGAAAACATAAGGGATGTATGGACTAAGGGAGAACATCATAAAATAAGAGTCATCATCAACCTTAGATCATCGTATATTTATGTTCAAACATACCTCTACTAATAGACTTGGTGAGGTCTAAGACATGTCCCTAGCTCACCCTCAAATAAACTAACAATGAAGTACCAAAATAGGTGTCATAATGCCTCAATATAACATATGCTAGAAAGGAGAGGAGTATTGTCCCTGAAACAATAGGAACTCACCAAAATAGCCTTTAACCAATCCGAACTAACCACGTAAAGGAGGAATACCGGTCCCTCCATGGTAATATCATGTAAGAAAAAGAATATGCGTTACTACTTTGAATGTACTAAGTATGTAGGCATGCAACATGATAAAAACATTAAGACATTCATAAGGTAAAATACCTGAGTGAGTGCATGCATAAGTAATCAAGTAGATAACATTTAAATCATATATATGTGGGAAGATGACTATAACTGACATTTAAGACCATGCGATCTATTATATGGAATACAACATAACCCCCTATATTAGCATGGGGAGACTACTTGTCGGGTAGAACTTCATCCAGTTTACATTCATTTATTTACAATTTGATGGCTATAAATGCCTAGCCGACAAGGGCTCCTCTAGTGGCACATAGTTAATGAGATATGAGACTTTACTTAAGGACCCCTTCGATCGAGTCCCCATCTACATTCTACATTCGGTCCTAAATCAAATCCCATAGAATAATATAATACATCAAAATAGTCATATCATATAGCTTGAGAATTCGAACATACATTTGGTAGAATAGCTTATTAAAACCTTTGGTTTATAATATCATCATGGATGCCATGCCCTATTTACCATCCTACTAATGAACCTTGATTTAGAAAAAAAATTAGGTCTATAATCAGTGATGGTATTCTAGGTACCATGCTAATCATACTTGCCCTTTGGAAAAAAAATGTTCAAAAGCATTGACGGCATATAGGGATGTCATACATGTTATATCATAACCTTAAACATTTCATTTGATTTATTGTGAAAATTGTCCTTTCACGTTGAAACCTTACTTTGGCTAAGAAGCCCTTTCTTCAAACAATCATTACATAAAGAATCTCCTTCATAAGCATTTATTTTATAACATTAATTGGAGTCAAACTTTATTTCAACTTTACTTCATCCTAAGAAACTAGGTGGGTTCATTTCGTAAAAACCTTCCAATGCCTTTAAAGAATTCTTGCACGCATGAGAGTAATGGAAATGCATAAAATATATATTCTTAAAGCAACCCACCATATATGTCTTAAAACTCTTTTCAAGCCTTTATATAGGCATTTTAATAACATCATAACTTCATGAAATCAATAGTCAATATCCATAAATATATATAAAGAAACTTTCAATAGATCATAATCTATGCATTGATAGTCATCATGTAAAATCCCATAAGTTTTATCATTTTGAATGGAAATATTGAGAAAACATTTGGGCTCCATGGGTGGAAGGAACCATGGATGAAAACCCACATACCTTGCTTGAATTCACTAGGAATTGAAGAGGAACATTGAAGAAGTTAGAAACCCTAGCTTGAATTTGGAGAGAAACCTTGAGAGACCTTGTGAGTTGTTGCCTAGAAAGTTTTGAGAGAATGACTTGGATAGGAGAGGGAACTTGAAGAGAATAGTATTTTCATACTTTGAACTTGGTCATAAAAGTGTCCAGGTTCATAGAACCGAATGTTGGAAAAGACACAATTGCCATTCATTAAATCTGGAACATTAGCCCTACAGGACCCCTAAATGAGTTGTCATTGAAATGATGAGTCATGCAAATGACTTATCTTGCATGCATGAGAAAAGCGCCTACAAGCATAGTCTCTAAAGTTTACGAACGACCATTATATATGACCCGTTCTCAAGGAAACGACCCATTCTTGGGCTCATCCTCCAGATCCCTAAAACTTGCAAAATTTAAATCTCTCAAGTTTATGAACGACTAATATATATGACCCGTCCTCCTAGGAATGGCCCATTCTCAAGGCTCATAGACTTGGTCCTGAGGGGTCCTTGAAACTTGGCCTCTAAACTTAGCCTACGAGGGGATGACTCATCCTGAAGGGTCGTAGAACCTCTCCTCAAGGGAACTCTAATTTTCTTCTCAGAGGGTCACTCTACGACCCAACCTTATGAGCCGTAGAGGGGCTCGTTCACATGGATGAATTCTAAATTTTGAGACTTTTCTCCTTGGTTCCAACTTTCTAACTTACGGGGTCTTACAACTGGAGTACTTTGGCAAAAATGAGGATGCCCACCACTTCAGGACCTAGCATGAGAGATATCACCATCATCGGTCCTTACCCTCTTGGACTCTCTAGCACTTCTCTCCTTAAGCTTCTTACCCTCTATCTGCTATGCATACGTTATGATTCTAGTGACGTCCATTTCCTGAATCAACATGGCTATCTTACACTCTTTAGAAACCACATCCGACATACCTGACACAAACTTGCTCGTACGAGCTCTTGGGTCGGCAGCCATGAATGGAGCATATTTCTACACATGGGTAAACTTGAGGGCATACTCTGCCACACTCATACCACTTGCCTTAAGGTTGATGATATCTTTACCTTGGCCTCCCTCCACTCCTATAGGAAAAAGAGATCAAGAAATACTTCTTTGAATTCATCCCAAGTCATGGGATCTGCCTCTGTATGTCTCTTGATTTTCCATTCATCAAACCAAATATGAGGAACACCATTCAATTTGTACGTAGCCAACTCTGGCCTCTCAATATGGCTAACCCTCATAATCTCCACAATTTAGTGAACACTATCAACATACTCTTGTGGATCCTCTCCCACCTTAGAACCCCAAAAATCTATGGGATTCATCTTCAAGAAATCACAAACTCTTGTCGCCACTGTACCCATATTTGGTTTCATGGGAGCAACCACCTCACGATTGACTTGTTCCATAACTCTTGAGCAAGAACTTGAAAGGTCATCCCAAACTCAACATTGGAGACTTGGTCATTCGAGGGATCATTTGGAGCTTGTTTTTCCTCTTTAACCATATTCCTTTGAGTAGGGAATCTTCGTGGAGGCATTTTATAAAAATTACAAAGAACAAGCATTAGAGGGAAAGACTTAGAGTACCACTCTATCGCACAACATACATTATGAAAAAAGTGATATTTTCCTAAAACATTTCATAGCATCCTATTCATGGATGTGGCATTTTTCACACCGATGAGCAAGACTCTACTTAACGCGGAATGTTAGACTCCTTAGAACACTCCTAATTCTTATGCTCTGATACTAAGTTTGTTACAATCTGAGCCTAACGCCTAGATGTGACGTGGTAATCGAGATTAAAAGGAATCCCAATCAAGTTATCTTAGCATACATTAAACACATAAGGTAAAGGAAATATTAAAAGATAAGCAGAAGTATCAACTCAATCATAGAAACGATAATAAACTTTAACATAGGTCCAAAATGCACTATATCACTTGAAGGTCTAATCATCTCTCTATTCTAGAATTTGATGGGGGCTTAGGAAAATCTCCTATCTCACCCGAAACATAAGATAAAGTAAAGTATCAGAGTGAAGGAAAAAATATGTCCCTAATGAATGAGGACTCAACTTTTGAAAGCTTAAACAACTCTAGCCACAAATAGGATGGTCGACGTCCGCTCCTACATTATGAGACAATGTAGGATAAACATGTGTTAGTACATAGAAGGTACTAAGTATGTGAGGTATACATGAAAGTAAATGAACGTGAGAAATATAACATAAGATGTATGACCAACATAATGAACATGAATAAGGCTTAAAAGTATTTGAAAATATATGAAAACATATGGTCAATACATCATAAAAACTTTATATTAAATCTTATATTTTTACATTCAAATTGTGTGGGATAAGACCTTTAACTAACATCTTAAGACAATGGGATCTATAATATGGAATTTGATGTAAATCTCACATCGAGAAAAGATAGGCTACTTTCCAAGGTAGACTCTGTGAAAAACAACTTTAACTTTGTGAACTATTTGTGGATACACTAGCTAAGCCATGAAGCCAACCTATGTGGAAATGTATTTTGGGACTTTAGGTTTCTACTAGAATTCCGTTAGGTAACTAACCACGTTATCGGACCGAACCCCACCTAGAAGTCCTTTTGGTGCTTAGTCAATATCGTAATGGAATTTATTAAAATATGACCATAAACATTATAGGAAGAGCTAATAATTATCTATCAATCCATCTTTATAAAACATAATAAGAGTAGCCCATTAACTGTAGTGATTCATGGGAATCCATAACTTCGATGAGAATTATCCTTATAACCATCTTTAAACATGAGTGTGTGAGAGTTGTACTTGTCACACCATAACAACTATCTTGGACCATAATTGATCATTATCACAACTTTCATCATTAAATCACAATATCAACTTTATTCATAGAAACTTTCCTTGAAAATAATTAAACTCGTAATCAACTCATGAAAATCATATTTGAACCTCATAATAATTATTGAAAGTAACATGATGCATGAGAATTCATAATTCAACTTGAAATCATGCAATTTATATAGAAACATGCATAGAATAATCATTGATAACAATTTAAAATAAAATTGGAACATCCCTATGTAATTCATCAAAACTGGGGTTAATAACAATTGGAAATTGAAGAATACTTTGAGGAAACCTTGGGACTCCATTGGGTGAAAGGAACCCATGTATCAATCCCCACATAACTTGGCTAATCTACTAAAAATTGATGAAGAACCTAAGTGTAATTGAAACTCTAGCTTAAAACTTGAAGAAGGACCTTGAGAGAATTTGTGCTCTTGCCTTAGGAGAATTTGGACGAATGATTTAGAATGGGGGAAATTTCAAAGGATTGGGTAGTTATAGGCTTGAACTTGGCCATAATTATATCTAGATACATTGAACCAAACCTTGGGGAAAGATATAATTACCTTTCATTAAAAACTCAAATTTAAATCTACAAGGCAACTTCTACAACTCACCGTCAAGTCTATGACTCATAGACTTGAGTCATAGTAAATTTCTAAGAAAAACCCAGAATTTAAGCCTCAAAAGTTTTCTTACGAGTCAAGTTTACAACACGTCATCATGTTCATGAGTCATCAAACTAACTCGTCCTACAAATCTACTAAAATCATGAAACAAGGTCCTTTGATCTTTTCTTATGAGTCATTGTTATGACTCGTAATCTATCTTATGACTCGTCAAAGTTGTTCGTCCTAAAGGTCTGAGAAGATCTTGATTTTGAGATCTCTAAAGTTTGGTTATGAGTCATACTTACAACTTGTCAGCAGGATGATAACTCATCTTATTGAGTCATAAGACTTCTCGTGAGGGTAACCTTGAACAAGTGCAAAGTCTCCCTCTACTACTTATTCCTACGAGTCATATAAACTTCTATGAATCTTACAGTGGGTCATAAACTTGGATCATGTCAATATTTTAGAAATTTGTCCTTGGTTCTAATGTTCTGACTTTTTGGGTCTTACAGTTTTTGGGTGATCCAAATTCCATTGTACCATTGGAAGATGTGAGTGTTGAAGAGAATTTGACTTATGAGGAGGTTCTGATGGAAATCTTAGACCGAAAAGTGAAGAAGCTAAGGATCAAATAAGTTGTATCCGTCAAAGTATTATGGAGAAATCAACAAGTTGAGAGTGCTATGTGGGAAGTTGAGACGGATATGATGAAACGATAAATGTATCTCTTTCCCACTACTAAAACCTCAGGTAGTAAGTTATTCTTATTCAAATCGATTGAAATTCTACATATTCAGTTCCTCTTATGTTATTCATATGCATGCATGTTCATGAAGATTTAATTTTTACTTATGTTTTATGTTAAGTTTGATTATCTCATGTCCTACGTATTTTTAAGGTGTCATGGTATTCATGTTTGCTTGCTAGTCTTCTTTCCGTTTCATTTCTATTTAAATTTAATCTCATTTGAGGAAGAATTTTCCCAAGGGAGATATATTGTAAGACCCCAAAAGTCAGAAAGTTGGGGCCAAGGAGATATTCTCAAAATGTTGAGTAACTTCAAGTCCACGAGTCATTATACGACTCGTAAAGCTTGCTACAACTTGTAGGATGAGTCCTTGAAACTGTTCAGGGACCATCCCTACGAGAAGTCCCACAACTCAACATTACGACTCATAGTCCTGTTGATGAGTCATAAGGACGACTAGTACAAAAACTTTAGACACCAATATTTTGCTGGTTTTTTAGACCTATAGGATAGATCGGGTCTATAACCTGTAGACTAGTTGACCAATCATAAAAAAAATCATAGAAGAAACTTTAGAGGCTCCTAAATCTTACGAAATTCAGGACCCTACACAATGATTCAAGTCTATGATTGGTAGACTTGAGGAGAAGTCGTAGAAGTGGATCTGTAAGCCCAAAGTTTAGTTTAATGAAGGCCAATCTTATTTTTCCCAAAGTTCAATTCAATGTATCTAGACACTATTATGGTCAATTTCAATCCTATAACTACCCATCATTTCAAATTCCCCTCTAATTCTACTTATTCTTCAAAATTTCCCTAAGGCAAAATCACAAATCCTCTCAAGCTCTCCTTCAAATTTAAAGTTAGTATTTCAAGTTCTTCAAGGTTCTTCTTCAATTTTGAGTTGATTTCACCATGGTATGTGAGGATTGATCCATGGGTTCCTTTCAACCATGGATTCCCAAGATTTCCTCAAAGTTTTTCTTCCAATTTCAATTGTCTATTAACCCTAGTTTTGATGAATTGGGTTGTTTCAATTTCATTTTAATTGTTATCAATGATTATTTTAAGCATGTTTTTATATGAATTGCATGATATCAAGTTGAATTATGAATGCCTATGCATAAATTTATTTTCAATCATGATTATGAAGTTCAAACATGATTTTATATGAGTTTGATTATCAGTTCAATGATTTTCAAAAGAAAGCTTTTATGAATGAAGTTGAGATTGATAATTGAATGATGAAAGTTACAATGACGATCAATTATGATCCAAGATAGTTAATACGGTGTGATAAGTACAATTATCACACAATCAAGTTTAAGATGGTGATAAGGACAATTCTCATCGAAGTTTATGGATTCTTATGAATAACTAAAGTTAACGAGGTATTCTTATTATGTTTTATAAAGATGGATTGATAGGTAGTTACTATATTTTCCTATAATGTTTATGATCATATTTTAGTGAATTTTGTTGGGATATTGACTAAGCACCAAGAAGTCTTCTAGGTGGGTTTCAGTCCGAAAATGTAGTTAGTTACTATTGACACCCAATTTTGACCATCCACAACGCAAATTAGCTATTGAGTTTCTTTGAATTCGAACATTTTGAAATAATTAGCTTTTATAAAAAAACAAAAATATTTTCATATTATTCTTAACTATTTTTATCTTTTTATAAATTTTAGTGTAATATACATATTTCTATATAACTATATATTTAATTAATATTTATGTGGTTATTCGAAAATCACCTCAAAAGATTTTATTTTTTACTAAATACATTGTTATTTAGGTTAGTTTAATTATAGTTTGCATTTTTGAAAATTTTAGTTTTTTCTAAAAAAAATATCCTAAACTCCCACATCGAAAATTGTATGAAAATTTGAAGTTTTTGGAGCTTATATAAAGGTTCATATTCTTATTAAGAAGGAGAAGAAGAGGGAGGTTCTTTAACCACCTCAAAGTTAGAAATTTTCTTAACTTGGCTAGAATTTTTGGACTCTTGTCTCCAGCCTAAAAGTTGTGAAAATTTCTAGCTTTCAATCTATATTTTTTCTTTAAGAAAAATAGGAGAGTGAAGTCAAAATTTAGGCTAAGAACAATGTTCTTATAACATCGAACCCATGAAGATTCGAGTCTAAATTTTTGTCTAAATTTTTAATCTTTTTTTGTAGATTGGAGTTCCATCAAGCTCTTGGGTGGTGGTGAAATTGTCTTCCGCTCATCGTCTTCAGTCTCGGCCCGGAAAGAGGTAAAATCTCTTTTTTAGCTTTATTTTATTTAATTATTTCATATTTTATGTTTAGTTGATTTGTAGTCTCATTCTTTTAGTTAGCATTTATTAAGAATAATTAGATTAATGATAGAAATTTCTTATAGTTAGCATGTGTTAAGATTATTTCATGAAATCTCTTAGTTTTGTCCATTATTTTTTCAAGTAGCTTTCTTTGATAATATAGATTTTCATGTTTTCAATTTTTTCTTTTAACATGATTTAGATAACAAAATATGCTTAAAGTTGTTATGTAATTAGAACTTTCATGACATAATTAATTTATTTCTTTCTTTAAAATTGAGCTAGTTAGCATGTTGTTAGTCACTTATAGAATGACCATCAATTTAATAATTTAACATATCATGATATATTCCTTGGTTTAGTTTAAAATGAGTAGATGCTTATGTAATTTTATTTTGGTGCATGTGATATCAATTCGAGTCCATCTTTGGACTCCATCCTTGCATATTATTGAGTTTTGAGTCTCCTATCATCTTGCTCAAATTGTTGGAAAGTTGATCCATAGAAAGGAAGATAATATTCATGATTTTAATATTAATACTGGGCTGTATACACGGAATACATGCGGAAAATAATATTATATACAGTGATATACAACGATATACAGCCGATATAGGGAAAAAACAGTGTATACAGTCTTATATACAGTGATATACAATGATATACAGCAGATACAGGGAACAAACACAGTATACACCATATATACAGTGATATACAGTAGATATAGGGAACAAACATGGTATATAGTGTATAACAATCTAATATACAGTGATATACAGTAGATACAGGGAACAAAAAGGTGGTATACAGTGTGTATATAGTTTGATATGCATAAATAATATTGTATACACTATATATAGTGTATATACAGTCCGATATACAGTTCATATACAACTGTGATATATTGTGGAATTGTGCTTAAGTCCCAAAATGCAGATGACCTAACAGCTTAGTCCAGGTGTACAGAAACTAAGTGTCGGACAATATTTTCATGTGTTATTTATTATTTATTTGTATCGATTCGGATTGTAATAATTTATTGACTTATGTTATTTATGCTTGCTTAGATATTAATTTTAATTTATTTTAACTTAATTAGATTCTCCTAAAGATAAATCAATTCATGTTAATTTACTCTTTAAATGATTTTCTATCTTTGCTTAGTCATTTAATAAACTTTTTTACGTTTTCTTTTATACACATGTATATTATTTTCAAAGGTTTAAATTTGATCATTTTTCTTAAAAAAAAAGAAAAAAAATATTTTAAAGTCTTCGCTTCTTTTTAAATTAATATTTTCAAAAGTTAGTCAAATAAATTTTTAAATCGTCGGATAACCACGCGTTAGCGGCCACTTTGAATGCTTAACACCTTCTCAAAGTGGAAATAAGAACCTCGTACCTTTTTTCAGAATTTTTAAGACTTAAATCTGTTAAGGTCTTTTAAATTAAGTTTTCTTAATTTCTTTAAAAAAATTAAGTGGCAACTCCTCTTTTCTAAAATTGATTTTTTTCTCTAAAAAGTTGAAATTAATTTTAAATCATCTATTTCCGACATAACAGAAATGGCGACTCCACTGGGGAATTTAATTGGTTCTAACCATTAGATTTGATTATTTGATTATGTTTGTAATAATGTTTATTTTTTTTATTTGTTTAAATTTTACAAATTATAATTATTGCACTTCATGACATGAAATTCCGCCAAATGGCAAATAGTTTGCATTAGGATTAAGGACGGTTACGTAGTCACCTGCGGCTGTTCCTTCAAAAAATAACCATTACTTCTTGAATTAATAAATGGGTAATTAGTTCTTGATCGTCCAACGCCGTTTATTATATTCAGCCCGCAGTTTGTCCGACTCAGGTATCTAGTCTTTTTTCAAATCCCACTCTAGTCCACCTAGCGTAGAGCGAAACCAAAATCCTAATTTAGTGCATTGGACTAAGACGACCCAATACCTAAGGCGTATTGGGCCTATTAGAAAGACCACCTTAAGTTTAAAATGGCCCTCGGCCTAAATGGACGATCATACCTATGTGTTTATATTTGAAGGTTGTATACGCCATTTGACAAACCATTGTCCCTCGGGGTTGAAAGTTTATTTTAGTAGCTTAGTCTTGTCAAAGAAGGATCTTCGAAAGTTGCTATTCTATCCAAAAGAGGTTGATGTCAAGAAGTCAAGAACGAAAGATTTTCCACGAAGGTTTAGTTAGGATTGTACCCCTGCGTGGGACTGATCATTAGTATCCCTTTCTCCCCATTATGTATCCCCATTCAGTTTATTCATAATATTTGTATAAATATAAGTTTTGGGGCAATGGAGTGTTTCAAATAATGTTATACATCCTTTAAATCGCTAGGTCTACCCTTGGCATAAAAAGGTCACATATCTGTTTAGGACACACAATAACTGTTTATCTGTTATATGATATAACTGTTTGAATGAATGTGTTGCTTTATTTGAAGACACTCTAGCCCACTATCGAAAGCAAATGTTTGAAAGTGCGACCAAATATTCCTAGAGTCTTTAGTTTCACTACAAATTTTGAATTTTACTTTCAAGTCCTAAATCTTACTCTCTCCTTTGAAAAAATACTTGATTTGTCATCTCAAGTTGGAAAGGTCTCGATCTGGTTGAACTACGTCGGACCTGAATTTTCCTTTGTGAGATACATAGGCAACCTTTCAAGGCTCGGTTATGTCTTTGAAGTTTTTAGTTTTTCCTCATTTTCTTAAAGAAATTGAGGACTTCTTCCTCATCTAAGAAGAATGGGGTTACAAAATTTAAAGCGCAAGAAATTTGTGATTCAACACAAGTCAACCTTTCTCACACATCAATCGTAAAATTAAAATGGTCAATTTCTTTCCATTTAGTCTTTCTTCACCCATGGATTAGTTTGTCTTCAAACAAAGTAACATTTATATGTTTAGTTCTTTATGTGATATTTTACATTAATTATTACAAACACGGACTAATACTTTGGCTTTTGAGTTATTCTTCTTTTTTAGGGATAAACTGATTTATGTCGGAAATCAAACTTGCTTAATTCTCAAAGATCGAAGGTTCAACAAAGTTGATTCTTTTTCCCTTTGCAGAGGCTGTTATCAAAGGACATCATGCGATAAATGATCAGATCTCAATTTTGAGGTCAACACCCTCTCCCTAACTAAGAAATTTTCTTTGTACGCAGGAGAGATGACATTATTTAAAGAGAGGGAGTCACGACAATCCTAAATTAGCGACAACATTCAACCACAAACTTTAACCTAATCTCTTTCAATTCTTTAATTTAACAAAAATCATAACCCTTTCTCATAGAGATCTTGCAGGGACAAAGAGTTCGGGGGAAATAATGATGCCCTTAAATTTCACAAGACACCAATAAACAACCGGAAAGATAAATCAAGGGAGTCTTTGACTATAAAGTCTTACTCCTATATCTTGTTACTTATTTTTATAATGGCCCCGCTTTCACACTTTTCTCATATCTTTGCAGGAAAACTGTCCCCGACAATAGTCGGGGATGGTTATAACAATGTAGGATTCTTGTGAATAGTTGGAAGAATTCAAGTCATAAGAGACAATCACCAAAAGAACACAACAAGTGATTCCTACAAGAAATTGGAAGAACACACCAATATATAATCTCTGAGGAATATCGAAAAAATAATACAATGATAGGTGTTCTCACCGATGGTTGAGAGGACACAAAACGTATTAGTGCAAATAGGCAAAAAACACTCCCCAACTAAAGATATCAACTAGCACTGGACTTAAGTGACGTCACTCTGAGTTTGTCTAAATCTTTAAATTATTTTATATATCATATCTGTAAGAACTACGCACACCTGATTCTCATCTTGGTGAGATACATAGGCAGCCCTTCTTGGGTTCGGTATTTCTTTTTCAACTAAAAAATAATTAAAATAATAAATTTTGTACATATTGTAAGAGTCATATCTTCTTAATTGGGACGAATATAGTTAGGATCATGCAAAATATTCTATATGATGAAAATGATTGGCTTTGTGGTAAACCATAGCTTCTGTTGGTATCTTTCATTTATACTTTTGTAATGCTTGAAAATTCTCTTGCGGGTATTCAAGGTAAGAATAAAACCAACCTCATGAATTCATGTGCACTGTGTGGTGAGCTTTGGATTAAAATTCAATTGCATCGCACTATTGATGTAGAACTTGGCCTGAATAATTGTTGAGGCAAAATCTTGAGTAATGTTTGGTTTGAGAAAGGATTATAGGCCTTTTTTGACTCGATTGTGCCTTTCAAAGCCTACCAAATAACATTAATCCCTAGTTTTTCCCACTTTGAGCCTAAAGCCTTTTCTTTGGACAACCATATCTTAACCCTTTCCCTTCTAAGTGCTTACATGCACAATCCCTCTCTTGGCCCAATCTCCTTGAGTGCACCGAAAACGTGCAAATTATAGAAGAAGATCCAACTTTAAAATTGTCAAACGCAAAAGACGTAAAGTCTCCAAAGTCAAGAAAGCAAAGACGACTTTCAAAAAAAAATAAAAAAAAAAATACAACTCCTATAAGGTCAATGTAAGACAAAAAGGAAACTACTCCAACAAAAGAGGAGAAACCTCAAAAAGAAGAAGTGAAAATAGAAAAGCTCTAACAAATAAGGACTCAAAGAAGTTGAGACAAAACAAAGAGGTGAAAAGACAAAAAAACTCTATCAAATAAGGACTCGAAGAAGTCGATACAAAAGAAAGAGGATCAGACGTTAAAGGTGTATCAATCATCAAAAGTACATATTCAGTGTGACACTCAAGGAGGAATAAGTCACTTTTATCCTAAATAAATATCCTACATATCCCTAAACCCACATTACAACCCAATGACAAGCCCTACATGATCTCATTCCAAATATTCTCACATTAGTAGAGACTTACATGCAGGCCAAGCATATGGTATCATAGTTATGCATTGAACATTCTTGAGAGTGTGAGTACAGTTTGCAAAATGTTCTCAAATCAAACACTTCAGATATGTGCAAAATGTGACTTTCTTTATTGTGAGGGCACTTGAAACATGAGGATTGGTATAATTCTAAACCTTTGTTTGAAGAAAGAGGAAAAAATCTTGTCGACACTTAAGTATATTTGAGGTACTACTTGAAGCTATAGGAATTATCTCAAAGTCAATCTCAGTTATAAGAAAGGAAATGAGAAATATTTATGTGCAATCCTAACTATTGGTATCAATGGTAGTCAAAATTAGACTATCTCTTTACATTCTCTATAAAAAAAATTACATTTGTCCTTTGAAATTGGATGGTTTTCTCTAAATAATGTGACATTAGGCTAATTCCATCGATGTGAGATATCTGTTTTACTTCATTGGATCGTCCATATCAAAAGGGTAGCATATCTCATGTTTTTAAGCTGAAAACATTGAAAGGAAAATATTTTTTCATTTCATTATGCCCATATTACACATGTGTCTACTGATGGTCTTGTCTCAGATTTTGTAGTATTCATCATCCAAAGGATTGGAACTACATTTGACCTTATTCCTGCACCAACAGGATATATAGGCACCACAATGGCTCGATCATGTTCCCCGTAAGATTTTGGTTTCTCCCTTACAATGAAAATTGGGACAGAATTTTTGAGAATATCTCAAAAAATTCACAAGAAGATACTATCTCCAGCAAGTCAAGATTGAAAATCATGTTAGTATATGCAACTGGATAGATTTTTTGAGAAGATCTCAAAAATTCCACAAGAATGTCAAAATTCTTTTTCAGCAGATCGAGATTTGTCAATAGATCTAACTGGGATAGAATTTTTGAGGAAGATCTCAAAATTTCTGTCAAGAATTGTCAGGAGTTCGAAGTGAACTTCAAATGATCTCCAACATTGCTAGAATAGAGCAAATACAAATTCAAGATGCGAGCCACCGAGGCCTAATATAAACTTCTATCAAAGACATGAGTCCCAACGAACACAAATTGTTCAAAAAAAATGATAACATGTCAAATCATCCAAGAGGATGTCATTGCATTTTCATTTGTCAAGAGGGCCATTGTATATTCATTGCCAAGAGGTTCATTTCATTATCATATCATTGCCAAGAGGGCCATTTTATTTTCATTACACTGCCAAGAGGGCTATTTTATTTTCATTACATTGCCAAGAGGGCCATTGCATTTTCATTTGCCAAGAGGGACATTGCATTTTCATTTGCCAAGAGGGCCATCACATATTTATTTGCTAGGAGGGACATTGCATGTTTATTTGCCAAGAGGGCCATTGCATTTTCATTTGCCAATAGGGACATTGCATATTCATTGCTAAGAGGGCTATTACATTTTCATTGGCCAAGAGGGTCATTGCATATTCATTTGCCAAGAGGGCCATTGCATATTCATTTGCCAAGAGGGTCATTGCATATTCATTCCGTATACGAGGGTATGATGTCATATACGATGAGATGATGCCATATATGATGGTATAATGTCGTATATAATGATATGATATTATATACGATGATATAATGTCATATATGATGATATGATGCCGTATACGATGATATAATGTCGTATACGATGATATGATGCCGTATACGATGGTGTGATGCCGCTACTTTCAGAGTTTTACCATTCGTCCTATCGATGGACACACATTTATATCCTACCAATGGATCTTCATTCGTCCTACTGATGGACAGACAGTTATTTTGCCCAAATATCCTACCGATGGATCACCTTCATTCGTCCTACCAATGGACATACATCATCCTACCGATGGATCACCTTCATTCATCCTACCAATGGATATGCAACATTATCCTATCAATGGATCATCATTCGTCCTATCAATGGTCCAACATATCCTACCAATGGATCTTTATGTATCCTATTGATGGACATATAGTTATTTTGCCGAAATATCCTACCGATGGATCACCTTCATTTATCCTACCAATGGACATACATCATCATATCGATGGATCACCTTCATTCGTCCTACCAATGGACATACATCATCCTACCGATGGATCACCTTCATTCGTCCTACCAATGGACATACATCATCCTATCGATGGATAACCTTCATTCATCCTAACAATGGACAGGCAACATTATCCTATCAATGGATCATCATTCGTCCTATCGATGGACCAATATATCTTACCAATGGATCTTCACGTGTCCTACCGATGGATAAATAGTTATTTTACCGAAATATCCTACCGATTGATCACCTTCATTCGTCCTACCAATGGACATACATCATCCTATCAATGGATCACCTTCATTTGTCCTACCAATGGACATACATCATCCTACCGATGGATCACCTTCATTCCTCCTACTAATGGACATACATCATCCTATCAATGGATCACCTTCATTCATCCTACTAATGGACATGTAGCATTATCCTATTAATGGATCATCATTCGTCCTATCGATGAACCAACATATCCTACCAATGGATCTTCATTTGTCCTACTAATGTACAAACAATTATTTTTCCGAAATATCCTATCGATGGATCACTTTCATCTGTCCTACCGATGGACATACAGTTATTTTGCCAAGTATCCTATCAATGGATCACCATCCTACCGATAGAGCAGCATTATCCTACCAATGAATCAATGAAGATTTTTTTAACATGCAAAGAGGATGAAAGAAAGTGCGAACGACATCAAAGAGGATGCAGCACAACGTGGAATCCTCAAGACACTCAAATCCTCTCATCTCAAACTCTCCAAGTAGGCTTTTATCTCACACTTAGACTCAAGGCAAGATTAGGGTTTCATCTCAAGGCCTCTCGAAGTATCCATTCCTTCTCAGGTCTTTATTAGGTATATGTTTCCCCTAAGGTATGTGGGTTTCATCCATGGGTTATTCAACCCATGGAACCCAAATATTTTTCTCAACTTGATATTCCAAATTCTTACTGATGAATTCTTATGGGCTTTTACATGATAACTCTAAATGCATATATTATGACATGTTTGAAGTTTATTTACTTATGTTGTTATATATTGACTCTCAATTTCATGAAAAGAATGATTTTCTAGGGTGACTATATGAAGTCTTGAAGGTGGCTTGAAAGTGTATATATATGGATTGTTTTAAGAGGTATAATTTGATGCATTTTCCACCACTCTCATGCATGCAAGAATTCTTCAAAGGCATATGAAGGTTTTATGAAACGAACCCAACTAGTGTTCCTCATGCTAAACTAAAGTTGAAAGGAAAGCTTGACTCCAAATGAAAGTTTATGAAGCAAATATTTTTGTTAAGGGAGTCTTATAAAATGATTGAATGATGATGAAAGGGCCTCTTAGCTAAAGAAAGGATTCAATGTGAAAGAACAGTTCTCACATATTTAAATCGAATGAGATATTTTAATGAGCTATTCCACCGAATAATGATTTGATGTTTAAAGTTATATAGATGTTTATGCTATTATGATATCTAAATGTTATTCTGTGGGATTAACTTAGCATCGACTATAGCATGTAGATGGGGACTTGACCTAAGGGTTCTTTAAGTAAAGTCTCATGTTGCATTAATTATGCACCAACATAGGAGCCCTTCTAGGTTATTTAGGATAGTAGATCCACGATAACCATTAAAGCTACAGTTAAAGAAATGATTAAAGATGACAAAGTTCTACCCAGAAAGTAGTCTCCTCGTGCCAACGTAGGGGGTTATGTTGGATTCCATGTAATTGCTCGCATTGTCTTAAATGTCAGTTACGGTCACTTTCCCACAAATTGAATGTTTTAAAGGTTTCATATGATGTTTTCTCATACATGCATTCACTCACGCATATTGTTTATAAATGTGTAAATGCTCTTCCTTATATAGTGTACTTACATACTTAGTACATTTAAAGTACTAACATGTACTTTTTCCTACATGTTATCACCATATAAGAACCAGCGTCGCTCCACACTCTCCTCCCCACAACTAAGTCTGATCGTTAAAAGCTACTACTATTTGGTAAATTCCCATATTTTGGGAACAACACCCCTATCTTTCTAGCTTATGTTATGTAAAGAAACTTGAGTTTCTTTTGGTATCTTTTGACTAAAATCTTGAGGGTGACCTAGGGGCATGTCTTAACCACCAAGTCTTAAAATGTAGAAGGTATGATTGGACAACAAAATGTATGATGCTGAAATTAACTATGACTCTTATTCTATGTGATATCCCTTAGTCCCCTCACCCCATTTATGTTTCTGCTTGTTTTTTTATCATTACCGATGAGGAGCCTAATGAATGCTAAGATACTTGGGTGAGATACCTCCGGGTGCTTCATTCACCGTGTCATGTCTAGGCCTTAGGCTTGGGTCATGACAAACTTTGTATCAAAGCTCAAGGTTTGAAATAGTCCTTAGAGTCCAATATACTACATCAAATAGTGTCTTGTTCATGGTTGTGAAGCATGCCTAAACTATGAACAGGAGCGTATGAGACGTTTAGGAAAGTTTTCACTATATAAGATATTTAGGAAAGTTTTCATTTCTTTTAAATTCATGTCGTGCCTTAGAGTATCCTAAGAGTTCCTCTGACTAATGCCACATTTTTTGTTCCCTAGATAATGTCTCAAGGAATAGCACCTCAAAGAGTAAGGGTTGACGACGAGGACCAAGCTCCTCTAGTTCTTAATGACCCGCGTCATGAAAAAGGGGTAACCCATGTGGATGTTTGCAATATCATCAAATTGTTGGATTAAGTCATAGCCAACCAAGGGAATTAAGGTGTTCCCCCTCCTCAAGTGAAAAATCTAGCTTATAGGAATCGAGATTTCCAAAGAATAAATCCACCCAAGTTTGATGGTTTTAAAATAGATAAGGACCCTATGGAGTTTATCAATGAGATATATTGGATTATGGCTATCATGGGTGTGCCTCCAAATGTGAAGGTCGAGCTAGTGTCCTATCAACTTAAGGGTATGGTATGAGTTTGTTATGAACAATAGATATTTGAGAGGATGAAGAGATAGGGCCAATAGGAAGGGAAGAGTTCAAAGGTGCCTTCCTAGACCACTTCTTTCCATTGGAGCTAAAGGAGGCCAAAATCTAAGAGTTTATTAACATACGTCAATAGAGTATGAGCATAAGGGAGTATGCCCTCAAATTAACTAAGTTTTCAAAGTATGCTCCCTTCATGGTCTCCGACCCCTAGGCAAGGATGAGCAAGTTCATTTCTGGTGGTTGAAGCTTGGTGTCCAAGGAGTGTAACAAGGCCATGCTGGTCAAGGAGAAGTTGAGGGAGAGATCAAGAGGGTTCAACAAAGCTAGAGTAGATGGTGGAGGGCTCAACCCTCAAAGGTCCGGTTAATGCAACAATAGCAAGGTCCAAGGTGGGCAACAGTTTGTGGGACAAGTTTCCATCAATACTCCTCCTCCCAAGTTCAATAAGGAAAAGGGGTACTAATCTAATGGTCCCAAGAGAAAGTTTTGGGGCCTAAGCTTTCCCTTCTTGAAAAAAGTATGGTAGGACCCACAAAGAGGAGTGCTTAGCAAGCTCCAATGCATGTTTCAAATGCAACAAGCTGGGTTATCATGCTCAAGATTGTAGAGGTAGTTGTGGTGGTAGGCATCAAGGACAATTTCCTCATGGACAACAACCTCAAGGAGGTGATCAACGCACAAACTGCTTTTATGCCTTTTATGAGAGGCAAGAAGTTGAGGAAGCATCAAATGTTATTATCGGTATGTTAAAGGTCTTTACTTTTGATGTATATGCAGTGTTAGATCCGGTGAAAACTTGTCATTTGTTACTCCATTCTTAGATAATAGGTTTGATATATTTCCAGAAATGTTAGTAGAGCCTTATTTGGTGTCTACCCCCATTGGTGAGTCAATTGTGGCTAGAAAAGTCTATAAGGGTTGTCCCGTCTCCATCTTTCATAAAGTTATCCCTTGTGATCTCATTGAGCTTGATATGGTAGATTTTGACGTTATACTTCGTATGGATTGGTTACATGTATTTTATGCTTCCATAAATTATAGGACTCATCGAGTCAAGTTCCAATTCCCAAATGAGTCTATTCTTGAATAGGAGGGTCATGATTCGGTAGTGAAGGATAGGTTCATTTATTGTCTTAAGGCCTGAAAGTTGATTGCTAAATGTTGCATCTACCATATTGTAAGGTTTAGGGATATCAACTCCAAAATTCATCCTCTTGAGTCGATCCCCTTAGTAAAGGAGTTTCTCGATGACCTTCCCAGTATCTCTCCTAATAGGGAAGTTGATTTTGGTATCGATATCATCTCTGGTACCCAACCTATCTCTCTTCCTTATAGGAGTTAAAGGAAAAATTAAAGGATTTGTTAGAAAAAGGGTTTATACGACTAAGTATTTCATCATGAGGTACTCCCGTGTTATTTGTAAGGAAGAAAGATGGGTCACTTCAAATGTGCATTGACTACCGTCAATTGAACAAAGTGACCATTAAGAATAAGTACCAAATCCTAGAATAGATGACTTTTTTGATCAACTGCAAGGTGCAAGTCACTTATCGAAGATCGATCTTTGGTCTGGGTATCACCAACTAAGGGTAAGGAAGTGTGACATTCCCAAGACAGTTTTCGAACAAGGTATGGTCACTTCAAGTTTTTAGTGATGAGTTTTGGGTTGATGAATGCACTGGCTGTGTTTATAGAACTAATGAATAGGGTGTTCAAACCCTACCTTGATAGTTTTGTTGTGTTCTTCATTGATGACATTTTAATTAACTCTTGGGGTGAGGAAGAACATAAAAATCACTTGAGGGTTGTGCTCCAAATATTGAGGGATAGATAATTGTTTGCAAAGTTTAGTAAGTACGAATATTGATTGAAGGAGGTGGCATTCCTTGGTCACATAGTATCCGGTGAGGGGATCAAGGTTGATCCAAAGAAAACAGAGGCGGTCAAGAATTGGTCAAGACTATAGTCTCCTTTTGACATTAGGATCTTATTGGGTCTAGCCGGGTAATATAAAATGTTCTTTGAAGGGTTTTCTTCCATATCATCCCCTATGATGAAATTGACCCAAAAGAAGGCGAAATTCATATGGATGGAAGAGTGTTAAAAGAGTTTTCAAACTTTGAAAGATCGACTTACCTCTGCTCCTATTTTGATTCTACCAAAAGAATTAGAAGGGTTCATGATTTATTGTGATGCTTCAAAGATTGTTTTGGGTTGTGACATGATGCAAAGTGGCAAGGTCATAACCTATGCTTCTAGGAAATTGAAAGTGCATGAACGTAACTACCCTACCCGTGATCTTGAGTTGGTGGCCATTGTTTTTTCTTTAAAAATTTTGCAGCATTACCTCTATTGGGTGCATGTGGATATGTATACCGATCATAAAAGTCTCTAATATGCGTCCACCCAAAAGGACCTTAATCTAAGGCAAATGAGGTGTCTAGAACTCCTCAAGTACGACATGAGTGTGCATTATCATTTGGGTAAAGCCAGTGTGGTTACCAATGCACTTAATAGAGTGTCGATCAGAAGTTTGGCTTATGTAGATGAATGCAAGAGTTAATTTGTGAAAGATGTTCACTGGTTGGCTAAATTAGGGGTGGAGTTGAGTAGTACCGATGATAATGGTATTGTTATTCACAATGGTTCTGAATCTTCTTTGATAGTAGATGTTAAGTCAAAACAAGACCTTGACCCGACAATTGTGGAGTTAAAGAAGTTGGTGAAGGAAAAGAAAGTAGAGGTCTTTGCACAAGGAGGAGATGGGGTGGTATACTACCAAGGTCTGTTATGTGTTCCAGATGTGGATGGCCTAAGGGGTTTAATATTGAAGGAGGCTCATAATGTTTCATACTCTATTCATCCTGGTTCGACAAAAATGTACCGAGACTTAAAAGAGTTATATTGGTAGGGTGACATGAAAACGGATATACCAAAGTTTGTGTCTGAATTGCCAACAAGTGAAGGCCGAATATCAAAGGTAGGATGGCCTAGCCTAAAATATTAAAATCCCTACTTGGAAGTGGGAAGATATGAATATGGACTTTGTAGTGGGTTTTTTTCATACCCGCAAGCATCACAATTCGATTTGGGTAATTGTTGATTGAATGACTATGTCGGCTCACTTCCTACCCGTAAAGACCTCTTATAGTGCCGAAGAGTATGCCAAGTTGTATCTTTGGGAGTTGGTGAGGTTCAATGGGGTGCCATTGTCATCATTTTGGATTGTGGTACCCAATTCACTTCTCACTTTTGGAGGTCGTTTCAAAGGGGCCTCAAAACTAAGGTAAAGTTAAGCACCGCATTCCACCCTCAAACCTATGGGCAAGATGAAAGAACAATTCAAACACTAGAGGATATGCTAAGGGCTTGTGTTTTGGAGGTCAAATAGATTTGGGATGATCATCAACATCTCATCGAGTTTTCCTAAAATAATAGTTACCACTCAAGCATCGAGATATCGCCGTTTGAGGCTTTGTATGGGAGACAATGTAGGTTCCAATTGGTTGGTTCAAGGTAGGTGAGATGACCTTATTGGGACACTACTTGGTCCTAGATGCCTTAGAGAAGGTGAGAGTTATTTGAGAAAGGTTGAAGACGGTCCAAAGTCGTCAAAAGTCCTATTCTAATACTAGGAAAAGAGATTTTGAGATTTATGTGAATGATTGGGTGTATTTGAAGGTCTTACCCATAAAAGGTGTAGTTCGGTTTGGTAAGAAGGGAAAATTGATCCTTAGGTATGTAGGGCCTTATAGAATCTTGAGGCGTGTTGGAAAGGTTTCTTATGAGTTGGAATTGCCTCCAGAGATGGCATGGTTCATCTGGTGTTCCATGTGTCTATGTTGATGAAGTGTGTAGAAGATCCTAGTTCCATTGTGCCTTTGGAGATAGTAAATATTGAAGCGAATTTGACCTATGAAGAGGTTCCGATTGAAATTTTGGATTGGCAAGTCAAGAGATTGAGGAATAAAGAAGTTACATCTATTAAGGTTCTTTGGAGGAAAAAAAAAGTTGAAAGTGCTACATGGGAAGCGAAAGTGGATATGATGAAATGTTAGCCTCATATGTTTTCATTCTACTCAAGTCTATGGAACTAAGTCATTCATGATCAAGTATTTAAGACTTATGTTTCAAGTTTTCCAAGTCTTCATTAGCATGCATATTCACGAAGTTAGATTTTAAAGTTATGTTTTATGCTACAGTTTAAAGATCTTATGTTGATGCATTTCAAGTGTCATTGAATACATGTTGGGTTGCTAATCCTCATGACATGTCCTCCTCTATGTCAATGATTTTCATTCAAGGAAGAATGTTCTTAAGGGGGAGATATTGTAAGACCTTGGAAATGTGGAAGGTCTTAAACCAAGGATCACAGGAGAAAATCTCAGAAAGTTGTTGAAACTGGCACCAGGAGCTTACCACAGAAGATAACACAGGCCGCCATAAGAATTAAGGACCGTGGTGAGAAACCATGGTAGAAATTCATAGAATCATCTAGCAAGAAAGGAACTATGATGGAGAGCATAGACCGTGGTGAGGACCACCGACCGTAAAACCTTCTATGGTTCTCCCTCCCCAAGACCCTCTGGAAATTTTCCAAGGAAAGGTCCATGGAGGACCACAATGGATCGTGGAACACTCCATTGACCATAGTGTATCCCCGTGGAGGTCACCATACAAGCCTCCTACAAGACCTGCACAACGATAACCTTTCATGGCCTATTGTACACTTCACATACCGTTAAGAAGTTTTGTAATGAAAATTCAGACACTTACCCTGTAGGTTTATTTCAAAATATTTTCCAAGTCCCTTTCCATGGGACCCCCACCATGGACCGTGAAGGGTCCTCGTGAAGCCTATTCTGGTCAGATGTTTAAAGGGACATTTTAGTCTCTTTCGGCATTTTAAATCAAAGTGAAGTCATTTTGAGGGATAAATTCTTCCATGTAATGACCCTAAACCCTTTCAAGACCTCATTATCATACTTAGACTAAGACACTCAAATCCTCTACTTTTAATCTCTCTCAAGAATTCCAAGGCAAGATTAGGGTTTCATCTCAAGGCCTCTCCAAGTTCCATTCTTTCTCAAGTCTTCATTAGGGACTTGTTTCCCCCAAGGTATGTGGGTTTCATCCATTTGTTCTTCCACCTATGGAGCTAAAATGTTTTCCACAACTTGATATGTCAAATTCTAAAAGATGAATTCTTATGGGCTTTTACATGATAACTCTAAATACATAGATTGTGACATATTTGTAGTTTATTTACTTATATTGATATATATATTGAATCTCAATTTCATGAAAAGAATAATTTTCTAAGGTGCCTATATGAAGTCTTGAAGGTGGCTTTAAAGTGTATATGGTGGGTTGTTTTAAGAGGTGTAATTGGATGCATTTTCCATCACACTCATACATGCAAGAATTCTTCAAAGACATATGAATGTTTTATGAAATGAGCCCACCTAGTTTTTCTCATGCTAAAGTAAAGTTGAAATGAAAGCTTGACTCCTAATGAAAGTTTATGAAGTAAATGTTTATGTTAAGGGAGTCTTATTAAATGATTGATTGATGAAAAAAGGGCTTCTTAACTAAAAAAAGGATTCAATGTGAAAGGACAAATCTCACATATTTGAATCGAATGAAATGTTTTAATGATCTATTCCACCAAATAATGATTTGATGTCTAAAGTTTTAAAGATTCTTATGATATTATGATATCTAAATGTTATTCCATTGGATTGACCTAGCACCGAATGTAGTATATAGATGGGGACTCAACCTAAGGGGTCCAATAGTAAAGTCTCATGTTGCATTAACTATGCACCAACATAGGAGCCCTTATTGGCTATTTAGGCTAGTGGATCCACAATTCGCCATCAAAGTTAAAGTTAAAGAAATGATTAAATTTGACAGATTTCTACCCAGAAAGTAGTCTCTCCATGCCAACATAGGGGGTTATGTTGGATTCTAGGTAATCACTCGCATGGTCTTAAATTGTTATTGTAACTTTCTCAGAAATTGAATGTTTTAATGGTTTCATATGATGTTTAAATGTCTAAATATTCTTCCTTGTATAGAATGCTCACATAATTAGTACATTAAAAGTACTAATGCATAAGTTTGCCTATATGATATCACCATGTAGGAACCGGCATCGCTCCACACTCTCTTCCCCGCAACTAAGTCCGATCGTCGAAAGCTACTACTATTTGGTAAATTCCCATATTTCAGGAACAACTCCCCTATATATCTAGATTATGTTATGTAAAGACTTATAAGTTAATTTTGGTATCTTTTGACTAAAATCTTGAGGGTGAGCTTGGGACATGTCTTAGCCCCCGCCAAGTCTTAAATGTAGAAAGTATTGGACGACAAAATGTATGATGGTTAAATTGACTATGACTCTGATTCTATGTGAGACCTCTTAGTCCCATTACCTGTCTTTATGATTTTGCTTGTTTTTTCATCATTACTAATAAGGAGCCTAATGAATTTTAAGAGGCTTGGGTGAGGTACCTCCGGGTTCTTAATCCGTCGTGTCACATTTAGGCCCTAGGCTTGGATCGTAACACGCATCCTATGCCATATTGTTCATTTCCTATTACTTGTTCATGAATAACAAACATACTTAGTACCTTCTATGTACTAACACATATTTTGCCTACATTGTCTCATAATGTAGGGATGGACGACACTCACACTCCTCACATTCGTGGCTAGAGTTAGTTTAGTTCTCAAGAGTTGGTGAGTCCTCATTCATCGAGGAAATGACTTTTCTTATATGTTATTACCTTGACTCTTTTTCATGATTCAGGTCAGCTAGGAGCTTGTCCTAAGCCCCCATCAAAGTTTAGTATAGAGGCCTGTTTAGACGTTGCAATTTGATTTAGTCAATTTTAGACATTGGGATTGAGCTTTCTTTCCTTCGACTTATATGTTGAGTTAATTATTCTGCATATCTTATTATGTTTTTTACCTTATTATATGATATATGCTAAGATGTCTTGGTTGGAATCATTTGGGCTCCCGATCTATGTGTCACATCTCATCCCTAGGCTCGAGTCATGATAGAATTACTACCTTTCCATTCTAGGACCGGCTCATTAGGAAATTGGAACTTAACAACTCGAGTTATACAATTAATAGAAGAATAACATGCATATAGAAAATCCATACCAAGGATAACATCAAAATCAGTCATCTCAAGCTCAACTAGATCACATAGAGTAACTTTATGAAAGACAAAAATAGGAAAACTTCTGTAGACTCTTTTAACCATAAACGACTTACCTATGGGAGTATAAAAGGAAAACATCTCTAAAAATGTTTCGGGGCTAACATCAAATCTCATGGACACGTAACAACAACAACAACTGCAGCATACCTAGTGAAATCCCACAAGTGAGGTCTGGGAAGGGTAGAGTATATGCAGAACTTACCATTACCTTATGGAGATAGAAAGACAGTTTTTCGAAAAACCCTCAGCTCAAAGTAACAATCCTAAGAATGGGAGAATCACAGTATATATATATATATATATAACTGAAATAAAAAGTGATGCAAATTCTACAAGACAAAGATAATACCGTTATCAAGATAATGGGATAATCAAGGAAAATACAACATAACTATAATGGAACGCCTAGACCTAAGACCAACCCTAAGTCATCACAGGGCAAGACAACATTATACCCCTGCTAGCCTTCTACCCTTACTAGCCTTCTACCCTAATACTCGACCTTCATTCCTTCTTGTCTAAGGTTATGTCCTCAGTGATACGAAGTTGAGCCATATACTTTCTAATAGCCTCTGCACATTACTTTTTTGGTCTACCCCTACCCCTCCACATATCCCTCAAATCCAAAGGCTCGCACCTTCTAACTAGAATATTAACACACCTCTTCTATACATGCCCAAACAATCTCATTCTTACTTCTCTGATCTTGTCTACCACAGAGGCCACTCTTACCTTCTCTTGAATAACCTCATTTCTAATTTTATCACTCCTAGATATTGATATATCCATCTCAACATCCTTATCTCCACAACATGTATCTTTTGAACATGAGATTTCTTGACTCTACACCATATAGCAATGTTGGCCTAGACACCATTTTGTAGAATATACCTTTTACTTTGGGCGGTACCTTCTTATCACACAGGACTCCAGAGGCAAGCCTCCATTTCATCCGTGCTACCCAAATACGATGCATGATATCATCAATAATGTCCCTACTACTCTAGATGATGGATTTAAGATACATAAAGCTTTCTCTCTTGGGGATAGGTTGAGTGGAAGGTCTCACTTCCATGCCCTCTTCATATTTTGCAACACTTAATTTTCACTCCAAGTACTCTGTCTTGGTATTGCTTAAGGAGTAACAAAAGAAAAATTTGAACTTGGATTAAGTAAGCCACAAATATCATCATGAAAGACCCATAACATACCAATAACAACATCGTGAATCTCCTCCACCTCTTGCCTACCATGAAGAGCATAAAACTGATTGTTACATTGACCACCGTTTGGTTGCACTTGATCACCTTGTTGCACTTGGCCTCCATGTGAAACGTGGCCTTGAGGATAACCATCTTTGACCTTACACTCCTTAGCATGATAACCCATCTTTCCACATTGATAGCACACATTCAAACCCGTTAAACACTCTTCCTTGTGGTTCTTACCATACTTCTTTCATGCAGGGGTCACTTGGCCAATTGGGGTACCTCCTTGAGGCTTAAGATTGGGCACCCTATACTTACCAAACCTTGGAGTAGTAGCATTTGAAGATGCTTGTCTGGAATACCATTAGCAAAAATATGGATGCCCACCACTTTTGGACCTAGTAAGAGAGGAATCACCACCATCGATCCTTAACTTGTTTAACTACCTAGTACTTCTCTCCTTAAGATTTTCACCCTCTATTTTCTCTACATAGGTCATAAGTCTAGAGATGTCCATTTCCCAAAATAACATGGCTGTCTTACATTCCTTAGAAACCATATCTCACACACCAGAAATAAACTTGCTCATACGAGCTCTTGGGTCGACAACTATGAATGGAGCATATTTTGATAATTGGGTGAACTTAAGGTCATACTCCCTCACACTCATATCACCTTGCTTAAGATTTATAAACTCTTTTATCTTAGACTCCCTCAACTCCAATGGGAAAAAGAAATCAAGAAATACCTCTTCCAATTCCTCTCAAGTCATGGGATCCGCCTCTCCAAGCCTCTCGCTCTTCGATTGGTCAAAACAAATTTGAGCAACACCCTTCAATTGATAAGTGGACAACTCCGCCCTCTCAACTGGGCTAACCCCCATAATATCCATAATCTTATGAATGCTATCAATAAACTTTTGTGGATCCTCTTCCCCCTTGGAGCCTCAAAACTCCAGAGGATTCTTCCCGATGAAGTCATGAACTCTTGTTGCCATTGTACCCATATTTAGGTTTACGGGAGCAACCACCTCACTATTAGCTTGAGCTGTAATGGCTTGAGAAAGTACTTAAAAGGCCTTTTGGAACTCGGCATTGGAGACTTGGTCATTTAAGGGATCATTCAGATCTTGTTCCTCCTTTTCAACCATATTCCTTTGAGCGGGTTATCTTTCTGGAGGCATTTTCTGAAAATCGCACAAAACAAGCGTTAGAGGGAAAGACTTAGAGTACCACTCTACCGTATTATGAAAGAAGTAAGATTTTCATAAGATGCTTCATAGACTCCTATCCATAGACATGGCATGCTTCACATCGATGAATAAGACTTTACTCAATGCGGCATATTAGACTCCCTAAGACACTACAAAACCTTGTTCTTTGATACAAAGTTTATCATGACCCAAACCTATAGCCTAGATGTGACATAGTGATCAGGAACCCGAGGATCCCAACCAAGCCATCTTCACATACATAAGGTAAAAGAAACATAATAAGATAAAAGGAAGTATTAACTAAACATAGAATTCAAGGAAAGTAAACTCTAACCAACGGTCTGAAATGGACTTACATCACTATGAAATGTTTAAGCATGAATCTATTCTAGAC
This sequence comes from Solanum dulcamara, assembly GCF_947179165.1. NCBI lineage: Eukaryota > Viridiplantae > Streptophyta > Magnoliopsida > Solanales > Solanaceae > Solanum > Solanum dulcamara. The sequence continues at coordinate 28,391,642 of NC_077242.1, forward strand.
TAGATAGGGGCATAGGACAAGCTCCTAGCTCACCCAAATTATAAGAGTAAGTCAGAGTAGCAATACAAAAGAAAAGTCATGTTCTCGATGAAATGAGTACTCACCAACTCTTGAGAACTAAAGCAACTCTATCTATGAATATGAAAAGCGCGAGTATCATCTGTCACTACATTATGAGATTATATAGGCAAAATATGTGTTAGTACATAGAAGGTACTAAGTATATGAGTTATGCATGAACAAGTTTTAGGACATGAATAATATGACATATGATGCATGATCAATCATAATGAACATGAGTAAGGCTTAATAGAATTTGAAAACATACGAGAATTTATGGTCAATACATCATAAAACTTTATAGTAAATCTCATACCTTTGCATTCAATTTTTATGGGATAAGACCTTTAACTGACATCTTAAAACTATGTGAGTTATAGCATGGAATCGTATGTAAGTACCAAATTAAGAAGAGAGAGGCTACCTTCCAAGGTGGAGTCTGTGAGAAACAACTTTAACTTTGTGAGCTATATGTGGATCCACTATCTAAGACATGAAGGTAACCTACGTGGGCAACGTAGTTTGGGACTTTAGGTTTCTACTAGGATTCTCTTGGGTAACTAACTATGTTACCAAACCAAACTCCACCTAGAAGTCCTCTCGGTGCTTAGTCAATATTCCTAAGAAATTCATTAAAACATGATCATAAATATCATAGGAAAATATAGTAACTACCTATCAATCCATCTTTATAAAACATATTAAGTGTAGCTTATTAACTTTAGTGATTCATAAGAATCCATAAACTTCGGTGAGAATTGTCCTTATCACCATCTTAAACATAATTGTATGAGAATTATATTTATCACACCACAATAACTATCCTGGATCATAATTTATCATTATCATAACTTTCATCATTAAATCATAATTTCAACTTAATTCTTAAAAACATTCTTTGAATATCATTGAACTCATAATCAACTCACGAAAATCATCTTTAACTTTATAATCATAATTGAAAATAGTTGTATACACGGGAATTCATAATTCAACTTAAAATCATTCAATTCATATGAAAACATGGTTATAATGATCATTGATAACATCTAAAATAAAATTAAAATAGCCCAATGCAATTCATCAAAACTAGGGTTAATAAAAAATTTTGAAAATTTAAGGTAACTTTGAAGAAGCCTTGGTACTCCTTTAGTGAAAAGAACACATGGATCAATGTCCACATATATTGAAGAATTCAAACAAAAGTTGAAGAAGAATCTAATTTCTCTTGAAACCCTAGCTTGATATTTGGAGAAAAGCTTGTGAGGATTTGTGATCTTGTCTTAGGAGAATTTTTGAAGAATGATTTAGAATAGAGAGAATTTTGAAGAGATGGATAGTTATAGGCTTGAACTTATCCATAATAGTGTCTAGATACATTGAGCCGAACTTGGGAAAAGATAAGATTGCCCTTTATTAAATTCGGATTTTGAACCTACGACTAAGGTTCTATGAGCTATCCTTAAGTCTACGACTCTTAAACTTGAGTTATCGTGCAATCCTGAGGAAACTTCTAAAAATAGGGCCTCTGATGTTGCATCTATGAGTCATAGTTACGACTTGTCATCATGATTTGAATTGTTAACTCGACTAGTCCTGCAAGTCTGAGAAGACCCTGATTTTGGGGTCTCTGATCTTTGGTTATAAGTAATTGTGATAACTCGTAGTCTTACTTACGAATCCTAATCTTCAGTTGTCCTATAGTTCTAAAAACTTACACATCTCCTGGGTCTCTGAAGTTTCACCATGACTTATTTTCACGAGTCGTCATGGTTCCTCCGAGTTGTCAAATGACTCATCAACCTTGATCTGGCCTTTGCTAAATTTCCAGCCCTAATCTCCCTTCCATGATTTATCTCTATGACTCGTAAAAGACCCTACGAGTCATAGACCAACTAGTAAACTTGGGGTCAATCCAAATTTTCTTAAATTCTCTTTGGTTTGACTCTTCAACTTATGGGCCTTAGAAACTAGAAGACGTGATAAAGAAATGCAACTTAGAACTTTTCCAACCTATGACACCCTCTTCAAACCTCTTGGATTTCCATTGGTTATATCATACTTGAGCGACATTTTTGAGTTGGTAGGTCACTAATTTTGCCTTCTCTTCTAAAGACACTCCCATAATATGAACTATCTTATACAACTCATCAACAAAGTATTGAGAATCCTCATTAACCTTAGATCCATGAAACTCGGGAGGATTCATCCATGTGAATTCTCTAACCCTTGAAGCCAGAGTAGTCACTATTTGAGAAGCATCTACCCCTTAATTCACTTGAGTTGTCATGTCTTGGGCTAGCATTTGAAAAGTGGCTCGGAACTCCATATTAGTCACTTGACCATTCAAAGGGTGTCATTCAGAGCTTGTTTCTCCCCTCCTTCAACATTCCTTCGGGCAGGGTATCTTCATGGAGGCATGATTCTATAATCGCAAAGGAAAAGTGTTAGAAGAGGAAACCTTAGAGTTCAACTCTATAGCACGATGAGATCATGAAAGAAGTGAAGTGTTTCCTAAGATTCCTTATAGCCTCCTATTAATAGATGTGGCGCAATTCACACTAATGAACAAGACTCTACTCGACGTGGCATGTTAGACTCTCTCGGACACTAGAACCTTGGGCTCTGATATCAAGTTTGTCACGACCCGGCCTAGGACCTAGCCATAACATGGCGATTAGAATCCCACAGGACCCTAACCAAGCCTCTTAGCATAACATTCTAGACCATACATAAGGTAAATAAAATAAGTAAACAAGGTTCAAAGATATGGAAGCATAATCTCAATATAAAACATAATTCTAAAAATGCCAAATAAGAGATAACATAGACTACAATAAACACCTAACATGCCTCTACTAGTCTAGATGAGGGTGTAAGATAATCCCCTTGCTCACCCAATAAGGTAAAAGAAGTCACAAACTCATAAGAAATAAAATGTCTCATCCTTGGAACATGAGGACTCACCAATAGTATAATAGTGCTAACTCTCACCACGAACGGAAAGAGGATGAATGTGATCATTGAACCCTATATTATGATACAATGTAGACCAAAAGCATGCGTTAATACATGAAATACACTAAGTATATGGAAATATTCATGAACAATAAATATCACACATAATTAATATGAATCATGAGATGCAAGAACAATATATTTAAAATCATGAGTAAACCATGAAAACATTAAAATATTTATTTCATTGGTCAATACATCGAAACATCATAATCATCATAAGAACTTACATATGTGGATATAACCATAACTGACATTAAGACGAGGCGAGCTATTACATTGAATCCAATAATCCCTACATTGAGAAGGGGAGAGGCGACTTGCCAAGGTAGGCTCCGTCCAATTATTATCATCATATGCTATATGTCGATCCACTAGCTAAGCCATATTGGCAAACCTAGAGTGGCAACGTAGTTTAAGAGACTAGAAGTTTCTACTAGAGATTAGGTCGAGCCCCTACCTCAAAGTTCACTCAGTGCTAAGTAAATCATTCCATGGAATACATAACATGCCATAATATTAATCATACTTTTCGTAATAATAAGCTTTTCATAATCATAATTTATAGAAACATATTCATAAGAATAACTCATTATCACGTGATTTATGTAAAGTGGGTGTAGGCCTTTCATCATTACAAATCCTTTTCATAAAGATATCATTAGAGTCTTAAGTCACCTTCTTCGTCAAGGATCCTAAGTCACTCATTCATTAGAGTTTTGAGTCACCTTCAAGGATCTCAAGTCACCCTTTCTCATAAACTTGCTTGAAATATTATTAAAAAATTATTAATAACCTTTCATAAGGAATTCATAAACTTTCTTACATAAAGCATCTTAAAACTCGTTCATAAAGCTTTCATTTAAATAACTTGGAAATCATGATCATATCTCATATCATATTTCAAACTAGTATATAAAATGGGTTGAAATCATGCAATATGATGTGAATTATGCATAATTAGCCTAATATCATTGAAATAAAGTCGAGGATCTTCCGGAAACAGTCGCCCTACCTTTCAAGATAGGGGGTTAGGTCTGCGTATACTCTACCCTTCCCAGAACCCACATTGTGGGATTATACTGGGTTTGTTGTTGTTGTTATAGCCTAATATCATTGAAATATATCATAATTGAGAAGACACAATTAATTTCATGAAATTAGGGCTTTTGATTGAAGAAATCATAAGAGAATTGAAAGAAATCTTTAGGATTCCATGGGTGAAAGGTGCCCATGGATGAAGTCCCACATACCTTGGCCTTTATGATCCATAAATTGAAAAGAATAGAAGATTGACCTTAAAGGAAATCCCTTGAACTACTTGAGGAAAAACAAGACCTTTGAGATAACACTTGAGAGAGAAGATTCTAGAATTTTTGAGTTATGTTGAGAATAAAAGGGTTAGAAGAATTTAGGGTAGTTAATAGGTAAGAATCTAGGCCCAAAAATAATTCATATTCATTAATGCAATATAGAAAAAAACCCAAAATAACCCCAACTTAAACTGAATTTAGAACCAAAACGGACTATTACCATGGCCTGTGAAGGCCAATATGGGCAGTGGTCCCCATCATGGTGAGGGATTTAGCTTTTCTGAAAAAAGGGTGCCCACCATGAGACATACAACGGACTGTGAAAGACAATACGGCCCGTGGTGTCCGTCTGTGACACGGGACTTGAACTCGAATTTTTAGGGATTAGAGGAAAAGTTTTAGGGCTTACCAAGGAGGCCATAACAGTCTGTGGACCGCACCATAAGTCGTGGTCTGTCTTGGTCCTCACCTCAGGAACACATTCGGTTGGGCATGGACCACGATGTCCTTTCATGGCCTGTGGTCCTCTTCACCACCTATAGTGGGTCCTGTGAAGACCACTTGGTGCCAAAAGCTTAGTTTTTCTGAGAAATCATTTCTTAAACCTCATTTTTTGACTTTTCAACTATTGGTATCCTACAATAGGTCTATGTGTGTATACTTGAATTCATTTGCGAGAGTGAATATTTTTGCAAATTCTATAATCTTGTGAAATTGCATTCTTAATTATGTGTGGGATTCTCTATTATGCGAGTGGCATAGCACCCTCCGTAGAAATAGTGATCTCTTGATTTCAATTGGGCTGCATGAATGCAATAAGTTCATGTGAAACTTTAGGCAAATCAAGAAGGTTGATTCCATTGACTTGAGATGCTCTGAGATTTTGATTAACTGAAAAAGTGTCCCAAAATAATACTTTAAAATGATTTATTGACCTTTGCATAACGAATAGTGGTGGAACCAATAGTGAGTGGTGCTTAGAGTCATTTTGTTTTGAGTTTTTTTGTTTTTGTTTGTTTTAAGTCAAGTATGTGACTGTGAAAATCCAATCTTTGGGCAGCTTAGCTTGAATCATATGCTTAGTGAATGTTTTGCTAGAAGATAAGCAATAGTTCAAGTTTGGGGGCTTGATGAATTAGTATTTTACCAGCTAATTGGACTAAAATTATTGAATTATTTCCATGTTTTACTGTTAATTAAAGGATTTTTATTCCCTAGTTCTCTTATGTGTAGTGACACGATCCAACCTAGGGCCTAGTCGTAACACTATAATCGAAACCTCGAAGGGCTCCAACTAAGCCTCATGTTCATATCATAAGCATACACAAGGTAAAGTAAAAGAGGAAACATCATAAGAAAGTCTTGACCATGAATAGAAAATGAAGAATGTCACTTGAAAACATAGACTCAAAACATTTTTCCAACTAGAAGCCTCTAATCGTGAATATGGGCGAGGGCTAAGACATGTCCCTACCTCAACCTCAAAATGAAACTAAACAAAAAGTCTTTGTAAACAATAACCAACTCGATGACTAGTCCACGATAAATAAGGACTCACCACCTACACTGCCAGATAGGAAAGCTAACTAGCCACCTGGATGAATATATTCTTTAACCTCAACCCCTACATTATGAGATAATGTAGGCAAAGAGTATGCATTAGTATGTTGGAATGTATAAAGTATGATGGCATGACATGCAACATGAATCATAAGATGAAATGATCAAAATTATACATGATAAAAAGGTTAAGTAAAGTCATGAGTACCGTGATGATCAAAGCATTCAAAGGACATAGTTGAAAATCATAAAGTAGCATAATAGTCATAAACATATGTGGGATAGGAACCATAACCGACATTTAGACAATGCGAGCTATAACATGGAATCTCGTTGTCTCCCCATACAATGAAGAAAAAGGGAATCTACTTGTCAAGGTACACTCTACCCCGCAAGGCGGGTCATACATACGCTATCTGTGGATACACTAGCTAGGCCAAAAAGGGAAAATCCTACGATGGCACGTAGTTATGGAAATAGAGACTTTATATAAGGATCCTATATTATAATCCCCTACCTCAAGTCCACATTCTTTGCTAAGTCAAATCCCACGAAATACATACATAGCATAAAAATAGTAATGAATATATATCATAGTCATGATCATAGGTTTGAAATCATAGAGTAGCTCATTTTTCATAACATAAGTGCATGCGAGTATTGTACTTCCACATTACAAATCATACATACATAATTCATATCATTAGGCATTAAGTCACCTTTTTCATAATTTGCATGAAAAAAGCATAATTTGAAACATATTTGAGAATCATACTTGAATAGTCATGCTTGAAAGTAAGTTCATGTAATAGAGGACTAATTCATGCTTAGTTGAGAGGTTAAATAATAAATGAAATGTAATTCATGCACTTAAAAGTGTAGTTTATGAGAAGTAAGGATCAACAAAATAAAACAAAAGAATTTTATCACATATATTGCATTTGGTGAATGCGATTTATAGAAAATTGGGCGATAGCGCTATAGTGGCTCGTCGCGCCAATGTGTAAAACATTATAGAGAGAAGATTTGTATAATGGGTGATTAGTGAATGAATGAGGAAAAATTAAGCTATTGGTAATTAAATAGGTTAGGAACCTAGCCCAAAAACTGCCTAGATTCAGTCCCCCTATAAAATTAGGGAAACGACTACTTTGCCCTTAATGAAAATCTCTCTTATCCTACCAATGGATTCACCAAGGCTAATTATTCATCTTATTATATCATACTCTATCTTTATCACACCTAGCATATTACATGTAGGTATGCCATAGAAAAAAAAGTTTAAATGATTTGGAGTAAAAAACCACTAAAGCGCATCGGTGAACGAGCGGCGTTTCAGAAGCTGACATAAGCATTTCACTGGCTAAACATTGGTTGGACAAGAGCAAGTTGTATTGGTACCTTTGTAACAATCAATGCATTATAATGTATAATCGACGTTGTACCGGTCCCAGCATAGAAGCTCCTAGTAGCACTGAAGGTTGCAATGAAGCCGCAACTTATGTCTCACAATAGTGGATCGGCATTTTGTCGGTCTAACGCAAGTCTCGATGCAGAAGTTGCTTGACCAAAAATGCAATTACGGAAATTAGTGCTTCCTTTGGAAAGTTCTAAAGACCAAAATAGGGATTTGTGTAATTATGTACCATATTATTCTTATTATTCAATTTACAAAATATAGAGAGTAGAAAAAAGTTTTTAGAGAGATAGAACCTTCATAGCCAGAAGAAATCTTAGCTTGTAGACAAAGAAACCTTCAATTTTTCGTCATTCAAAGATTTTATTTAGATTTAGTTAATCATTTTAGCTTGGAATAAAGATTTCTCTTATGGATATTGTTTTTATTACATTATTTATGAGTAGTTAAATCCTTAGCTAGGGGTGTGTGTGCTTGATACGAGTGTAAAATCCCGAATATATTTTAATTAATCTTCTCTAAACCTGATTGTATGAGATGGATCTACTGTAGTCTTGAAGTTTTAATCCAAAAAATAAGTGGTTGCAAATATTGATTGGGATTTATAACTCATTTTAGCTTGGAAAAGCAAAATGGTGTTGGATAAGACTCTATAATAAGGACTTGTTGAAATTACTTTATGAGTTTGAGCCTGGGATGAAATAATCTGAGTCATTTCTCATTTAATAATGTGAGCTATGGATATTCCATCTACTTAAGTAATGTTTGGTATTATTTTTGTAGGTCTTGATATTCGAAAGAAATTGAGGGACATATATTTGATAGTTCAGAAGAATATCAAAGTGTAGCCCAGACCAAATTCTATTCATGTACCAATCGTTTTTGTTGAGTCTAATCTTAGCCTATTCAAGTTGAAACCACAATCTCTATGAAAGGAAACAGTATCAATATTTGAGTTACAAATGTACAAAACTTATTTATGAAGTTTAATTTGTTACTAAAATTGATGAGAATTTATTAAGTGTAGGACAACTACTAGAAAATGGATTTAAATTATTATTTAAATATAAAGCATGCCTGATCAGTGATCCTAATAATCAGGAAATGATCAAAATTAAAATGCAGGTGAAAAGTTTTTCCTTGAATCCATTGGAGAAGGAATACATAGCTTTCTAAGTCAGTCTACCTTGCGGAAACATAGCACAAGAGATTGAGACACTTTCATTACAAAGCTTAGTTGTCTATGCAAAGGAGTAAAATAGTAAATGGTCTACCAAACTTGGAGGAACATCTCTCAAGTTGTAAGTCTTGTTTTCTTTGTAAGCATACTAGACTTCCATTTAAATGTTTCACTTGGAAAGCAATAGAGAAGTTGGAATTTATTCATACCAATCTTTTTGGCCCACAAAGAACTCCATCACTCAATGGCATGAGGTATTCTATTATCTTTATTGATGATGTAACAAGAATTGGTTGGATTTATTTTATGAAGTTTAAGTACGAATTTGCTGATATTTCATGAAGTTCAGAGATTGGATAGAAACCAGAGTGGCTGCAAGATTCAGATTATTTGATCAAATAATAAAACTGAATATACATCAGATTTATTAAACTTTTTGTGAAACAGCTAAAATGAGCACTAACTCACGTTTCATATTCTCCAACGAAAAATGGAGTGAGAAAGATAAATAATAGAACAATTATAGAGATGTCAAGATACTTGTTTTATGAGAAGAATATACCAAAGATTTTTGGGTTGAAGCATCAAACACTACTATTTTCTTGCTAAATAGACTGCCTACGCGGACAATGGATGGAAAGACTCCATTCGAGGCATGGTATGGTGTCAAACCTATTTTGAAAAACTCAAGATACTTGGATGTATATGTTTTTCTTATATTCCAAGGTTAATAGAAACAAGTTAGATAAGAAGGAATATTTGGAAATCTCCATTGGCTAAAGCTTATTTTCTAAAGCTTATAAGATCATTCCACCTCAAGAAAGATTATAGTAAGTAGGGTAACTAGAGACATTCAATTTCTTGAAGATGAGCAATGAGACTGAAATAAAGATTCTCCAATTAAGAACAATAATTCACAGCTTGATTATGATGAATTGGTGGATGATCATCCAATTAGGGGAACAAGGACACTCTCTGATAAATATCAGAGATGCAATGTTGTTGTTTTTGAACCTACAGGACATGAGAAAGCAAAAATTGATTAAAAATGGATAAATGCTATGAAGAAGAAGTTGACCATGATAGATAGAACCAAACTTGAAAGCTAGTGGAAAGACCCCAAGATAGAAAAGTGATTAGAGTTAAATGAATTTTTCAAACAAAGTTCAATTCAAATGGATCGATGAATGTCACGACCCAAGTCTAGGAACTAGATGCGATACATCAAATGAGAAACACACCCGGAGGTACCTCACCCAAGCCTCGTAGCATTCATTTAGCTTTTCATAGGAATGACATTCAAGAATAAGCGGAAATAAAAGGGAATAACGACACTAAGGGTAAAGCAACTTAGCATAAGAGAAATTAACCACATCAACATAGTCTATTTGTCTAACAATACCTCTACTACTTTAGATTTAGTGGGGTAAAGACATGTCCCTAGCTCACCATTATAACAAATAAAAATAAGTGTCATGATAAGTATCCCAAAAGTCTTTACATAACATGCTATAAAGGAAAGGATGTTGTTCTCAAAACATGCGAACTCACCAAGGTAGTAGCCTTCAACGATCAAACTAGCCACGGGGAGGTGATTGTGTAGCAACACTGGTCCCTAAATGGTGATATCATATAGGCAAAAGAATATGCGTTACTACTTTGAATGTACTAAGTATGTAGGAATGCATTAACATTTAAGAAATATTAGAACATTTGTGTAATATCAAAACATAATGCAATGAATCAATAATCAATCATGTACATAGCATTTGAAAAATTCATTTTATGGAAAGATAACTGTAACCGATATTTAAGACCATGCGAACTATTATATGGAATCTAACATAACCCCCTACGTTGGTACGAGGAGACTACTTGCCGGGTAAAACTACGCCAACATCATTCATTTCTGTAACTTTAATTTTAAGGGCTATTTGTGGATCCACTAGCATAAGCCTACAAGGGCTCCTATATTAGCGCATAGTTAATGGGACAAGGGGTTTCTACTAGGATTCCCTTACCGAATCACACCTCAATGCCCCATTCGATTCTAAGTCAATCCCACGGAATAGTTCATATAATAAGAACATAGTCATTTACATAGCTTTAGATCATCAAAACATCATTCGGCAAAATAGCTCACTAAAATCTTTCATTTGATTCACACAAGTGAGAATAGGCCTTTCACAAGTGGAATACATCATTTCATAATTATTTCATCATTCTTTCATTTCATAAGACTCCCTTTAATCATACACATTTTCTTTCATAAACTTTCATTTTGGAGTCAAAGCTTTCATTTCCACTTCATTGAGAATATAAAAGAACTAGGTGGGTTCTATTCATTTCAACCTCAAATCATTAACATCAATACTAGGATGCATGAGAGTAATGTAATGCATCAATTAAATCATCTTTAAACAAACCACCAATTCATTTTAAAATTCATTTCCATGACTTCATTTAAGTCCCTTGATAAATCATCCATTTTATGTAAATAAGAGTCAATATAAGTCAATATATGTAAATAAACTTCAAATATTCAAGAATCTATATATTTGGAATCATAACATGAAAACCCATATACATTCATTATTTGAAATTGAAATATTGAGTTTAGAAATAACTTGGGCTCAATGGGTGGAAGAACCCATGAATGACACCCACATACCTTGGGGAATAAATCCCAATGTAAGCTGGAAAATGGAAGCTTGAAGCTCTTGGAATGAAAACCTAGCTTTTTTGGTGAAGAAGAAGACCTTGAGAACACTTGAGAGGTTTAGAGTTTTGAGTTCTTAGAATGTGAGCGAAGGAAATGAGTTTAGAAAGGCTTAGGGTCCCTTAAAAAGGGCCAATTTATTCCCAAAATTACCACACATTTGTTATAAAACATAGGAATAGATCAAAATACCCCTATTAAATCTGGCGAGGATGGGTTACACAGGGACCCTTCACGGATCATGGTGGTGTCCCATGATGATTGACTTTGGAAAGCTTTTGGGAGTTTATAGGGAAGGTCTCTAAACTTCCTCTATGGATAACTTCATGGTCCATGAACCATGGCCGTGGTGAAGGTCCTGTAGGAGTCCTGCAGAGTGACCACCATAGAAACACACCACGGTCCATGAAGAGCTCCACAACCCGTGGTGGTCGTCCGTGGTCCTCACCTTGGAAATTTTTCCTGGGGCCTTAGGGGAGGGGCCACCACAGAGGGCTCTACGGTCCATGGTCCCATATCGTAGTCCCTTCCCTATAGTTTTGAGTCTTTGAATCCCCATCAAATTGATCACCACAGTCTTTGGTGCTTACCATGACTCGTGATGGCCTTTCGTGGTCATCACCTGGTGCCAGATTCTGCAATTCCCTGATATTTCCTCATTTATTCCTCATATTAGGACTTTCCAAATTTTGGAGGTCTTACAATATCTCCCCCTTAGGAACATTCATCCTCGAATAAGAATCATTAGCTCAGAAAAGCACACGGCACAAGGACTAGTAACTCTACATGAATACAATGATACTTGAAATGCATAAAACATGAGATCTTTAAAATTAGCATAAAAATGACTTTAAAATTCAACTTCAAGAACATTATGCATATGAGGACTTAGGAAAATCTACAACCAAGGAGTCTTAAACATTTGAGCATGAGTACCTTAGTACCTTGGGTTTGAGTAGAATAAAAAAGATAAGAGTAATGCTTTATCATATCTGCTTTCGCTTCCCATGTAGCATTTTCAACTTCTTGATTTCTCTAAAGGACTTTGGCGGATGAAACTTCTTTGGTCCTCAATCTCTTTACATGCCAGTAATTTCAAATGGGACCTTTTCATAAGTCAAGTTTTCTTCAACACCCACTACTGACAATGGGACAATGGAATTAGGATCACCCACATATTTTCTCAACCTAGACACATGGAACATGGGATGAACCATGGCCATTTCAAAAGTCAACTCTAACTCATAAGAAACCTTGCCAACACGTCTCAAGATTCTATAAGGCCCTACATACCTAGGGCGTAATCTCCCCTTCTTATAGAATCAAACTACACCATTCATGGGTGGAACCTTCAAGTATACCCAATCGTCCATATTAAACTCAAGATCCATTCTCCTATTATTAGAATAGGACTTTTGATGACTTTGAACCATTTTCAACCTTTCTCTAATGACTCTCACCTTTTCCATAGCATCAAACACCAAATCAGGACCCAACAAGGTCATCTCACCTACTTTGAACCAACCAATCAGAGATCTACATCGTCTCTTATACAAAGCCTCAAATGGCGCCATATCAATGCTTGAGTGGTAGCTTTTATTATAGGCAAACTCAATAAGCGGTAGATGGTAATCCCAACTTCTTTTGAACTCCAATACACAAGATCTTAACATATCCTCTAGTTTTTGAATTATTTGTTCGGCTTGCCCATCGGTTTGAGGATGGAATATGGTACTTAGCTTAACTTTAGTACCAAGTCCCCTTTGAAACAATCTCCAAAAACAAGAAGTGAATTAAGTACCATGATCCGAAATAATTGACAAGGCCACACCATGAAACCTCACCAACTCCCGAATATACAACTTAGCATCATCTTCAACATTATAAGATGTCTTAACAGATAGAAAGTGAGCCGACTTTTTCATTTTATCAATAATCAGCCAAATCAAATCATGATTTTTCCGAGTACGAGGAAAACCCACTACAAAATTCATATTCACATCTTCACACTTCCAAGTAGGGATTTTAATGTCTTGTGCTAGGCCACCCGGCCTTTGATATTCGGCCTTCACTTGTTTGCAGTTTGGACATTCAAAGACAAACCTTTCTATGTCCTTTTTCATGCCACTCCACCAATAAGCTCCTTTAAGTCTCAGTACATTTACATCAAACCGGGATGAATAGAGAATGAGGATTTATGAGCATCTTTCAAAATTAAACCCCTTAGACCATCCATATCTAGAATACATAACCGACCTTGGTAGTGACATAACCTATCTCCCCCTTGTGAAAAGACCTCTACTTTCTTTTCTTTTACCAACTTCTTTAACTCTGATAATGTCGGTTCAAGGTCTTGTTTTGACTTAATATCCACCAACAAAGATGATTCGGACCCGCTATGAACAACCATACCACCATCATCAGAAATACTCAACTTCACTCCCAATGTAGCCAACCGATGAACATCCTTTATCAACTCTCTCTTCCCTTCATCAACATAGGCCACACTCCCTATAGACACTCTACTAAGTGCATCGAAAACCATATTGGCTTTACCCGGATGATAATGAACACTCATGTCATAGTACTTAAGGAGTTCTAGCCACCTTATTTGCCTTAGATTGAGGTCCTTTTGGGTGAACACATATTGGAGACTCTTGTGATAGGTGGACATCTCCACATGTACCCTATAGAGATAATGCTGCCAAATCTTTAAAGCAAATACAACGGCCGCCAACTCAAGGTCTTGGGTAGGGTAGTTACGCTCATGCACTTTCAATTATCTAGAAGAAGAGGTTATAATCTAACCATTTTGCATCAATACACAACCCAAACCAATCTTTGAAGCATCACAATACCCCACAAACCCTTCTAATCCTTCCAGTAGAGTTAAAATAGGAGCGGATGTAAGCGATCTTTCAAAGTTTGGAAACTCCTCTCACACTCATCTGTCTAAAGGAATTTTGCCTCCTTTTGATTTAATTTTATCATAGGAGATGAAATAGTAGATAACCTTTCAATGAACCTTCCATAATAGACCCAAAAAGCTCCTAATATCCGAAGGAGACAACGGTCTAGGCCAATTCTTGACCGCCTCTATTATCTTTGGATCAACCTTGATCCCATAACCAGACACTATGTGACCAACAAATGCCACCTCTTTCAACCAAAATTTGCACTTACTAAATTTTGCAAATAATTGCCTATCCCTCAAGGTTTGGAGCACAACCCTCAAGTGATTCTATACTCTTTCTCACCCCGAAAGTAAATCAAGATGTCATCAATGAAGACCACCACAACAGTAACAAGGTACGGTTTGAACACCTTATTCATTAGGTCCATAAACATCATCGGTACATTCATCAACCCAAAAGAAATCACTATAAATTCAAAGTGGCCATACCTTGTTTGGAATGCCATCTTGGGAATGTCACACTCCCTCATCCTTAGTTGGTGATAGCCAGACTGAAGATCAATCTTAGAGAAATGACTTTCCCCTTGAAATTGATTGAAAAAATCATCTATCCTAGGGATTGGGTACTTGACCTTAATGGTTACCTTGTTCAGTTGTCAGCAGTCTATGCACATTCGAAGTGACCTATCCTTTTTTCTCACAAACAACAAGGGAGCACCCATGGTAAAATACTTGATCTTATGAACCCCTTCTCAAATAAGTCTTTCAATTGTTCTTTGTGCTCTTTTAGTTCCACCAGGCAATTCAATTGAGTGGAATAGAGATACATTGGGTATCAAGGAGAAGATCGATACCAAAATCAACTTTCCTTTTCGGAGGAACACCAGAGAGGTCATCAGGAAACTCATAGAGTACAGGGACCGACTCAAGAGGAGGAATTTTAGAGTTGACATCCCTAACCTTCACAATGCATTAAATTCAACCTTTAGCAATTAACTTTCGAGCCTTAAGATAAGAAATGAACCTACCCTTCCCTACCGAATCATGACCCTTCCATTCAAGAGTAGACTCATTTGGAAATTAAAACTTGACTTAATGAGTTCTACACTCTATGGAAGCATAAGATGCATGTAACCAATCTATCCTAATTATAACATAAACAACTGCCATGTCAAGCTCTATGATATCACAAGGAACAACTTTATGTAAGATAGACATGGGAAAACCCTTACAAACTTTTCTAGCAACAACGACTCACCAATGGGGGTAGACACCAAGTACGGCTGTACTAATATTTTGGGTAACATATCAAACTTATTTGTAAGGAATGGAGTAACAAATTAAAAATTGGCAGCCAAATCTAATAATGCATACATATCAAAAATAAATGCCTTTAACATATCGTTAACAATATTGGGTGCTTTCTCAACCTCTTGTCTCCTATGCAAAGCATAAAAGCGGTTGGTGTGTTGACCACCTTCTTGAGCTTGTTGTCCATTAGCAATTCGGCCTTGAGGCCTACCACTACCACCTTTACAATCTTTAGCATGGTGGCTCAGTTTTCCATACTTGAATCATGCATTGGAATCGACTAGGCATTCCCCTTCGTAGGTCCTTCCACACTTCTTGAAAGTGGGAAAAGTTTGAGCACCAATATTCTCTCTTGGAACCATTGGGTTAGCATGTCCTTGTTGAACCTTGGAGGTGGAGCATTGGTGGAACCTTGCTCCATGAATCGTTGCCTACATTGGCCCTTTCCACAACCACTATAACCAAACTTTTGAGGATTGAACCCTCTACCATCAACTCTAGCTTTCTTGAACCCTTTTGACCTCTCTCTCAACTTTCCTTCATCAATTTTTTATGCATATGTCATGAGTCAGGAGATGTCCATTACTTTGACCAAAATGACCATTTTGCATTCTTTGGACACCAAGCTAGAAACATCTGAAATGAACTTTCTCGTTTGCCCTTGGGTTAGAGACCATGAAAGGAGCATAGTTAGATATTTAGTTAATTTGAGGGTATACTCCCTCACACTCATACTCCCTTGACGAAGGTTAATAAACTTTTGGATCTTTGCCTTACTTAGTTCCAAAGGAAAAAAGTGGTTTAAGAAGTCATCCTTGAACTCTTCTCATTATATAGGCCCCATTTCTTCACGCCTCTCAATAATTAATTGTTCATACCAAACTCTTGTCCCACCCTTGAGTTGATAGGCCACTATCTCGGCCTTCTCATTTGGAGGTGCCCCCATGATGGTCAAAATTAAATACACTTTATACATGAACTCCATAGGGTCCTCATCTACCTTAAAACCATCAAACTCAGGTGGATTCATACTTTTGAAATCCCAAATCCTAAAGCCAGAGTAGGCATTTGAGGAGGAGGAGCAACGCCTTGATTCCCATGGTTGGCTATGTCTTGAGCCAATAATGTCATGATATTCTAGAATTCTGCATGGGTAACTCCCTCCTCATGATGTGGAGCTTTGAAATCAGAAGGGGTTTGGTCCTTATCATCAACCCTTGCTTTAGGTGAAGGTTCTCTCTCTCGAGGCATTATCTATAGAACACAAAATGGTTTATTATTTAGAGGAAGTCTTAGGACACTCTAGGGAATGACATAAATTTGAAAGAAGTGAAAACTTTCCTAAATGTCCCATAGTCTCATATTCATATTATGGTGCGCTTCATAACCATGAACAAGACCATTCAACATAGTATGTTGGACTCTAAGAACCATTCAAAACCTCGAGCTCTGATACCAATTTTATCATGACTCAAGCCTAGGTCTTAGATGCGACATGGCGAATAAGATGCCTAGAGGTACCCCACCCAAGCCTCTTAGAATTAATTTAGCTTTTCATAGGTAATGATATTCAAGAATTGGCAGAAATAAAAGGAAATAAATAGACTAAGGGAAAATCAACTTATCATAAGAGAAATTAACCATATCAACATAGTCTATTTGTCAAATAATACCTCTACTAGGGTAGACTTGGCGTGGGCTAAGACATGTTCCTAGCTCACCCTCATAACAAATAAAAATAGGTGTCATAATAAGTATCCCAAAAGTCTTTACATAATAAGCTAAAAAGGAAAGGACGTTGGTCTTGAAATATAGGAACTCACCAAGATAATAGCCTTCAACAAAAAAACTAGCCACGGGGAGGTGATTATGGAGCAACGCCATCCCTACATAGTAAAAAAGTATGCATTAGTACTTTGAATATACTAAGTATATAGGCATTCATGAACATTTAAGAAACATTAGAACGTTTGTGTAATATAAAAACATAGTGCAGCGCATGAATAATCAATCATTTACATAGCATTAGAAATATTTATTTTGTAGGTAAATGACCTTAACCGACATTTAAAACCATGCAAACTATTACATGGAATAAAAATAACCCCCTACGTTGGCACGGAGAGACTACTTGCCAGGTAGAACTCCATCAACTTCATGCATTTTTTTAACTTTAAATTTAAGGACTATTTGTGGATCCACTAGCCTAAGCGTACAAGGGCTCCTATGTTGGCGCATAGTTAATGGGACAAGGGCTTACTACTAGGATTCCCTTACTGAATCTCACCTCAATGTCCCGTTCGATGCTAAGTCAATCTCATGGAATAGTTCATATAATAAGAACATAGTCATTTACATAGCTTTAGATCATCTAAAGATCATTCAATAGAATAGCTCATTAAAACCTTTCATTTGATTCACACAACTTAGAATTGGCCTTTCACAAGTGGAATACATCATTTCATAATTATTTCATCATTCTTTCATTTAATAAGACTCTCTTTAATTAAAGACATTTGCTTTCATAAACTTTCATTTTGGAGTCAAAGCTTTTATTTCAACCTCATTGAGAACATAAATGAACTAAGTGGATTTTAGTCATTTCAACCTTTAAATCATTCACATCAATGCTAGCATGCATGAGAGTAATGTAATCCATCAATTAAAAAAGCTTTAAACAACCTACTAAAACATTTTAAAACTCATGTTCATGCCTTCATTTAAGGCCCTTGATAAATAATCTATTTCATGTAAATAAGAGTCAATATAAGACAATATAGGTAAATAAACTTCAAATATTCAAGAATCTATATATTTGGAATCATAAAATGAAAACCCATAAACATTCACCACTTGAAATTAAAATATTGAGTTTAGAAATCACTTGGGCTCCAAGGTGGAAGAACCCATGAATGAGATCCACATACCTTGGGGAATAAATCCTAATGCAAGCTGGAGAAAGGAAGCTTGAAGCTCTTAGAATGAAACCCCAGCTTTTTTGGTGAAGAAGAAGACCTTGAGAGCACTTGAGAGGTTTAGGGTTTTGAGTTCATAGAATATGAGTGAAGCAAATGAGTTTGTAAAGGCTTAGGTTCCTTTAGATAGGGACAATTTTCTTCCCAAAATGACCTTACTTTTGTTATAAAATATAGGAAAAGACCAAAATATCCTTATTAAATCTTATCTGGCAGATCTTCATGGGGTCCCTTCATATTCTGTGGTGCTTACATCTATCCGTGGTGGTGTCCCGTGATGATTGACTTTGGAAAATTTTTGGGATTTTACAAGGAAGGTCTCTAAACTTCCTCCTTAGAGACCTTCACGGTCCGTAGAGGGTATCTCGGTCCGTGAACTGTGGTCTTGGTGCAGGTCCTGCAGGAGGCCTACAGTGTGACCACCATGGAAACACAACATGGTCTATAACGAGGTCCACCTCCCTAGGTGGTTGTCTGTGGTCCTCTCCTTGGAAAGTTTCCTGGGGCCTTAGGGAAGGGGTCACCACAGAGGGAACTACAGTCCATGGTGCTCACAACAATCCGTGGTCCTTTGTCATGTTTCCTTCCCTGCAAGTCTGAGTCTCTGAATCCCCATCACGGTTGTTCACCATGGACCATGATGGCCTTCCATGGTCATAACCTGGTTCTAGTTTCCGCAATATCTTGAGATTTCATCCTTTGTTCTTTCTTTTAAGGCTTTCCAAATTTCTGAGGGTATGACAATAAACAAGCACAAAGCTAGATTGATGGAGAAAGAATATGCACAAGTTTGGGGAGTAGATTTGTCTAATACTTTTTCTCCATTAGCCAGATTGGACATGTAAGACCCTTGAAGTTGGAAAGTTGGAAAATGATAAACAAAAGATGAAATCCCAAAAAAATGTAGCTTTTGGAACTAGATGTTTACCACGAAGGCCATCAAGGGCTGTAGTCAGCACCTACAACTCATATTGAGCCACCGTGGTGGTATTTCTAAAACTCAATCCTGCAGGAAAGGGACTACGACAAAGGACCATGAGCTATGGTGAGACCCATAAGCCATAAGGTATGTTTGGAGAGTAGATTTGTGTAATACTTTTTCTCCATTAGACAGATTGGACGTGTAAGACCCCTGAAGTTTGAAATTTTATAAACAAGAAACAAAAGATGAAATCCCAGGAAAATGCAGCTTTTGGCACCAGGTGATGACCACGAAGTCCAGCATGGGCTATAGTCAGCACCTACAGCTCTGCTGAGCCACTATGTTGGTGGTTCTAAACCTCAGTCCTGCAGGGAAGGGACCATGATAAGGGAACACAGTCCGTGGTGATCCCCACGACCATGGTGACCTCCATGGTGACCCCTTCCTTAAAACCTCAAAACATATTCCCAAAGTAGGGACCATACCTCACCAATATAGGTCGTATATCCCTTCACGGACTGTGGTGTGTTCCATGGTGGTCGCTTCTGTAGACCCTCCTACAGTTCCTACACTATGCTTGTAATTCACAGACCGTGATAACCTTCATGGACTACAAAGATGTCTATGGAGGATGTCCTGAAACCTATCCCTACAACCCCAAGATTTCTTCTCTAGCCAATTACTATGGAAGACCACCATGGAAAGTGGTGCCCTTAACGGATCGTGGTGTGTCCCGTGGTGGAAAAAACGTTCAAGGCACTAATTAAGATAACCACCAAAGACCGTGGTGGGTCCTCCATACAGCCTCAATTTCTAGTTTTAATGAAGGATACTTTAGTCATTCCCTACATTATCATTAATGTATGTAGATGGTTTTGGGACTAGATACATTATGTAATTGTCCTAAATACTCCTAAGTCTATTCTTTTCCATCATTAACTCTCAACCAACTTTAAGAATTCTCTCTCAAGGTTCCCTCAAGACATCATCTTTTTCATTAAGGTTTTGGTGAGAGTTTCTTTAAGAACAATTCTTCGCCTCTCAATTTCAAGGTCAATTTACCAAGGTATGTGGGGTGTAACATTCCTCAAAATGCTCACAAGTTCCCTAAGAATGCCTTGGAAATATGCCGCTCACATAATGCATTATCCTTAATCATTTTGGGAAATCCGAGTTCAAAATATCGATCAGAGGATTAAAACCTGCAGAAAAATAGTCTCGGTGGATTTTTAGGACCCATATATCGAAAGATATATTTTTCAAGAAACTGCGCAAAATAGTAAAGTGCGCAGCAAGTCTGCGTTGTGGACTTGCTCCCGTTTAGTGCAATTTTTTTTCGAGTAAAAATCTAGCTAAATCTCATTCACTCAAAATTTGCCTATCAGGAAACACCTCCGCGTCGCAGACCTGGGCGAAGGTTTTTGTCTGAATTTAGTTTTTTTAGTAAGGGCACTTTAGATTTTTCCCTAGTTGTTAGTAAATGAACCTAGACATTTTTAGGACCTAATTCATCTCTATAAATTAACCTAAATCTCTAATTTTATCCATTCTTCTACAATTCACAAACTCAAATATTTCTCTCTCTACAAAAGACTCTTAAGAACTCCATTGAAGACTTCAAGTAAATTCACTCAAAACTCTCAAGTTTTTCCAAATTATTTGGTTTTCTCACTTAAGGTATGTGGGTAATGATTCATGGATTCTTTCATCCATGAAGCCTAGTCAGTTTCTCAAGTTTTCTATCAAATTAAAGTATGGTATTTTATGGGATTATGATCTCTAGTCCAATTGCTTGAATTATGATTCAAATTATAATTATGAGTCTATTTTAATATAAATTGATGGTTATTACATAGAATTGAAGAGTTTTTCCATGAATTGTCTTACATTGATCTCTAAGGTTGATGATATTATTTATGGGTATTTTAAATTATACTTCCAAATGATATTATCTTTATGAATTATGTATGGGCTGATAGAAAATATATGAGCATGCATGTTTTCAAGTCAATTTCATGATTTTCAAGTCAATTGTTCATGCATTCATGTTTTACCCTAATTTCCAATTATGAATTATGATTATGTATTACAATTATGATCATGGACTATAAGTATATTTCAAATTATGTGTCACGACCCAGCCCCGTAGGCCGTGACTGCAGTCCAGCCTGGACCCCCGTATGCATATAAATCAGGTGTAGTCAAAACCGGTTTACAAATAATATAATCATGTACAGGAGAATCCCAATGGGTCATAGCATTTTATGTACCTGTAGCCTCTTTCATTTGTGTCATAACACAAAAGGGCACACAAGCCGACACGGCTGCCATAACACATACCTGTAATACATCATGTAGAGCCAGCTAAACAAAACTTACACATACAACCCACATATATGTCTACAGACCTCTAAGAGTAGTGACGATATCATATGGCGGGACAAGGCCCCCACCGTACCTTTGAATAAATAAATATATACATCAGAGGTTTGGTACCAAAACTCAGCTCCGAATCAATGGAGCTTCTTTTAACTTTCTGGGTGGAATCTTGAGCTAATGGACTCCCAAAACCTGTGTCTGCACCTGCGGGCATGAAACGCAGCCCCCCGAAGAAAGGGGGGTCAGTACGATACATGTACTGAGTATATAAAGCATAAAACATCATAATTAAGACAACACTGAAATAGGGATGCAGGATACAAGTATAATAATTAATAAAGCACTATACCTGCTTCTTACAAAATAGAGTCATGTCTACCCTCATCAACCTTGTACCCAGCTCGCTAGGGGATCGATGGTACAAAAACATCATCTATCATGATAGGCATATATATGTTTTTAACGCTGTGGAACGTACAGTCCGATCCATGTATAACGCAAGTACCTGCCGAGGAACGATGGCCCATATATCATGTTATAATAATGATAATGCCGAGGTACGACGGCCCGATCCGTATATCATAATGATGCCGAGGAATGACGGCCCGATCCGTGTCTCATATAACAGTGCCGAGGTACGACGGCCCGATCTGTATAATGCATAATAGTGCTGAGGTACAATGGCCCGATCTGTATACATGCATATCATATAACAACGCCGAGGAACGACGGCCCAATCCATATATAATGTAATATGCATATACATACATGTAGGACTCATTAGCATATCAAATATTCCTCAACCATTATCATAAAGTATGCCCAAGAACCCCCAGGTGTAGGAGCTTACACCTCCAATCACTATTCAGCCTATAGAAGGCTCGAGGGTCGTAGTTTAACTACTTTAAGACCCATAGCATTTAGGAGTGAACTAGAGTAACGAGTTATACTCGCAACTTACAACTGGAACTACCTCTATACTCAAATCGTATCTCAATTTACTTACATTTAAGACATACCAAAGGGAAGAAGAGACATGCTTTACACATACTACCTTTCATCATATAAAAGCCCTAAAAGGCAACAACTCAACTATTACAGGAGTTCTATCATCACGGAGTGAATGAAACTCATAGTTCATGCTTGGAATTTATGAATGGAATTACCCCAAGCTCATATGCATGTCATTCATTACTCACGTCTAACACATGCCAACATAAGAGAAGAATAGCTTTACATACTTATGCCAAAAACATGCCAAAAGAAAGCTTCGCATACCTCTGGTCGACTGCTTTTAGCCCAGCATGTCTCGTCGTCCTCTGAACCTATTTAACACGAAGGTAATACTAATATTAGTAACCTTCAAATTTCCAGCTTCTAAATCCACAACCAAGCACCCATAGGAACCAACTCCTTATTCTCCTTTCTCGACTAGTCTCGACTAGTTTATTAACTAGTTAAGAAATTAACGGAATTCGGGCAGCATCTCCTCTATAACTTGCCCTATACAAATTCCTAATTCTATCCCTAATCACTACATCAAACCAACAACAATAACCTGCAACTCATATATACATAAAACATGGAAACATTACACAACATAGGCTCCAAACAACTTACTTAACATTACGATATTAAAATAGGGTCTTTAGCCTTTATTTCGTAAAACCTTTAATCGTGCAGAGAGGAGGGTCGTGTGGCTGAAACCATCAGCTCCCACACCTTTTTTAGAATTCCTTTAGGCCCTGCAACACACCATCACACATATTCAACAGCCCCCCACACGCACAACGCCTCATTTCGACTACAATTTAACTATAGCGATTCTAATTTATTTCGGACATCAAGCATATTTATGATATTTTCACATTTCCAGCCACTTCACAACGTATAATACCCTCTATAACAACACCATAAACTCCAATTTAAAATGAAAGGCCTTACCTTACGTTAAACTCGTCAAACTCGCCAAAACTATCAAAACGTGAAATCTGGACAGCCCACTGTCTTATATTGTCGCTTAGTTTCGAAGGGGTAATTGAGGGAAAAAGGATTTTTGGCCTCAAGAAAAGTTATATACATGTATCTCAAGGTCGCATACCATTTTAAATCAGCCCTACAGCAATTGTTTACAAAGAGATATGCCCAAAATACCAACAGCAGTCTGTGTAGGATTTCCAAAACGAAATCTGGGCACCACCTCCCCCATACTTCATCACCCTTTTTCGAGCTGATAAAAGAAAAACTAGGTTTTAGATGATAAACAAAAGTTGTATCCCTATGAAATATCTTTCCAAAACATCTTGAATCACTCAAAACGGAGCTATACAGAAGGAGTTATACTAATATTACTAACAGAAGTACCTTTTCTTTTGGACCAACCCGTAGCTCCTCCTCTTTGTTCTCTCAAGTTTTCTCTCAACTCTCTCTTATTTTTTCTAAGTGTAAAAGGATAATAAGATGACTTAGTCATCAAAAGGAACATATATATCCTTATTAGAAGTGACACGTGTCATCTCCTAAGGGTGACATGTGTCAAACTCTCATTGGGCTACTTCATCCATACAACCTATCTATGGTTGCCACGTGGCAGGTGGGGTCCACCCTAGGGTGTGTCACCTGCTTCTACGTGTCACTTTCATATGCTTCCACGTGTACCTATCACGTTCTGCCATGTGTCAAGTAGGTGTGTCACCTACTTGCTTCAAGTAGGTGCGTCGTTTCCTTATTTCCCTTCCGTAGGTTCGTAATCTCGTAGCACTTCAAGAGCCTATGTATTCCTTGCTACTTAGTCTCAATGCTCTCTCGAGTATCTTAAGTACGTAATACCTCCAAGTTGGTATCTTACGCGAGTTAATCGAGTCCTATGACTTATTTCTCGGCCTCCAACTCCTTTCGAATTCTTATAACCCTATTTCCAATCTTCCTTATTATGAAGCATTTCATTCTCCTTTCCTTGGAGTTATTTGTTAGCATGGTAGATAATCTAAATCATGTGGCATTTTTCAAGAGACTCAAGACGGTGCCCCAAGGTGCAAAGGTACGGGGTATAATATTATGATTTTCATGCAAATTATGAAAATGGTGACTTAGGTCCCAATGTGGTGCCATAAGGCCTAATGATATGAACTATGTATGTATGATGTGTAATGTGGAAGGAAAATACCCGCATTACACTTATGTTATAAAAATGAGCTACTCTATGATATCAAACCTATGATCATGACTATGATATATGTCATTATCATTTCTATGCTATGTATGTATTCCATGGGATTTAACTTAGCATCGAGTAGACTTGAGGTCGGGGCCCTACCAAAAGCCCTAGTAGCAACCTCATGTCTCTTAAACTACGTGTCACCATAGGTTGCCTTCATGGCGTAGCAATTGGATCCAAATATAGCGTATATATGACCCGCCTAGCGGGGAAGAGTCTACATTGGCAGTAGATTCCCTTTTCTTCATTGTATGAGGAGACAACGGAATTCTATGTTATAGCTCGCATGGTCTTATTATCAGTTATGGTTTCTATCCCATATATGTATGATCTCTTATGTATGTGATGATTTAAATTATACTTTTTAAATACTTGGGTCATTATAATTTTCTCATTACTTTACTTATCTCATCTTATCATGTGTTATACTTGACCATTACATCCCATGATTTACGTTGCATGTCATTCCCTTATACTTAGTACATTCCAACGTACTAATGCATATTTGTTTCCTACATTATCTCATAATGTAGGGGTTGAGGTTGAAGATCATATTCATCCACGTGACTAGTGAAGCTTTCCTATCCAGCGGTGTTTGTGATGAGTCAAGATTTATAGGGGACTAGTCATTGAGTTGGTTGTTATTTTCAAGGACTTTTGCTATGTTTCATATTGAGGGTGATCTAAGGACATGTCTTAGCCGCCGCCCATGCTCATGAGTAGAGGCATCTAGTTGGACAAATGTTTCGAGTCTATGTTGTCAGGTGACATTCTTCGTTCACTATTCATGGTTTAGACTCTCTTATGATGTTTCCGCTTATACTCTACCTTATGTATGATTATGGTATGTACAAGAGGCTTGGTTTGAGCCCTTTCGGTATTTTGACCGCCGTGTAATGACTAGGCCCTAGGTCAGGTCGTGACATAGGGATTGATTCATGGGTTTCTTTCACCCATGGAGTCTCAAGGTTTCTACTCTAAATCTCATTAATTTCAATTGGTTTTGTAACCCTAGTTTGATGAATTGCAATGGTTTATTTCAATTATGTATTTATATGTTATCAACAATCACTATAAGTATGTTTCTAAATAAATTGCATGTTTTAACTTGGATTATGATGCCCATGCATGAAGCTATTTTCAATGATGAATAACATAAAGTATGATTATGAAACTCAATGATTTCAAATTATTCTAATGTTTTTTACTCAAATTGACTATGTATACGAGTTCTACTATAAATTCAAGTATGAATTATGGTCATGGATTTCAATTATGTTCAAGATATGAATTCTATGCAAGTGATGAAGAAAGGTGACTTAAGATCCTTAATTGGTGACCTAGGAACCTAATGAGATGAATTATGCAAGTATGATATTGTGATGTTGAAAGGCTTATACTCACATTACAAGTATGATATGAAAATGAGCTAATATATAAATTATGAAGTCTATGAACAAGTTCATGATATATTTTAAGTATGATTATTATGTTATGTATTCCGTGGGACTCAACATAGTACCGAATGATGACTTGAGGTGGGGGCTCAACCTACCGGGTCCTTATGTAAAGTCTCTTTTCTCATAAATACGTGCCACCATAGGATCGCACTTTGTCATAGATAGTGGATCCACATATAGCATATCTATATAACCAGCCTAGTGGGGTAGAATCTACCTTGGCAAGTAGATTCTCATTTCTTCCATTGTATGGAGAGACATTGGGATTCCATGCTATAGATCGCATGGTCTTATTGTCGGTTATGGTTCTATCACATATATATAATCTCTTTATGTTCTTTTATGACTCCACATATGTCTCTTACTTGCTTTGATCATTATGATTTTATCATGACTTTACTCCTCCTCTTACCATATATGCTAATTGATCATTGCATCCTATGATTAATATTGCATGGCATACCCACATACTTAGTACATTCAAAAGTACTAACGCATATTATTGCCTACATTATCTCACAATATAGGGGTTGAGGATCATATTCCACCCACACATGGATAGTAGAGTTTCCATGTGGTAAAGATTGGTGAGTCCTCATCTATTGAGGGCGATTTATGCATATGTTTCATTTCAAAGACTTTTGTTATAGTTTGTTGAGGGTGAGCTAAGGACATGTCTTAGCCTCCCGCCTTCTTGAGTAGTAGAGGCATATGTTGGACAAATCATGTAGAGTCTATGTAGTCGAGTTTACACTCTCCTTTATGATTTATGTTTTAGACTCTTCCTATGTTATTTTCGTATTTACTTTACCATATATATGCTTACGATATGTCAAGAGGCTTAGTTGGAGATCTTTAAGATTTTAATCATCATGTTATGACTAGGCCCTATGTCGGATCATGACAGGATATAATTCCAATGTTTTTGTCTATAGCGGCATAAAATAATTGGATGAAGTTTTCCTTCTTGAATGGTCTACTATAGGAAGAAGTTTATGTTGAACAGCCAGAAGGGTTCAGCATACCATGAAATAAATATATGATTTTTCAATTGAAGAAAGCTCTAACGAACTAAAGAAATCTCCTAGAGCTTGATACAATCGAATGGATAAACATTTTCTAGGCTCAGGGTTTGAAAAAAAGCTTAAGTAAATCAACTCTTTATGTCAAGAAAGTTGAATCTAACATTGTTATTATTTCTCTATATGTCGATGATTTACTTGTGACAAGAAATAATGTTTCATTGATTGAATATAATTTAAGGAAGAGATAATGAAAGAATGAAATTACTGATCTTGGCTAGATGACTTATTTTTTGGGAATAGAGATCAAGCAAACTCTGAATGAAGGCTTTGTTAGTCAAAAAGAAATATACAGAGGAAATTCTAAAAAGAATTAGAATGGAAGAATGAAAGAGTGTGAGTACTCCAATGAATCAAAAAGAAAATTTGAAAAGGGATGATGAAGTTAAACAAGTTGATGAAGTAGTATATCAAAGCTTAATTGAATGCTTTATATATCTCTCAATAACAAGGATTGACATTTTATTTTTATGTGAGTGTTTTATCTAGATTTTTAAATTGTGAAAGTTAGTTGCACATGATGGCTTCCAAAAGAGTAGTTAGGTATTGTAAAGGAACTCTAACATATAGCATCAAATTGAGTAAAAGTCAGAATTTCAAACTCTATGGACATTTTGATAGTGATTGGAGACTGGTGATATAAAAAGTACTTCTGATTATTGCTTCATGTTAGATCAAGGTATATCTAATGGTGCTCAAAGAAATAGGATATACTATCACAATTAATAGCTAAAGTAGAATTCATAACATCAATAACTACTATCAATCAAGCACTATGGCTTAGGAAAATTCTAATCGATCTACAGGTGGAGCAAGAAGAAAGCACTGAGATCTTTGTGGATAATCAAGTTTCCATAGCCATATCCAAATATCTCGTGTTTCATGGAAGGATCAAATACTTTAATAACAAATTTTATATTTTGAGGAAAGTGCAAAAAATGGTGAAGTGTTTATACTCTTGTAAGACCCTGAAAGTTGGAGAGTCAAAAAATGGAGTTTAAAGGAGGATCTCAGAAAATTACAGCTTTTTAACCCTCCAACAAGCCCTTAATAGGTAGTATAAATGACCACAAGCCATGAAACTCCACTGTGGTAGGGTACTGGGCATTGGAGGAAAAAGTAAGAAAAGTTCACGGACCCTTCAATGGACCATGAAAGGAACCATAGCCCGTGAAGGTATTCTGTGGAACTGACCAGAAAACAGGGGAAACTAAGTGGAGTCCATAATCGCATCCATGACCCGTAGACTCCTAATTGACTGTGGAAAGGTCCGTAAAACCCAAACTTAAAAACCATGCAAGGGCCAGTATTCATGGGGCTACTCATAATTGTTGATCCCATTACGAGCCATGAAAGACACCATGGAATTTAACCCTTCAAGGCCAACCTCACCCTCTAGTTAATGACCCACTTCACAGACCGTGGTGGGTTTAACTGTGAGACCTCAGAATTTGGAAAGCCAAACCAAGGAGAAAAAGTTATAGAAAATAGTTGGTGCAGGTTCCTATGAGTCAACCTACAGATGGTAAGAAGTTCTATGGGATATAGGAAGGCAATCATATGAATCCTAGACACCTTAGGAAGAGTTTAGTCTGAGATGGGTCACTTTGACGACTCAGGAAAAATGACGACCCGTAGAAATGACCCATAAAAAGGGTCCTAAAGAATAAAAATTCTTGTAAGTGTGAATCCAACCTACGAGGGGTTCCTAGGGACCGTAGGAATTCCTACGATCCATAGAATGGACTCATAGAGTAGGTTCTAAAACTCAGAGTTTCTAAAGTTTAAAAGTTAGCAGCGCAAAAGGGTATTAAAACCCATAGATTCTTTGAAAGATCATAGACTCCACTCGTAGGTTGATCCTTAGCTTTGCATATTTGGCTAAGTGTTGAAATATTGGACGAGTCAACCCTATGGCCCATAATTCTTTCAATGAGCCGTAGACTTAAGTTGTAGGTCCAAGGGGAAATTTCTAGTAGCTCCACTTTTGAAGCACTGATCCTACGAACTCGACCCTAGCTACGACCCATCATAAATCCTATGACCTAGAGAAATTGATTTGTAGATCACTCTAACCAGTTTTAGTAAGGGGTATTTTGGGTAATTTCCAACCCATGTACACTTAACTACGTCATTTTAGACCTATAGACTACCCCATAACCATTTTTGACCTTGAAATATACCTATTCCGTCTTATTTCCTCATTTTCTCAAAATTCCTTAACTCATCTTCTTTATATTCTCTCTCAACTTCAAAGGAAGGAAAGCTAGGGTTTCAATATTCAAGATCTTCAAGCTTCACCATGGTAAGGCTTTGAGTACAAAGGTATGTTAGAACTCATCCATGGATCCTTTCTATCCATGGAGTCTCAAGAATTTCTCTCTTCTTTTATCAATTTCAATTCTCCAAATTCTAGGGTTTTGATCAAATTGCATATGGGACAACTCAATTATGATTTATTTCAATTCCAATAGTCTATTCATGTATGATATAAGTTCAATTACATATTTTAAATTAGCTTTTCAATGACCCATGTATTATTCTATGAATTTCATGTTTTAAGCTATAAATTTATGATCAAGGATTTATGAATGATTATGAAAGTTATGTATTATGATTTCAAGTATAAAACCATGAATTGTGTAAGATTTTCTCATAATATGAAATTTATGATAATTTGGATGCTTAGAAAGGTAAGTATCCACAAGTTCAAGTTATGATCATGGTTTTCAAGAAGCTATTCTCATGTTATATTTTCATGATATTGGATTGGTTGATTTTTCTTTCCTAATACTATGTTTATGCATTCCATTGGGATAAACTGAGCATCGAACAAACTTTATGGTGGGGATCCATGAGGGAACCCTAGTAAAAACCATTGATTCTTAGACTATGAGCCACCGTAGGTTTTCCTTTATGGCTAAGCTAGTGGATCCACATAATCTCATGTTATGTTATGTTTATGATACGGAGTCTACCTTAGAAAGTAGCCTCTCTTTTCTTGGTGTGGAAGTTGCATCAGATTCCATATTATACCTTACATGGCCTTAAATACCAGTTAATATTAATATCCCACATATGCATATGCTATGTTCTATAAGTGCTTATAATAATGTGTTATGATGCATTGACCACATGTTTATGATTTTTAAATGCTTTCAATTTGTATTCATATTTTCAAGCTATTGGTCATTCATCCTATGCTCATATTGGATATGCCCTATTATGATTGTTCATGAATGTTTCTTACATACTTAGTGCATTTTATGTACTAACGTAAACTTTTTTTGCCTACATGGTGTCATAATGTAGGGTCGGATGATATTCACGCACCCTCCACTCATGGTTAGAGCTTGATACTATTCTCTCACTATTGGGGAGTCCTCATGATTTGAGGACAAGACATTTATCTTTCACTGCTCTTTAGGGTGTTTACTTTTATGTTTTTGGATGAGCTAGGGATTGTCTTATGCCTCCATCTATTATGGAGTCTATGTTGTGTTCTTTTCATTCTACGTTGGGTTGATTCCTCTTATTTCAAGACATCTATGCTTAGACTTTCATTATGATTATATGATGTTTCTTGTTATATCTTGATTACCTTATGTATGCTCACGAATGATATGCTAAGAGGCTTGGTTGGAGTCCTTCAGAATTTAAATCATCATGTCTCACCTAGGGCCTATCTTGGGTTGTGAAACTTATAGTTTGTGAAGATGATTATCCAGTGCCTTCATCTAGTATTTTATTAAGGGTGTTTGGTCTTTTTCCATTATTTGAGTAATGTTTTTGGATGGTTTTTGGGATTAAATCCTATTCTATTAACTACCCCAAGCCCTTCTAAATCCCTCATTCACTCTTATTCATCCTAAACACAAATCATCTCTCTAGAATTTCTCCCAAGTTTATCTTCTTCCTCAAGCAAGGTTCCAGGGATATCCAAGTTCAATTCACATTATTCACACTGCATTTAGGGATCTAATTGACCAAGGTATGTGTAAATTTATCCATGGATTTTTAAAGGTTTTTCTCAAATTCTTCTTCTATGAAATATCTTCTAGACCTAATTTTCATGAAATTGCATTGGGTCAATTCAATTATGATTTATTTCATTATCATTGAACTAATTATGCATGATTCAAGTTATATTGCATTTTTATCAATTGATTATCATGGACCCATCCCTTATACTATTTTCAAATATGAATTTAAGAATTATGATCATGGATTGATAGAGGATTTTATGAATGATTATCAAGGACTTATGAATGACTCATGAAAGTAATGAATGATGTTTCAAGTAAGTATCTATGTTAGTGAAAGTATTTCTCACATACTCATCATAAAGGTGAAAGATTTTCTCACCTACTCACTGATTCATAAAGATGAAAGATTTTCTCATGCTTGTATGAATCACCATGTTAATGAGCTACTCTTATGACTATTTTATGGTGATGGATTGGTATTTATCATTGCATTTCCTAATGATGTTAATGACTATGATTTATGACTTTCTTTGGGATATTGACTAAGCACCGAGAGGACTTAGAGGTGGGGTTCAATTCAGAATCTAAAGTAGCAACTCAAGGAAACTCAAGTAGCAACCTCTAGTCACAAGCTACATTTCCCGTGTAGGTTTACCTTTATGGATTAGCTAGTGGATCCATAAATAGGTCAGCTTTATAATGTTATCATGAAGTCTACCTTGGCAAGTAGCCTCTCTCTTTTCAGTGTGGGAATAACATCAAATTCTATGATATAGATCGCATGGTCTTATATGCCGGTTAAAGGTCCTATCTCATATAAAGGTATATGCAATGGTATAAGTTCTCATGATATTTTATGATGCATTAACCACATGATTATGATATCCAAATGTTTTCAAGTTGTACTCATGTTTTAATATATTGGTCATGCATCCCATGTTCATATTGACTACTTTTGATTATCATTATTCATGAATGCTTCTCTCATACTTAGTGCATTCCATATACTAACACATATTTTTTCCTTATTGTATCATAATATTGGGCCCGACGAGCATCACGCAACTCCCATTTATGGCTAGATTTTAAGTACTATTTCTATTGTCAGTGAGTCCTCATGGTTCGAGGATGTGAAATTTATGTTTTCTCTATATTTCCCATGAATTTATCTCTTATGTTGGTGAGCTAGGAGTTTGTCCTACGTCTAGTCTAGACTAGTAGATGCATGTTAGAATTTTCATTGAGATTATGTTGTCAAGTTTATTTGAGCTTGATTTCTCTTTTATCGAGACATTCATGTTGAGACTTTATTCTACATTTATGGTTCAATCGTATTGTCTCCTTTACCTTATGTATGCTCATGTATAATATGCTATGAGGCTTAGTTGGAGCCCTTCAAAATTCTAATCGCCGTATCACATATAGGGCCTAGTTTGGGTCGTGATAAACTTCATATTAAAGCACAAAGTTTAAGGTGTCCTATGGAGTCTAACATATCGAATCAAGTAGAGTCTTTTTTATAGATGTAAAGCACACCACATCTATGAATGGGGTCTACGAGTTGTTTAGGAAACTTTATTTGTTTCATCATTCATATGCCATGCGATAGAGTTGAACTCTAAGGATTTTTCCCTCTAACGATTTCTGTTTGTGATTACAGAATCATGCCTCCACAAAGAATTCTCATGAGAAAAAATGTTGAGGAGGAGCAACAGGCTCCAAATGACTCTTTGAATGAACAAGTTTCACGTGCAGAGTTCCAGACCGCTTTCTAAGTGCTTTCTCAAACTGTGGCGGCTCTAGCAAATAGAAATGTTATTGCTCATGTGAACCCAAATATAGGTATGGCATCTTGCAGAGTTCATGAATTTACCAACATAAACCCTCTCAAGTTTCATGTCTCTAAAGTGGATGAGGATCCACAAGGATTTCTTGATGGTATTGACAATATTGTGGAGACCATGAGCATTGTTCTGGTGGAGAAGGCAGACTTGGTAGCGTATCAACTTAAGGGAGTTTCTCAAGTGTGGTTTGACCAATGGAAGAGTGAAAGGGCTATAGCAATGGGTCCTGTTGATTAGGAAGAATTAAAGAGTTATTTTCTTGACCAATTCTTTCCAATGAGTGTGAGGGAGTGTTCCCTAAAGTTCACCGAGTTCTCAAAATATGCTCCATTCATGGTGACGATCCAAGAGCTAGTATGACCAAGTTTGTATCGGGTGTGTTGAAATTGGTAGTCAAAGAATGTAAAACTATCATGCTAATGAAGAAGATGGTCATCACTAGGCTTATGATGCATGCCAAACAAATAGTATAGGAGAAGTTAAATAAGAGGTCTATAAGGCAGTCCAAGAGAGCTCGGATCGATGGTGGTGACTTTTCACACTCTAAGCCCAAAAATGGTTGTCGTTCTCATTTTTTGCCAAAGATACCTCGATCAAAATTCTTCAAACTGTATTCAAAGTTCGAAAAAGATAGGGTGACTAACCCTAAGGTTCAAGGAGGAACTCCGAGTGTTGAAGCCATTCCCCATGCAAGAAGTGTGAAAGAAATCATAGAAGAGAATGCTTGGCAGGATCGAGTGCATGCTACAGGTGTGGTAAGACAAGTCATCATGCGAAGGATTATAGAAGTGGTTCTTGACCCAGGCTCAAACTCAGGCAACAGGTCGATCGGTTCAGTAAGGTGCTACAAGAGTATCTGGTTGCGGCCAGCGCCAAAACTGATTTTGTGCTCTTTAGACTAGGAAAAATTTGGAGTAGTCTCCTGTTGTTATGATTGGTATGTTGAAAGTCTTTGAGTTTGATATTTATACATTGTTAGATCCGGGTGATACTCTATCACGTGTTACTTCCTATATTTCTATGAAGTTTGTTGTTGGTTCGAATATCTTGTTAGAAATTTTTTCAGTCTATACTTCTGTTGGTGATTCAGTTGTGGCTAAAAGAGGATAGAAATTGTCCAATTTTAATTTTTTATAAAATCACATCACTGATCTTGTAGAGTTTGATATCATCAATTTTAATGTTATTTTTTGTATAATTGGCTTCATGCATGTTATGCTTCCATATGTTGTAGAACCCGTGTGCTCAAGTTTCAGTTTCCCAATGAGCCAGACATAGAATGGAAAGGTAGTAATTTCGTGTTCAAGGGTTAATTCATCTTGTGCCTTAAAGCTCAAAAAATAATTTCTAAGGGTTGTATATACCATTTAGTTTGAGTTAGGTATACAGATTCTGAATCTCCTATTCTTGTGTTAGTTTTAGTTGTTAATGAGTTTTCAAAAGTATTCTCGATGTTCTCCAAAGTATCCCTCCCAAAAGGGAGATAGACTTTAGTATTGATCTTCTCATTGATACCTAACATATTGTTATTCCTCCTTATCGAATGGCCCAATGAAGTTTAAGAAGTTTAAGAATCAGTTAAAGGATTTGTTGGATAAGGGTTTTATTAGATCAAGTATCTCTCCATGGGGTGCTCTAGTTCTCTTTTTCAAAAAGAAGGATGGTTCACTCCGAATATGTATTGAGTATCGGCAATTGAAAAGGGTCACGATTAATAATAAGTATCTCATTCCAAGGATTGATGATGATATTAGGTACATTATGTGCCCAATAACACATAAAACTCATAATTCATTAGTCAAGTTCAGAGCAAATTCCTAGAGTTTAGTTCATATATTTGCATATTTGTGTATTGTTGTAACCAACCAATATGATTAGAAACTTTCATGGCTAATTGAGAAAGAATGGACATTAAAAGCATGATCGGATTGAAAGTGGAGCTCAAAGGAGAAGTTGGAAACAAAATTTGAAGAAAATGCACTATAAAGAAGTATGTCCACGTCGCGGACTTGAGTTTTAGTAATTAAATTACAAAACTTGGACATTATTTGATTCAACAGTGTGGTGCGCGCCAGGTTCTTGATAGTATAAATTTCTGCCGACATAAAAATTGAAAAATTGCACTAAAATAAACCAAGTCTGCGTCGTGGACTTCAGTGCACCTACTTTAATTCTGCATTTTTGGTGTTATAAATAGCACCTTTACCTACTTTATTAAAAAGTAGATCAGATTATCGAGAAAAAGAATGAAGAAGATGAAGGAAAAACTTCTTTTGGTGATATTTTCTTCTTTTCTTTCAATTTAATTCAAGTTTTGATGTTATTAATGATTTATGTAAATATGTTGCAAACTATGAGTGGCTAAATCCCCTTGTTGTTGGGTTGTAGCCACAAGATGAAGGTTTAAATCTTATTTACTTTGGTTGAAAATGGGTTTTTTCATATGATTACTCTTATATTATTGTTTAGATTGTGTTAATTCTTGATCACCATTAGAACAAATCTGTTGCCCACTCGCAACTCGAAAGACGGAAAGGGGATAGAACACTAGAATATAGGGAGCATATTTGTCCTAGAATTGTTTAGAATAATTCGTGTATAGAATGACTGTGATACATATCTATACACCATGTTTGGTTGCTAAACAAGATGATATGATTAATGCATTTTTGTTGGTTCATGCTTATCCCTGCTCAATGATGTAGTTAAGATGTCAACAAGAGTAGGCAATTAGAGATGGAAAGATCATAATTATAAAATCAACCCTATAAATCAGTAATCAAAAAACTCATTGGATACCAAAGTAAAGATGTTATACTGGAAATCTATGAGTGCTACAACCGTAGGACTCTTTTTAAAATTGATAAAATTTCTCTAATATCGTTAAATCATTTTCTCATATCATTTTTGGTATAATTATTTTTAGATATAAATAAACTCAACCCTTTGAAAACACACATAAATAATTTAATTCATTAAAAAGATAACTAACGCCTAATTACAGTTTTCTGTAGGTTCGATAGCCAACTCTTAAAAAGGGTCACTATATTACTTTTGAGACCGCATACACTTACGTGTGCGTTTGGATGCAATAGATGACTTGATCAATCAACTTCAATGAGCAAATTATTTCTCAAATATCAATATTTATTTGGGTTATCATCAACTCCAAGTAAGATAATGTGACGTTCCGAAGACGGCTTTTAGAACTTGGTATGGTCACTTTGAATTCTTAGTTATGTCATTTGGACTAACAAATTCTCTTGCATATTTTATGAATTTGTTGAACACGGTATTCAAAAAATATTTAGATATGTTCGTTATTGTGTTCATTGATGATATTTTGGTCTATTCTTGAAGTGAAAAGGTGCATGTCGATCATTTGAGGATTGTCATTTAATTCTCAAGAATCATCAACTATTTGCTAAATTTACAAAGTGTGAGTTTTGATTGAGGTCGGTTGCTTTCCTTGGCCATATTGTCTATGGTGAAGGCATTATGATGGATCCCAAGAAAATTAGAGCAGTTAAGAATTGATCGATATTTGTTTCCTTCTGATATTTGATATTTTTTGAGCTTAGCCGGTTATTATAGGCAGTTTGTGAAGGATTCTTTTCCATTGCATCGCCCTTATCTACTTTGACTCAAAAGAAAGTGAAATTTCAATGGTACAAGGCATGTGAGAAAAGTTTCGAGAGTTGAAGACAGGCTTACCTCCGCTCCGGTGTTGACTTTATCGAAAGGATCTGATGGGTTTATGGTATATTGTGATACGTCACGGGTCGGTCTTGGGTGTGTTTTGATGAAAACTGGTAAGGTAATAACCTATGCTTCTAGGTAACTCAAGGTGCATGAAAAGAACTATTTGACTCATGACTTGGAGTTAGCGGCGGTTGTATTTACTTTGAAGATTTTGAGACACTATCTTTATGGTGCATGTTGATGTGTTTAGAGACCACAAGAGTTTGCAATATGTGTTCAACCAAAAGGATCTAAACCTTCAACAAAAGAGATGTCCTGAGTTGTTTTATGATATGAGTGTGTTGTACCATCCAGGTAAATAAAATATAGTTGCCGATGCTTTTAGTAGGTTGTATATGAATAGTATTGACCATTTTGAGGATGAAAAGAAGGAGTTAGTTCATAATGTTCATAGATTAGCTCATTTGGGTGTTCGCTTGGTTAATTCGAAAGATGGTGGAATAGTTATACAAAATGGTTCTAAATCGTGTCTCGTGGAGGATGTTAAGGCCAAACAAAATAATGATTCAACTTTGGTTGAGTTGAAGAAATTGGTTGCCAAAAATGCCATTGAGGCTTTCTCCCAAGGGGGAGATGGTGTACTTAGATATCAAGGTCGTTTGTGTGTTCCCGGTGTTAATGTCTTGAGGGAAATGATATTGTACGAATCTCATAGCTTGCAGTATTCTATTCATCTGGGTTTCAAAAAATTGTATCAATATTTTAAGAAAGTGTAGTGATGGAATGGCATAAAGAAGGACACTACGGAGTTTGTGTCCAAATGCCCTAATTGTCAATAAGTGAAGGTTGAGAATCAAATATCAAGAGGTTTAGCTCAAGATATTTAAATTCTTACTTGGAAGTGGGAAGACTTTAATATGGACTTCATTACAGATTTTCCTCCTACCCATGGGCAAATGATTCTATTTGGGTATTTGATGACCGAATGACTAATGTGGTGCATTTTCTTTCTGTTAAGACTTCTTATTCAGTTGAGTACTATGATAAACTTTATATTTGTGAGTTTATTAAGATTCATGGTGTTCCATTATCTATTATTTTGAATTGAGGTAATCAATTCACATCTCAGTTTTGGAGGTCTTTCTTAAAGGATTTTGGTACTCAAGTTAAGCTTAGTACAGCCTTTCACCCTCAAACGGATGGTCAATCCAAACGTACTATTCTGACCTTGGAAGACATGTGAGAGCGTGTGCAATTGATTTCAAGGGTAATTGGGATGATCACTTGCCATTAATTGAGTTTGCTTATAACAATAGTTACCATTATAGCATCCAAATGGCACCATTTGAGGCCTTATATGGTAGGAGATGTAGGTCTCCTATTAGTTGATTTGAAGTTGGTGAAATTACCTTGATAGGATCTAAATTGGTTCATGAGTCTATAGGAAAGGTTAAACTCATCAGATAAATATTAAAGACTGCCTAGAGTCGGCAAAAGTCCTATTTGGATGTGAAAAGAAGGGAACTAGAATTTGAGGTAGATGATTGGGTTTTCTTGAAAATCTCACCCATGAAGGGTGTGATGCATTTTGGCAAGAAGGAGAAGCTTAGTCCCTGATATGTAGGCCCATATCATATTTTCAGGTGGATCGGTAAGGTGGCATATAAGTTTGATTTGCCTTCAGAGTTGGCATTGGTACATTCGGTGTTTCACATTTCATTATTAAGGAAGTATTTGGGTGATCCTAGCTCTGTTGTTCCTTTGGACAGTGTTAGTGTGAAGGAGAGTTTATTCTATGAAAAGGTTCATGTTGAAATTCTATACCGACAAGTTCGAAGGTTGAGGAACAAGGAAGTAGCTTTCGTTAATGTATTATGGAGAAACCAAGATGTTGAAGGTGCTACATGGGAGGCTGGAGCCGATATGATGACACGATATCCTCATCTCTTTCCTCTCATTCCTATTTGAGGTATTTAGTTCCTTCATTATTCACTTCTTCCAATCCATGTGTTTCAGTCATTCTTATGTTTTCATTTGCATACATGTTCATGAAACGAGTTTTAAAGTCATGTTTTAGTTTGGGATTTAATATTTCATGTTTTGTGCATTTTTGAGATATTTTGCGTTCATGTTGGTTGTTATATCTCTTTCCTATTCCATTCATGCTAGTTTGAGTTCCATTCAAGGACGAATGTTTCCAATGGAGAGCTATTGTAAGACCCCAAAAGTTGAAAAGTCAGAAAATGAAGTTTAAATTAGGATCTCAGGAAATTGTAGATTTTTGACCCTCCATGGAGCCTTAGATGATCTAACCCACTTTGGCAGGAGTAAGGGGGTCAAACCATGATGATCTAACCCACTTTGGCAGCCTAACACTTAAACTCAACCTTTCTTTCTTTTCACTCAATCTCGTTTCACACTTAGACAACGCCTGCAAAATCAAAAACACACAAGCACATACAGGAACAAGTCCCAACTTTGTATTAAACTTGTGCCACAAAGAAGCACACAAAAATCAGCCTTTCAAAATTCAACCCAATGACTCTCTACCTGTGTCTAGTATGTCTGTGCTAATAAATAAGCCATAGCACCCAGTCACATGCCAGTCATATTCCTACAAATTCAGTTGACATCCCCAACTGATAGGACAATTTGAATTTCAAATAAAACAAGCTTATCTAAAATGCTGACAAAGGCCAAATGTTTAGAAACTGCCCAACCAACCAACTACCCATGAAAGTGTGAGGCACACGCGGGCAGCCTTCAATTATGGTGGAAAAATCTACCTCTGGCCGCCCAAACTCGCGCCTGCCCACATACTTTCAATGTGCCAAGTCCTTCCTCGCACAGCTTGCCATTGTGGTCCAATCTCCTCAGCCTTTGCCCTCTTTGTCCAGCACTTAGCCCACGAACTTATTTAGCCACAACTTTGCAACGATTATAGCTTTCCTTTGCATTAGCTTTGCCCAGCTCTTGTCATGCCTTAGACACGTCTTGCCTGGCATACCTTAGACACATCATTGCCAAGGTCTTCTAAATTGAACTTAATCTTGACTATTTCATTGGGCCTTGACTAGGGTCATCAGGTAAATTCCTAGTCATGCCCGAGCCACTCAAACCATAAAGCTGAGGGTCTAACAAATTTCCCCCACTAGATGAGCTCATTTTCATCAATGAGGCAGAATCTATATACATCTTGATCTCATCCTCAAACTGCCAAAATGATGAACCTTTCTCCTATGTAGCTCACACACTGGCTTCCCTTTCCATTGAACCAGAAATTATGTTCGTCGATTATTCTTGCTTTGACCCAAAGTCCTATGATCCAGAATCCTCTCAAGTTGTTCTTCAAATTGCTTTCTTATAACAGGAGGAGCACGTTTGGTTGTTGACCTTATTGGATCCTCAGCATCTTTAGGAAAAGACTTCAAAAAACTCACATGGAATGTAGGGTGAATATTCAATCTTTCCAAAAAGTTCAATCGATAAGCAACTTCACCCACCTTCTCTATGACTTCAAAAGGTCTATCATATTTTCAAATCAATCGATGATGAATCGTCTTGCTACTGATTTTCTTCCAGATTTGGGGAGTAAGTTTTAGAAACACCTTATCCCCAACCTAAAATTCCAAAGCACGCCGATGTTTGCCAGCATACTTCTTCATCTATTTTGTTGTCTTCCTCAAGCTTTCTTGAGCCTCATATAGAAACTCTTGCTTTTCTCGCGCATACTTGAAAGAAGTAGGGAAACTTCCTTGTGATTTAGACATAGAGACTTCTAGTGGTATGTTAGGTTGAATGCCCAACACAAACTAAAATGAACTCTTCTCTATTGTTGACGACCTATGCAGGTTGTAGCAGAACTGTGCACTGTCCATCAACTCAACCTAGTTTCTCTGACTTGCATTCACATAGTGTCTAAGATATTCTTCAAGCAGACGATTGATCCTTTCAGTCTATCTATTAGTTTGTGGGTGGTTTGCCATTGAGAACTTCAAATCAGTACCTGTCAATTTGAACAAAGCAGTCCAAAACTGACTAGTGAACCTAGCATCATGATAACTTACAATATCCAATGGAACCCCAAAATTCTTCACAACATTCTTATAGAATAACTCAACACTATTTCACAAGAATATAAAGTACGGGCAGCAATAAAGATACCGTATTTTGAGAACCTATCAACCACGACCATGATTAATGCTTTGTCATTCACTCTTGGAAATCCACTAATGAAATCCATTGAAACAGAAGCCCACGGACGCTCCACAAAAGGCAGAGGTTAAAGTACTCCAGCTTCCTTCCTTCTTTCTATCTTTTCCAGTTGACACACTAGACATGATTTCATATAGGCCTCAATGTCATGTTCCATTTTTTGCCAGAAATAATTTTGGGACAGCAATGCCATCATCCTTTCAACACCTGGATTCCCACCATAAATAGAATTATGTGACTTTTTCAGGAGTTTTCTTTGCAGCCCATCACCTTGAGGAACAATGATTCTCCCCCTTTTGAAATAGATCAGATCATTCTCGATCCAATACCGTCTAATTGTACCCTCCTTCACTTGATCCATTAACTTAACATATAATGAATCATATGCAGCACTAACTTTGATTTTATCAAGAAAATCAGATTCAAGTATAATAATTGCATAAACAGTTGCAAATACCTCTTTGCGACTCAGCCACTTGGTTTTGCTTGCTTGGTTTATGTACCCACAGGAAGGCATATTCGACCAATATCTCTTGCCATCTAGCCTTATTTAAACTCAGTTTCTGTTGAGTTTTGAAGTATGTATTAGCCCTTGTCCATCTTGACAACAAACTTCGCCCCAAGTAGATACATCCTCCAAATTTGAAGACAATGGAGTACTGACACCATCTCCTTTTCATGAGCAGAATACATTTTCTCCACAGGATTTTCTACTCTCAAATGCAACAGGATATTCACCATGCACCAACAGCATAATTATAGGCATCAATATGTACCTTAAATGGAAGATCAAAGTCAGGCAGCCGCAATATTGGTTCAGATGCAATGGCCTTCTTTAATGAATTAAAAGCCTTTTCCCTTGATTCTGACCAAGCCCATTTCACGTTATTCTTTAACAAATCCGTCAATGGGGAAACCTTCTTTGAATAGCCTGCTATGAACTTCCTATAGTAGTTTGCAAGTTCTAAAAACAACCTCAGTTCTTAAATCCCGTTGGGTGCTTGCCATTCTACAATTGCCAACACTTTCTTAGGGTCCATGCGCACTTGGTTTTTACTTATCGAATGGCCTAGAAACTTTATTTTGCGACTAGCAGACTCACATTTTTCCATCTTTACATAGAGTTGGTATTCTCTAAGCTGTTGTAGCACCTTTCTCAAATGCAATAGATGATCTTCTAAATTCCTATTATATATGACTATATCATCTAAGTAGACTACAATAAAGTCATCAAGATACTTATAAAGTACATTGTTCATTAAGTTGTAAAAAAGTAGTTAGGGCATTAGTCAACCCAAACAGCATTAAAAGGAACTCATAGCTACCATATCTAGTAACACAAATGGTCTTTGGGTCATCCCCCTCAGTTATGCTCACTTGTCAATAGCCATACCCCAA
Source organism: Solanum dulcamara (assembly GCF_947179165.1). Taxonomy (NCBI): domain Eukaryota; kingdom Viridiplantae; phylum Streptophyta; class Magnoliopsida; order Solanales; family Solanaceae; genus Solanum; species Solanum dulcamara. The sequence continues at coordinate 28,434,314 of NC_077242.1, forward strand.
ATCTAATTTAGAAAAGAAACTAACCTTAGATAACCTATCTAGCAAGTCTTGAATCAGCGGCACCGGATACTTGTTCTTCATAGTCACTTTGTTCAATGCCCTCTAATCAACACACATCCTAAGAATGTCATCTTGCTTCTTTTGGAACAGAATAGGCGTATCAAATGGAGCTTTCAAAGGCTAAATCATTCTAGCATCAAGCAACTCAGATAATGTGTCAACTCCAATGGGTACATACGGTAAGGAGGTCGTGTCGGTGGAACTGATCTAGGAATCAATTCAATCCGATGATCAATTTCCTTCCTTGGAGGTAACTCTTTAGGCAGTTCCAGAGCATCACATCTTTGCACTCGGTCAACAACTTTGCAATAGCATTTAGAACTTCAATTTGCATATCTGGCTTTACTTCAACCAAGGCAGCAAGATAATTATGTTCACCCTTCTTCAAGCCTTTCTCAAAAGCCATAGCAGATAGTAGTGCAACGATTATAGTATTGTTCCTACTTTCCTCTTTAAAAGGGTGGATTCCTTTCACAAATCCAGGGTCCTTCTATCCTATATACATCAGATGATCTAAATGAGGAATAGGAGAAACTTTAAATTTCCTCATAAAATTGATTCCCAAAAGCAGGTTGAAATCATCAAGTAGTACAACAATCAGATTATACAAACCAGATCAGTGCCCTATTATCAGAGGCACGTCAAGAGCTATGTCATAGCCTAGTTATGTTGTAGAATTGACTGCCATCATTCTTTTTTCACAGTCATTCAACTTCAAACCATACTCTTTGACAATTTTTGAGGAAACAAAAGTATGAGTCGCACCAGTATCCACCATCGTAATCACATTTTTTTCCCCGATCTTTATCTTGATATACATTAGAGTTCCATAAGCGTTTGATAAATCATTCACCATTTCAGCAACATTTATGTAGGCAACATTAGCAGCAACATTGTCGTCTGTATCTATTTCACCAACACCTGACAAAGTGTTTAACAAAAATAAAGGATTAACATAAGCAGCAATTACCTATCCTTTACCCTTTACTTGTTTCTCCTCTTTGGCCAGTAAAGCATTTATTTTTCCCTGCTTAGGACATTTCCTTGACTGATGTCCTATTTTCTGACAAGTCCAGCAAACCTTTTCACTAGTGGGTTTGCTTTGACTGAACGTCGTAGCATCTATATTTCCCTTTCCTTTGTCATTTCCATCCTGTCTTGGATTGTCTTTCTTCCAGTCTTTACCCCTCTCCTTCCTCTTGGTCTTAGATGAAGGAGTTGGGTCAATAGTGAAACTGGTAGATCGAAAATCAATTAAGGCGTCCGCTGTAGCAATTGTACTGGGCAGATCTTGGACTTTCTGGCTGCGTAATTTATTTTGTGCCCACCCTACATGCTAGAAATAAAATTGTGCAACTTATCTTTATCGGACATATTCTTAATATACAACAACAGTGATGTAATTCCTTCAAATACTCATGAATACATCCCACTTGTTTCAAATATTTCAACATGTCCCTAGCAACACATGATGAGTTACTTGGAAGAAATTTTTCATGAAGTGCATCCCTAAGCTTTTCCCACATATCAACCTTGGGCCTGTTTGTACTCTCACCTTCAGCATTCTTTGTCCGCCACCACAAAATGGCATCACCACGAAAGTAATGAGCTACAATAGTCAACTTGTTGTTTGCAAGGACATGAGCACTAGCAAATTAATGCTTCAAATCCCACAAGAAATTTTCCGGTTCTTTGGCACCACGAACACCATCAAATGACTTTGGTTCAGGAACTTTGATCTTGGAATGTTTTTCACTTCCTCTGGGCAGATTTGCAACAGCCAAATGAAGGACTATCACCTCCGTCTTCAAATCTATGTTTTCCTGTATACCCACAGACTCATGAAAAGCCTACAATTCAGTCAACTGGCGATCAATATTCCCACGATAATTCTACATCACTGTGTTGATTCCATGAATTTGAGTCAGAACATCAACCATGTCCTCATCGCCTGCTTCCATGCCCAGACTGTCTTCCAATCATGCAACTTTTTCCCATAAGTCAGTATAACTATTTTCACCAACCATTGTTAGTGTCGAAACCCTCTGCTCTAATACTAGTTGTAAGAGGGTCAATCCACGATAATCTAACCCACTATGGTAGCCTAACACCTAGACTCAACCTTTCTTTCTTTTTCCTCAATCTCATTTCACACTTAGACAATGCCTCCAAAATCAGAAACACACAAGCACGTACAAGAACAAATACCAACTTTATATTAAACTCGCGCTACAAAGAAGCACATAAAAATCAGCCGTACAAAATTCAACCCAAAGACTCTCTGCCTGTTACTGGTCTGCCTGCGCCAATAAATAAGCCACAAAACCAAGTCATATGCCAGTCATATGCTTACAAAATCAGTTGACGTCCCCTACTGATAGGCCAATTCGAATTTCAAATAAAACAAGATTATCGAAAATACTGACAAAGGCCATGTCACGACCCAACCCCGTAGGCCGCGACTGGGGTCCGACCTGGACCCCCCGTATACCTAACTATCAGTTGTGGTCAAATTGAACTGTAAATAAAACAATATCATATAACAGAGACCCATTGGGCGATAACATTTTCATAAACCTGTAGCCGTTTTCATTTGTGTCGTAACATGAAAGGGCATGCGAGCCGACAAGGCTGCCATAACATAATAACATATACCATACATCATGTAGACCCAGCTGAATAAAGCAGATATACACAACCCACATATACATGTCTGCAGACCTCTAAAAATATTAACGACAATATATGGCGGGACAGGGCCCCCGCAATACTCTTGAATAGACAAAATAATTATATACATTAATGGTCAGTATCAAAAACTAGGCTCTAATACAATGGAGCCTCCTCTAGCTGAGCTGAGAAAAATCCTAAGCTGACGGACTCCCAAAACCTGTACCTGTACCTGCGGGCATGAAACGTAGCCCCCCGAAGAAAGGGGGTCAGTACGATATATGTACTGAGTATGTAAAACATAACATAATACAATTGGAAGCATATCTGAGATAGAGGAACAGGGGATAAGATATCAAATCAGAAATATTTACCTGTACTTTGTGAATTACAAAAGCATGCATGTTCGAATCATATCATATAGCCGGCCCTTTCGCAGGTCCGGTGAATCACCTATGTAAAACCATCATGGCATCATTTCCATCACCACCTTATTACAACACATCATCATACATATACATATGTACCCGGCCCTCTAGTGAGGGGCTCGGTGGACAATGTAGTAAATTGTGCACGATAACGTACCTGGCCTGGGACTCGGTGAAAGAAGGGTTACAGTATACACGAGTAGAGCAGTGAGTAACTATATGAAATTTAAATTATTATCAGAGACTCGACAAAATAAGAGAGTTAAGGTTTGGTTTGAGGACCCGAGTAACGGTGTGGTCATCTCGAGTGTCCTCTAAATGCCATTATGGTCTGCCTCAAAAGTAATCTCGGGGACCCTAGACATGTAGTAACATAGGGCCAAATCATTTATGGAATCAAAACAATTAGTCTCGTATAGTCTTTAAGACTTAAAGCCTGTACATTTGGTACCTCTTTAACATATAGAAGTTTCCAGGGAAATAGTTCAACTACTATCAGAGTTCGATATTCAAAAGTAAATAGGAGATGTTAATAATGGAGTTACTCCGGTGCTCACATTATATTTAACTTACAACTAAGACATGCCAAAAAGGAAAGAGAGTAAACTCTATATAGTTTGTACTTTCCTTCAGGTGGTCATTATATACATATCTCATACCCGGCCCATCCTGGGGCTCGGTGAACAACTATGGCATCATAATCTCATTTTCATACCAAGTACATATCAATAGAAAGGAAAGATAGTTTCCCATACACTACTCTTTAGCACGTAGAAGCCTTAACAGGCAATGCTCAATTTTTGTAGGGGTGTCAACACCTAACTGTAGTTAGGGATTATGAGGTGCACCTGGAGTTCTGGAATGGAATTATCACCACATTCCACATACAATTCACTTAAGGCTAAGACTTGCCAAAAGGAAAGAAAGATAGTTGTACGTACTTATACCAAAACATACCAAGAGAAAGCTTTGCATACCTCGTACGAGTCACTCTTTGTCACATTCGCCTCGTCGTCCTTTGAACCTATTCAACATGGAAGTAATACGAATATCAACCACTCTTTACTTTCTAGCACCTTCAGTTGCACCTTAGATTCATGGAATCTATTTCCTTATTCGTTTCCTCGACTAGTTCTTTAATTAGTTAAGGTGTTAACGAAAATTGGGCAGCACCTCCCCTATAATATGCCCTATCTGAATTTCCAATCACACCCCTAATAACTACAGCCAACCAACAACAACCACCTGCAACATATATACAAGAAATTCACACCAACATTACACAATACAAACCCTAAACAACTCACTCAAAACTATCAAAACGTGAATTCTAGACAGCTTACTATCTTGCATTGTCGCTTCATTTCGAAGGGGTAATTGAGGGAAACAAGCTTTACGCCCTCCATAAAAGTTATATACATGTGTTTTAGGGTTGCATACAATTTCAAATCACCCCTACATCAATTCGGTACAAAAAGATATGCCCAAATTACCAACAGCAGTCTGGGTAAGATGTCTAAAACCAAAATCTGGGCAGTACCTCCTCTATACTTCATCACCCTCTTTCGAGCAGATAAAAGCAAAACTGGATTTTAAAGGATAAATGGAAGTTATATACCTATGCAATATCTTTCCAAAACATATTGAATCACTCTAAACGGAGCTGTACACAAGAAGTTATACTAATATTACTAACAACAGTCCCATTCAAAAATGGGTTTATTAACTAGCTCTTAACATTTTCTCTCTTTGTTCTTTCACCCTCTTCTAGGTGTAAAGCTGAAGAATTAATTCCGTAGACATCGTAAGATACATATATACATCTCCATGTGTTTGAGGAATACCGTAAATAATTAATTCACGGAGAACAATTTAAGAACTTACCTTTAATTCTTAAAAAACCATGGCTGCCTTGTTCTTTGTTCCTCATGTTTTTCCTCTTCTTTTGTTTGCTGGAGTTTCAGCTCCAAATAGAATAAGAATGACTTAGTAGTCATCCAAATACACATATATACACCTTTTTAGAAGGTACCACATGGCAGCCCCCTAGGGTGACACGTGACAGCCTCCTAGGGTGCCACCTCAACCCCTGTGGCCAATCACATGTTGCCATGTGGCAGCGGGGTCCACCCCAAGTAGGTGAGTCACTTGCTTTCTTGTCACCTGCTTACTTGTCTCCTGCTTTCTTCACTTTCGTAAGTTCGGAAACTAGTTTTATTCCCTTTCATAGGATCGTCATCTCGTCTCATTTCAAGAGCCTATGTAATCCGTGCTTTGCAAGCTTGGTATATCCTCAAGTAGCTTAAGTGTATAAGACTTCTAAATTAGTGTCTTGCATAGGTAAATCAAGTCTTACGATTCCCTTTTTGGCCTCCAATTCCTTCCGAATTCTTATGACTCTATTTCTAACCTTCTCTACTATAGGGTATCACATTATCCCCTACTTAGAGTCATTTGATAGTGTCTGGACAGTGGGGAACTCCTGGCCACTTTTAAGAAGACCAGGAACACATTTCAAGGTTCAAAGGTGCGGGGTATAACAGTCCAAATGGCTAGAAACTGCCCAACCGCCAAACTTTCCACGCATGTGCGAGGCACACGCGGGCAGCCTTCAATTCTAGCGCCAAAATCTTCCTCTGGCTGCCCAAACTCACGCCTGCCCACATGCATGTACTATGCCCAGGCCCTGCCTCGCACAACTTGCCATTGTGGTCCAGTCTCCTCAGCTTTTGCCCTATTTGTCCAGCACTTAGTCTAGGAACTTGTTTAGCCATGACCTTGCCACACGATCATAGCCTTTCCTTAGCTTTACCCAGCCCTTGTCATGCCTTACCCACGTCCTTCCTTGCATGCCTTAGCCACGGCATTGCCATGGTCTTATCAATTGAACTTAATCTTTACTAATTGCATTGGACCTTGACTAGGTTCATCATATAAATCCCTAATCATGCCCGGGCCACTTGAACCATCAAGATGAGGGTCTAACAATAGGGTACTGGACATTGGAGGAAAAAGAAAGGTTTATAGACCTTTCAGCAGACCGTGAAAGGAACCACATCCTGTAAAGGTGTCCCGTAGAACTAACCTAGAAATAGGTGAAACCAAGTGGAGTCCACGACTCGTAGACCTCCCCATGGACCGTGGAAAGGTCCCTGAAAACCCAACCTTCATAACTATGTAAGTGCCATTCTTCACAGGGCTCTCCACGACCCGTGGAGCTCTTCACAAGCTATGAAGGAGCCTGTGGAAGTCGGCCCTTCACGGAAAAGTCCACCCTCCAGTAAATGACCCACTTCACGAACTGTGGTGGGTTTAACGGTCCGTAAAGATGGCCCATCCAATGCCTTCGTCCGGTATTTTATTAAGGGTGTTTTGGTCTTTTTTCATTATTTGAATAATGTATTTGAACGGTTTTTGGGATTAAATCCTAGTCTATTAACTACCACAAACTCTTCAAAATCCCTCATTTACTCCTATTCACCCTAAACACAAATCATCTTTCTAGAATTTCTCCCAAGTTTATTTTCTTCCTCAAGCAAGGTTCCAAGGATCCCTAAGTTCAAGTCTCCTTACTTACACTACATTTAGGGCTCTAATAGACCAAAGTATGTGACAAATCATCCATGGATTCTAAAGGTTTTTCTCAAATTCTTCTTCTATGAATTATCTGCTAGTCCTAATTCTCATGAAATTGCATTGGGTCAATTCAATTATGGTTTATTTTATTATCATTGAACTAATTATGCATGAGTGCATGTTTGTTTCAATTTCTTTTCATGTCCCCATCCCTTATGCTATTTTCAAGTATGAATTTAAGAATTATGATCATGGATTGATAAAGGATTTTATGAATGATTATCAAGGACTTATGAATAACTCATGAAAGTAATGAATAATGTTTCAAGAAAGTATCTATGGTTATGAAAGGATTTCTCACACACTCATGATAAATGTGAAAGGTTTTCTCACCTACTCGTTGATTCATAAAGATGAAATATTTTTTCATGCTTGTATGAATCACCATGTTAATGAGCTACTCTTATGACTATTTTATGATGATGGATTGGTATTTATCATTGCATTTCCTAATTATGTTAATGACTCTGATTTATGACTTTCGTTGGAATATTGACTAAGCACCCAGAGGACTTAGAAGTGGGGTTCAATCCGGAAGCTCAAGTAGCGATACAAGGGAACTCTAGTTGCAACCTCTAGTCCCAAATTATATTTTCCGTGTAGGTTTGCCTTTATGGCCTAGCTAGTGGATCCACAAATAACTCAATTTTATGATGTTCTTATGGAGTCTACCTTGGCAAGTAGCCTCTCTTTTCGGTGTGGGAGTAACACCGAATTCCATGTTATAGCTCGTATGGTCTTATATATCTGTTAAAGGTCCTATTCACATAAAGGTATATGCAATGGTATAAGTTTTCATGATGTTTTATGATGCATTAACCACATGAATATGATATCCAAATGTTTTCAAGTTTTACTCATGTTTAAAGATATTGGTCATGCATTCCATGTTGATATTGACTATTTTTGATTATCATTGTTGATGCATTCTTATATACTTAGAGCATTCCATGTACTAACGCACACTTTTGCCTGCATTTTATCATAATTTAGGGCCTGACGATTATCAGGCACCTCCCATTCGTGACTAGAGTTTGAGTACTATTTCTATTATTAGTGAAACCTCATGGTTCGAGGACGTGACATTTATGCTTTCTTTATATTTCCTATGACTTTATTTCTTATGTTGGTGAGCTAGGAGTTTGTCCTATGCCCCATCTAGACTAGTAGAGGCATGTTAGATTGTTCATTGAGACTATGTTGCCAAGTTTATTTGATGTTGATTTATCTTTAATCGAGACATTCATGTTGAGACTTTATTCTACATTTATGGTTCGATCTTATTATCTCATTACCTTATATATGCTCATGTATAATAAGCTAGGAGGTTTGGTTGGAGTCCTTCAAAATTCTAATCGTCGTGTCACATGTAGGGCCTAGCTTAAGTCGTGACAAACTTGGTATCAGAGCACAAACTTTAAGGTGTCCTATGGAGTCTAACATGTCGCATCAAATAGAGTCTTTTTCATTGATGTGAAGTGCACCACATCTATGAAGGGGGGCAATGAGGCATTTAGGAAACTTCACTTTTTTCATCATTCTTATGTCATGCGATAGATTTGAACTCTAAGGTTTTCCCTTCTAATGCTTTCTCTTTGAAATTACAAAATCATGCTCCACGAAAAATTCCCGTGAGAAGAAATGTTGTGGAGGAGCAACAGGCTCCAAATGACCCTTTGAATGAACAAGTTTCACATACTCAGTTTCAGGCCGCTTTTGCAAGTGCTTGCTTGCTATTAGAAGTCTTTGCACATGAGCGGCCTTTTACTTATTTTGTGTCAAAACTCAATTTCTTTCTCCACTAGCTCATTAATTGCATGCTTTTAATTATTCTTTTTTTTATACAATATTAATTGTAATGTTATATTTGAGGACCTTTTATTTTGCATGTTTCAGTTCTTTCTATTCTTTTCTATATTTTTGTACTTTTCTATTCGTTTCATTTTGTCTTATTTATTTTTATTTTATTTAAATATAAACATAAAAATTTTAAAATAAAATATAGTATATGATTATTTTTTGACTGATAAAAATATTTTAAAAATTAAATAATTAGATTATAATAAGAAGTAATTAAAAAGAATATTAAATGTACTAGTTTCTTAATTAAAATTTAAATTAATAGAAAATATATTTTTCCCTTTTGCAAATATAAAAAAAATTATAACTAAAATATGACAAATTTTTAAATATATTTTCACATGTAAAACTTGCTAAAAGTGATGTAGAAATTAAATAGCAAAATTAAGCTTTAAACTCTAATTTTTGTGTTTCTTTTATAATTTTATATATTTTGAAGGATTGAGCCTATCTTTTGTTATTATTTTTATAAAAACTAACTTGTTAAAACTGATATAACAATTAAAATATCAAAATTAAGCATAGGTTTTGTGATATCATGTCAATATATGATATATATTATGTGGGTATCATAGAGGACTGAGAAGTGTCTCACTGAAGAACACAACTAGACCTGAATGATATCATTGATAGTACATAGATTTATTGTGATGATATTATGGAGGACTAAGAACTGTCTCACTGAATGATTGAAGCATACATAAATGACATCATGTCAGTATAAGATATACCTTGATGGTATCATGGAGGACAAAAGTCTCACTAAAGGAAAAAAACATACCTCAATAATAATAGACAGTATATAGAATTGTAATGGTATCATGGAGGATTGGGGAGTCTCACTAAACGACTGAAGTAAACTTTAATGATATTATGTCAGAACATAAATATACTGTGATAGTATCATAGAGGACTGAGAAGTGTCTCACTGAAAGACGAAACCAAACCTTAATGATACCATGATAGTATATAGATATATTGTGATGGTATCATAAAGGACTGAGGAGCCTCATTGAAGGACTAAAGTAGACCTCAATGATTTCATAATAGTATATAAATATATTATGATGGTATCATGGAGAACTAAGGAGTATCTCACTCAAAAATTGAAGAAACATTAATGATATCATGACGGTATATAAATATATTGCGATGGTATCATGCACGAATCAAGAGTGTCTTATTGGAAGACTCAAGTAGATCTTAATAATATCATTTCAGTATATAGATTTCCTGTGATGGAATCATAGAAGATTGAGAAGTGACTCATTGAAGGACTGAACCAACCATCCATAATACCATATAAACATATACATATATTGTAATAGTATCATGGAAGACTGAGCAGTGTCTCACTAAAGAACTGAAGCACTCCTCCATGATACCATATCAATATATAAAATTTTGTTATGATGGTATCATGAAAGACTGAGGAGTGTGTCACTTGAGAATTGAAGCAGACCTCGATGCAAATCACTATAAATTTAAAAAAAATATAGAAAAATAGAAAAATAATATAATGTAATTAGATTATGGAGGAAAAAATTTAAAAACAGAAATAAATAAAAAGAAAAAGGGGAAAGAAAACAGTAAAGTAAAATAAAACAAAAGAGCCAAAATTGAGTGAAGTTAGATTATGAGAAAATAATAAAAATTATATCAAAAGATAAGTGAACAAAAATTTAGCATATGGTTTATATATATATATATATATATATATATATATATATATATATATATAGAGAGAGAGAGAGAGAGAGAGAGAATTTAAAATAAAAATAAAAATTGTGAATGAAATTAGAATGAGAAAATAGCCAAAAAGCCCCCCTAACCAATATTTAGATTTTCAACTGCACACTTCAACTTCGCAAAAGTGTTATCACACCTTTGAACAGTTTAAAACTTAAATGATTATACCCTTAAAAAGCTACAATCACATCAATGTTGACTTGAGAATTTCACACGTTTGACAAATAGAAATTTTATTAACTTTTTTAAGTTATAATTCTTTACCTTTTTCTCCTATATTCTTATCATCCCTTCAAACACCAAAATTACTTTTACCATTTCTACAATCACTATAAATAGCAAAAGGCCATCCAAGTTGCGCCTGTGAGGAAGAGATGGACAGCAATAGTGGAGCTCGTCGATAGATATTCAAGCTTTACTAATCGAAGAACCTGAAAATAAAAAGTGAGGGGGAAGCAAAGAGAAGACAAACGGAGGAAGTCGTGTTGTCATTAATGAAGGTCACCAGGGACTAGCACTATCTTCTCAAGGAAGATGACGAGGACTTGATAATGTGTTTCACCTCATCGTTGTCAACGCCGACAACCACTACTTAAAACAGGCCAAAAAGCGATGAAAAAAAAGCGACGAACAATGTCGCTATAAAAATGCAATGTATAATGAGACGCTGTATGTCGTTTTTATATTTTTAATTCTTTTTTAATTAAAATCGACGGATAGAGATGCTTAGTCCGTAGCTTATTTTGGTGAATTTTTGCACCAAAAATAAATCTTATTTATATGGACTGCGCCGATTGGTCTGTCGCTATTGGTCAACAGATTTGATCAACAAATTTAAATACGCGATGGATTGCGTTTTTTGTCTGTTGCTATTTTGATCAAAATAGTGGTCAACTATTTTTAAAAAAGCGACGGACTTTGCGACGTAGTCTATCGCTTTTTTTAAAATATCCCAATGCATATTGAAATTTTTCTTATTTTCTCCTTCTCTCTATTCTCTCCTCCTTCTCTCTCGAATCAGGAACCCCACCCACGTCGCCGCTGACCCTCCCATTTGTCGTCCTTTGCTGTCAGTCAGCTTCCTCCTTGTAACACCCCAATGTTCTTTTTATGGTGTTTTTAAAGGATTTTCATGTGATCCACGTTATCTTTGAAGTTTTACGTAAGCTATTGATTGGATGTTTTACATAGCAAAGCTACTTGAGTACACATCGAGCTTAAATAGCAAGGATTACATAGGTTCTTAAAGTAAGACGCAATTACGAACCCACGGAAGAGGGAAAAGGAAGCGTAGAACCTACTTGAAACAAGCAGGTGATGCACCTACTTAGACTAAGTAGGTGATTCACTTACTTGGACCAAGTAGGAGATGCACCTACTTGGGGTGGACCCCATGCTGCCACGCGGCAGCTTTGGCTTGGATGCATGAATACGGTGGCCCAATAGGAGATGGACACGTGTCACCCTTAGGGGATGACATGCGTCACCTTCTAAGTAGGTGTATATATGTATATCTTGATGACTAAGAAGTCATTTTTCAGCCTTACACTTAGAAATTTGAGAGGAAAAACTTAGAGAATAAGAGAGAGTACCTACGGCAGCAACAAAGAAGAAAGGTAAGCCCTCCGATTTCATTTTTTCAATTAATTATCTAAGGTGCTCTTTGATCAAATGGAGGTGTTTACTAATGTAAATAAACTAGTTGGGGCAGCGAGGAGGTTCTTGTTCTTGTTAGCAAACCCGTTTTTGGATATGACTGTCGATAGTAATATTAGTATAACTCCTTGTGTAAAGCTTTGTTTTGAGTGATTCAAGATGTTTTCGAAAGATATTTCATAGGTATATAACTTTGGTTTAGGCTCGAAAACCCAGTTTTGCTTTTAGCTGCTCGAAAAAGTGTGATAAAGTATAGGGGAGGTGCTGCCCATATTTTGTTTTGAAAATCCGACATGGACAGCTGTTCGTATTTTGGGCATATCTTTTTGTACAGAATTTCTGTAGGGGTGATTCAAAATAGTATGCGACCCTAAGATACATGTCTATAACATTCATTGAGGCTACAAAGCCTACTTCCCCCATTTACCCCTTCGAAACTGAGCAACACTACGGGACAGTAGACTATCCAGAATTTCGGTTTTAATAGTTTGGGCTAACTTTTATTAATTTCATGTTTAGTTTTGATATGATGAGACTCTTAAACTTAAGTAGATATTTGATTGTGTATTTAATATGTATATGTTCTTATACAAGCTAAGAGTATTTGCTTGACGAAGTGGATTTTTGTTGGTCTATGGCGGAGAGGAATAGAGCCTCGAGTTGTGGTAGAACCTGTTGTATGCTAAAACGCCAAGGTTCGTGTATAAATTTGAACTTGAAATATCTTACTTTACAAAATTTGAAGTATTTTGATGAATTATTTCCTTACTCTTTGTCTTGTATTATGTTATGATTATTATCTCAAGTATTGCAAAACTTTTGCTAAATCGCCCACTTGTACAAATTGCTTGATCATTTTGCATTCTTGATGGGACTTTGTCCTTCTTGTTATGGTGACTTGTCATCGATATTGGCATGCCTCTCAATTCGGATCTTGCCCATCTTGACTTTAAATTTACATTTCGTCTTGACGATGGGGTTTCGTACATTCTCGAGTACGAGTGGAAAGCCACTTTCAACATGATTCTTGATTCTCTTGATATTGGATGATGACCCTTCTTGATATGGGCTTCGGTGCTTCTTGATTTTGGGGCTTCGGTCCGTCTTGATATTGATTGTGCTTATTGTGAAGTCATGACGTACCTATTGGGTGAAATTGATTATTTGACAACTATTACGAATTGAATTATAAGTTTCTTCATACTTGAGTCTTCAAATATTGATATTGATTTTGAAACTCTTCAAGGTTTGTATTCGATACTTTGATATACTTGTTCACTTGGGCTTACTTTTACCCTATTGAGCCACCTACGACGAACAAGGAAATTGAAGAATTTAATGGCGTCAAGCCTAAAGTTTTTACACCACTAAGCTTTATGCTTAGCGATAGTTGTTTTCTATCGTAGGTAATGTGCGGGACGAAGTATGAAGATGGCCATTTGGAGTAGACTTTTTGGAGCCCTTGTGAAGATCACATCTGCATATGCATCTACTTTTTGTAAATATTTTGGGGGACTTGTACATGATATATGTGGCACTTATGTATGAAATTTTGAAGGCTTGTGAAAACAAAACTGTATGCTTGTAACTGGAACAGGGTGACTAGTTTTGCTATTTTGGGGTGTGCTTTTAACTCAAGTCATGCCTGTACTGTGTTTATATGTTGGCTTGTCATTTTGCACAAAGGAAGATAATAGTTTTGTAATAACTGCTGGTTCGAGTTTTGTGTATTTTAAGGACCCACAATGGTGTTGACTATTTGTGATTTAAAAAAATAAAAACTACCTTTTGTTTCATAAGTGGCATCCTCCCAAAGGGGTGCTACAAGTATTGGTATCAAAGCCTATGTTTATGATTCTAGGACTTTTGTTGTGACTTGTTGGTATATTGTTTGTTTTTGTTACATGTTGTTTTTATATATGGTGCATATGAATCATGTACATGTCCCTAATGCAATGTGATCTTCCCTTATGAAGAAATTAAGTCATCCTATCTTCTACTTCCAGTAGACTTATGGAAGTCGCTCGTGAGGATTTAAATACCTCTAATGCCCAACTTCACCTACAAGAAGGGGTTGGAGAATATTTTTTTAATTCTAATCCTCCTAGTACAAGGGGATCTGAAGTGGGAAGTAATCAGGGTACGAGAGTTGGTCCACACCTACAAATGAGTCATAGTGCCCCCGATGTCGATCCCCCTTTTCAACAAATGGCCGATTTCTTTCATCACATGACTAGAAGGATGCCTTCCCCTGATGAAATAAACTTTAAGAAAATGAGAAAAATGGGTAGAGTTGAGTTTGAAGGCACTATTGACCCTACAGATGTCGAGTAGTGGTTGGAACGGATTGAAAGAGTGTTCGAGCAGTTAGAGTGTTCTAACGCTACCAAATTTAAGTATGTTGTCTCACTGTTACAAAAAGATGCCTATGATTGGTGGGTAAGTTTACCGAATACCAGGGAAAAACCTCCTGTTCTTACTTGGCATGATTTTGTGAAAGAATTTCATAAGAAGTATGTTCCACCTTCTTATCATGATGCAAAGAAAAAGGAGTTCTTAAATTTAGAGCAAGAGAGTATGTCTATCGCTGAATATCAGCAGAAGTTTCTCAGGTTGTCCCGCTATGCGGGGGGTATTATTAATAACGAAAAAGATAAGTGCAGGCGATTCGAAGATGATTTGAATGATTCTATCAGAAAATCTGCGGTCCTACAACATGAAAACTTTTGTAAATTAGTTTTAGCTGCTCTTACTTGGGAAAGGATCGACAAAGAACAAGCTGGTAGAAATGAACATAAGTTTAGGAAAGCTTATGCAAATTCGGGAGGTCCATCAAAAAGCGGGAGGTTTGACAGTTCCTAAGCTAATACTTTTCGCAAGTTAGCCCAACATAAGAAGAATAGATCAAGTTCCTTTACTGCCATCACTCCAAGCTCTGGCCAAGGCAAGACTCGTATACCCACTTGTGCACAATGTGGAAGGAATCACTTTGGTACTTATAGAAGAGCTTCTGGTGCTTGTTTTAATTATGGGAGCTTCGATCATAAGGTGAGGGACTGTCCTAATTCTAACCCCACTTAGAACTCCGCGTACAGAAGGCTCGGTTCAAAAACTTGTTACCACTCCCTCTCAAGGGAATAGAGGTGCAAGATATAGAAACATACAAGCAACAGGTGTAAGTGCATCCAATCCAGCTAGTGAGTTAAGATCTACAGCACGAGCTTATGCGATGAGACAGAGTGATAACCAGGATAGAGCAGATGTGGTTGTTGGTAAATTTCACTTATTTGACTTATATGTTGTTACATTATTTGATCCTGGTTCTACACATTCGTATGTTTGCTCATCATTGGCCTTTCTTGAAAATGTGAAATCTGTGAGACTCGATTGTGGGGTGCTTGTGCAAAGTCCTTTGGGGAAACAAGTTGTTTGCAATCAAATCTATTGAGGTTGTCCCTTGGTGATTCAAAATCTAGTCTTCCCTGCTGATTTAATTGAAATGCCTTTCCAAGACTATGATGTCATTATCGGTATGGATTGGCTTTATAGATACCATGTGGTAGTTGATTGTAGGTCAAAGCATGTGACATTTAGAGCTCCTCCACTTTCACACATCACTGTTCAAGATGAAAGATCATTGACGTCTAATATCATCTCCGCGGTAGTGGCAAGGAAGATGGTTAGACAAGGGTGTGAAGTATATCTTGCTCATCCATTTGATACACGCCTGGAAGGTCCAAAACTTGAGGAGATACCCATGGTGTGTGAATTTCCTAATGTCTTCCGTGAAAATCTTTCCAGACTGCCCCCAGAAAGGGAGGTTGAATTTCCCATAGAGGTTGTTCCTGGAACCACTCCTATCTCTATGACGCCTTATCGAATGGCTCCAGCAAAACTGAAAGAGTTGAAAAATCAATTGCAAGAACTCCTTGAGAAAGGTTTTATTCGCCCCAGTGTTTCCCCCTGGAGAGCTCCTGTGCTATTTGTGAAAAAGAAAGATGGGACTTTTAGGTTTTGTATTGATTACCGGTAACTGAACAAGGTAACCATTAAGAATAAATACCCACTACCTAGGATTGATGATTTATTTGACTAATTAAAGGGTGATAGTATGTTCTCAAAAATTGACTTAAGGTCTGGGTATCACCAACTGAGGGTAAGGGAACATGATGTCCCTAAAACTGCCTTTAGGACTCGATATGGCCATTATGAATTTTTGGTGATGCCATTTGGGTTAACAAATGCTCCTGCGGCATTTATGGATCTGATGAATCGCGTGTTTAAACCTTATCTCGATTAATTTGTAGTGGTTTTTATAGATGATATTTTAATATATTCCAAGGATAATGAAGATCATAGAAAGTATCTTCGAATTGTTTTACAAATTCTGCAAGAGAAGAAGCTTTATGCCAAGCTTTCTAAATGTGAATTTTGGCTCAATGAAGTGGCCTTTCTGGGACATATTGTGTCGGCGGCAGGTGTGAAAGTGGATCCTAGTAAAATTCACGCTATTGTTGAATGGAAACCACTTAAAAGTCCAACTAAAGTATGGAGTTTCTTGGGTTTAGCGGGATATTATAGAAGGTTTGTCAAGGGCTTCTCCATTGTAGCCTCCCCTTTAACTAAACTCTTGAGGAAGGATGTCAAGTTTGTATGGGATGATAAATGCCAGGAGAGTTTTGAGAATCTCAAATCCTTATTAATACAAGCTCCTATACTTATTCCACCAACTGAAGGGAAGGAATATGTGATATATAATGATGCCTCTCATTGTGGTTTGGGTTGTGTCTTGATGCAAGAAATGAAAGTGGTTGCGTTTGCTTCTCGAAAATTGAAACCACACGAGCTGAACTATCCTACCCATGACCTTGAGCTCGCAGCCATAGTGTTTGCCTTGAAAATTTGGAGGCATTACTTATATAGCGAAAAGTGTCACATATTTACTGATCACAAGAGTTTAAAATACTTGGGTGCACAGAAAGAGTTGAATTTAAGGCAACGTAGATGGCTTGAACTCATTAAAGATTATGAATGCACGATCAATTATCATCCGGGTAAAGCCAATGTGGTAGCAGATATGTTAAGTCATAAAGCCCTTGCTAGTTTATCGCTAAGCCACTTGCCTTTGTTTCTTAGATTAAGAGCCATGAATGCTTGTCTTGCATTTAACTCTGATGGCTCTATTGCTGCCGGTTTGCAAGTCAAACTAGTTCTACTGGAACAGGTGAAGGAAGCACAGAAGTTAGACGAGAAGCTAGTGAAATTGATCAAAGAAGCTCAAATTGGAGAAAATCTTGATATTAAATTAAGGGAGGATGGTGTTCTACTTTATCAAAATAGGT
Organism: Solanum dulcamara; assembly: GCF_947179165.1. NCBI lineage: Eukaryota > Viridiplantae > Streptophyta > Magnoliopsida > Solanales > Solanaceae > Solanum > Solanum dulcamara. The sequence continues at coordinate 28,451,715 of NC_077242.1, forward strand.
TATGTGTCCCTAAAGATGACAATTTGAGAAAAGAAATTTTGAATGAAGCACATACTTCACCATATGCAATGCATCTTGGAGGTACTAAAATGTACCAAACCATTAAAGAACACTACTGGTGGAATGGTATGAAGAAGGACATTGCAGAGTTTACTTCTAGATGCTTAGTTTGTCAACAGATAAAGGCTGAGCATCAAGTCCCGACTGGTTTGTTACAACCCTTGTCGATACCTGAGTGGAAATGGGAAAGAATAACTATGGACTTTTTTTCTGGGCTTCCACGCAATCAAAGAAATCATGATGCAATTTAGGTTATAGTTGATAGGCTAACCAAAAGTGCTCATTTCTTGGCCATCAAGGTGGACTACCCACTTGAACGTCTAGCTGAATTGTATGTTGAGGAGATTGTGAGGTTACATGGGGTTTCTGTTTCTATTGTATTTTACCAAGACCCAAGGTTTACATCTAGATTCTGGACTAGATTGCAAGAAGCTTTGGGCACTAGGTTGAACTTTAGTACATCTTTCCATCCTCAGACAGACGGTCAATCTGAGAGGGTAATTCAAATCTTGGAAGATATGCTTCGAGCTTGCATTATGGAATTTGAAGGTAGTTGGGACAGACACCTAGCCTTGATAGAATTTGCTTATAATAATAGCTACCAATCAAGTATAGGCATGCCTCCCTACGAAGCCTTATAGGGAAGAAAGTGTAGAACTCCTCTTTTGCTGGAGTGAAGTTGGTGAACGAAAACTGGTTGGCCCTGAAATGGTGCAACAAACGGAAGATAAGGTAAAAGTCATCAAGGATCGTCTAAAAATTGCTTCAGATAGACAAAAGTCTTATGCTGATCTTAAGAAGCGTGAAATTGAATATCAAGTAGGAGATAAGGTCTTTTTAAAGGTTTATCCATGGAAGAAGATTATGAGATTTGGCCAAAAAGGAAAACTTAGTCCTCGATTTATTGGACCATATGAAGTACTTGAGAGAGTTGGTCCAGTTGCATATAAACTGGCTCTTCCACCGGAGTTAGATAGAATCCAAAATGTCTTCCATGTTTCTATTCTTAGAAGATATCGCTCCGATCCATCTCATGTTCTCCCTATCGAATCCATTGAGATAAGTCCTGACTTGACATATGATGAGGAACCTATCCAAATCTTGGCCCGTAGACAAAAGAGCTTAGAAACAAGAAAGTTCCTTTAGTAAAAGTCCTTTGGAGGAATCATTCTGGCACTGAAGCAACCTGGGAGCGAGAAGAGGATATGCGAATTCAATATCCATATTTGTTTTGAGTATAAGGTAAATTTCGAGACAAAATTTCTTAAGGGGGGAGAGTTGTAACACCCCAATGTTCTTTTTATGGTTTTTTTCTAAAGGATTGCCAGGTGATCCACGTTATCTATGAAGTTCTATGTAAGCTATTGATTAGGATGTCTTACATATCAAATCTACTTGAGTACATATCGAGCTTAAGTAGCAAGGATTACATAGGTTCTTAAAGTGGGACGAGATTACGAACCCACGGAAGAGGGAAAAGGAGGCGTAGCACCTACTTGAAACAAGTAGGTTATGCACCTACTTAGACTAAGTAGGTTATGCACCTAATTGGACCAAGTAGGTGACACACCTACTTGGGCTGATTTTTATTAATTTCATGTTTAGTTTCGATATGATGAGACTCTTAAACTTAAGTAGATATTTGATTGTGTATTTAAGGTGTATATGTGCTTATACAAGCTAAGAGGATTTGTTTGATGAAGTGGATTTTGGTTGGTCTATGGGGAGAGGAATTGATCCTCGAGTTGTGGTAGAACCTGTTGTATGCTAAAACGCCAAGGTTCGTGTTTAAACTTGAACTTGAAATATTTTACTTTTCAAAATTTGAAGTATTTTGATGGATTGTTTCCTTACTCTTTGTCTTGTATTATTTTATGATTATTATCTCAAGTATTGTAAAACTTTTGTTAAACCGCCCACTTGTACGAATTGCTTGATCATTTTGTATTCTTGATGGGACTTTGTCCTTCTTGTTACGGTGACTTATCATTGATGTTGGCATGCCTCTCGATTCGAATCTTGCCCATCTTGACTTTGAATTTACATTTCGTCTTGACGATGGGGTTTCGTACATTCTCGAGTACGAGTGGAAAGCCACTTTCAACATGGTTCTTGATTCTCTTGATATTGGATGATGACCCTTCTTGATATGGGCTTCGGTGCTTCGATCCGTCTTGATATTGATTGTGCTTATTGTGAAGTCATGACGTACCTATTGGGTGAAATTGATTATTTGACAACTATTACGAATTGAATTATAAGTTTCTTCATACTTGAGTCTTCAAATATTGATATTGATTTTGAAACTCTTCAAGGTTTGTATTCGATACTTTGATATACTTGTTCACTTGGGCTTACTTTTACCCTATTGAGCCACCTGCGACGAACAAGGAAATTGAAGAATTTAATGGCTTCAAGCCTAAAGTTTTTACACCACTAAGCTTTATGCTTAGCGATAGTTGTTTTCTATCGTAGGTAATGTGCGGGACGAAGTATGAAGATGGCCATTTGGAGTAGACTTTTTGGAGCCCTTGTGAAGATCACATCTGCATATGCATCTACTTTTTGTAAATATTTTGGGGGACTTGTACATGATATATGTGGCACTTATGTATGAAATTTTGAAGGCTTGTGAAAACAAAACTGTATGCTTGTAACTGGAACAGGGTGACTAGTTTTGCTATTTTGGGGTGTGCTTTTAACTCAAGTCATGCCTGTAGTGTGTTTATATGTTGGCTTGTCATTTTGCACAAAGGAAGATAATAGTTTTGTAATAACTGCTGGTTCGAGTTTTGTGTATTTTAAGGACCCACAATGGTGTTGACTATTTGTGATTTAAAAAAATAAAAACTACCTTTTGTTTCATAAGTGGCATCCTACCAAAGGGGGTGCTACACTCCTCTTCTTATTAAGGTTTGTATAGTTAGGGTTTTCAAATTTGTATATTTTGTTTTTTTGATTTTGAGAAATTAGGTTTATGTTAGTTTATTTCATTTAGTTTGTTGAATGTATGTTATTAATATTTTTAATTTGTATATGCAATTGTGAATTAGTGAATGTTGTTGTAAAGTTGATTTAGGGCTTTACTTTGAATTGGTATTTTTTGCATGAAATTATGAATTTAGCATTATTTGAGTGAAAATTGAAGTGTTGTTGAAATTAGAATGTTATTAGCATAGTTTCTATACTTGAATATAGAATGTTTGAAAGTTCAACTTAGAAAAATAAAATATTGGGTTGTATATGATTTTTTATGTTTGGAAGATATTCAAAGTCATGACGAATAACTTTAGGACTTTTGAAGTTAAGCTTAGAAATGTTTTAGGTTTATATAAATTTTGAACTATTTAGACTTTAGAACTAAATAGAATGACTTAGATACTTGAATATAGGAAGTTTTGAAGTTTGAAACTTAGAAATATATTATTGAAACTTAGATACTTGAATATTAGGACCTTAGAGTTAACTTATAATTAGAATAACTTAGATATTAATTTTGGAACTTTAGGTTTGTATAAATTTTGAACCCTTTAGACTTTAGAGCTAATTAGAATAACATAGATACTTGAATATAGAAAGTTTTGAAGTTTGAAACTTAAAAAAAAATGGAACTTAGATACTTGAATTTTAGGACTTTAGAACTTATAATTAGAATAACTTAGATACTTGAATTTAGAACAACTTCAATGTCATGAGCTTAGAACTTACAAAAATTCAACTTGATTTTATGTTTTCATGATCTTGAATTTTAGATACTTGAAAATTTAGCTTTTAGAACTTTAATTTGTATATACTTGAAACTTGGAATGATGTATTTTAACTTAGAAACTTGAATGTCATGAATTAGAAATTGTAATTGCAACTTAATTAATACTTAATTATAACTTGAACTTACTTATAACTTGAATTAGTTAGAACTTGAACTTAATTAGAACTTGAATTAATTAGAACTTGATGAACTAATTAAGCTTGAGTATATATAATTTTGTGCTCTTTATGAACTAATTAAGCTTGACTATATATAATTTTGTAGATGGATCATCATTTGTGGATGTATAATATGCACTATGAAGTTGTTGCTGGTTTAAAATCTGAATTTATTGATGGTGTAAGAAGTTTTATCGATCATGCAATGACATTTCATATTTTTAAGAGAAATGGATTGATTAGGTGTCCTTGTCGTGAATGTAGGTGTTTGAGATTTTTTAAGCTTGATATAGTTATGGCTCATTTGTATGGTAATGGATTTAAGCCTAGATATTTTGTATGGATTGATCGTGGAGAAATAGATGGATTGAATAATATATTTTATAATTTTCTACTCGTGGATGAATATACAATGCTTGCACCATATGGTTAAATTAGGATTGAACATGATAGGGTTCCACATGATAGAGTACAACATGATACATTTCAACATGATAGAGTTCAAGAAATGGTCAATGATGCTTTCGGGGTTCAAGGTGGGATGGAATCCGAGAAATATTTGATGAAGCTCCTAATGAAGAAGCAAGACACTTCTATCAACAATTAGAAGAGGCTAGTCGTCCACGATGTGAAGGGAGTCCGCATTTTGCTTTGTCAATTGCAGTTAGGTTAATGAATATTAAATAAGATTGGAGTGTTCCTCATGCGGGCTATGGACTCAATGGTTGATATTTTGGGCGAACTGGTTAATCCGAAGTTTAACATACCTAAGAACTTCTATCAGGCAAAGAGATTAGTTTCCAAGTTAGGATTGTCGTATGATGGAATTCATTGTTGTGTTAATGGTTGCATGTTGTTTTGCAAGACTGATAGTGAATTAAAAAATTGTAAGTTTTGTGGACAGCTCGTTATAAGAGGACTTATGCTGGAAAGATGGTCCCAATTAAGGCGATGCATTATTTACCTTTTATTCCTAGATTAAAGAGGTTGTACACATCGATGAGGTTTGCCCCACATATGAGATGGCATCGTGAATATAGAGGGCTGCCAGGTGTCTTGTCTTATCCATCTGATGGAGAATCATGGAACCATTTTGATAACATGTATCCAGATTTTGCAAGTGAAGCAAGAAATGTTAGATTGGAGTTGTGTACAGATGGCTTCAACCATTCTCTAATGCTGCCTTGCCTTATTCTTACTGGCCTGTATTTCTTACTCTATATAATCTTTCTCCTGAAATGTGCATGACAAGTCCGTATATTTTTCTAAGTTGTGTATTTTGGGTCCTCGTAACCCTAAAAATTTGATTGGTGTCTATCTATAGTCATTGATAGATGAGCTTAAACAATTGTGGTTTGAAGGCATAGGGACTTATGATATATCAACTAAGAGAAATTTTTTATGTTTGTTTCTTTAATGTGGACTATTAATGATTTTTCTGCATACGGAATGTTGTCTGGTTGGATGACAGCTGGAAAGCTAGCTTGTCCACATTGCATGAAAACTAATAAGGCATTCACTTTAAAGCATGGCAGAAAAAATACATGGTTTAATTTTCATCGTCAGTTCTTGCCAATGGGCATGAATTTAGAAAGATGAAAAATGTATTTAGGAAAAATAAGATTGAAAATAACCCCCCACCTCCATTGCTCACAAGGCATCAAATTTGAGAGAGAGTTCCTCAATTGCCTAAAGCTACAGAAGGTTCACCTTCTAGTCTTTCCGGATATGGTGTTGAACATAATTGGATCAAACAGAGCATATTTTGGGATTTGATGCATTAAAAAAATAATCTCCTACGACATAATCTTGATGTGATGCACATTGAAAAAAATTATTTTGACCAGTTGTTTAACATAGTGATGGATGTTAAGGAAAACACAAAAGACAATGCAAAAACTAGAATAGACACAAAGGAATATTGTAGGAGAAATGAATTGTGGCTGCAAAAATTACAAAATATAAAATAGTTAAGCCCAAACCTAGTTTTTCATTCACATTTAATGAGAAATGCGAAATTTGTGAATGGGTTAAAAAATTGAGGATGCCAGAGGGCTATGCTTCGAATTTAGGAAAGAGGGCAAATATGAATGAATGAAAGTTGATAGGTATAAAAAGTCATGATTTTCATGTATTCATGGAAACTTTAATTTCCATTTCTTTTAGTCATTTACCTGATAGGATATGGAAACCAATCACAGAGATCAGTCTTTTCTTTAAAGATTTGTGTTCAGAAAAGTTGTTGCATAGTATTTTAGACAGGATGGAGGAAAATATTCTTATTATTACTACTAAGTTGGAAAAAATCTTTCCATGATGTGACGGAGCATCTTTCAATTCACCTTGTACAAGAGGCCCGCCTCGGAGGTCTAGTTCAATGAAGATGGATGTATCCATTTGAGAGGTAATGTTATTCTTTATATTCATTAAGTTATTTTTCTTATATATACTATAATTATTAGCTAACTATAGCAATTATATACATACAAAAAAATTGGAAGTTGCAAACAAACAATTAATCAAAGGGGAAAGATTGAAGGATCAGTTGTTCAAGGTCATATTGCGAGAGAAATTAGTGATTTTTATTCTTACTAATTAGGGAATGAAGTGTCATGTAGGAGAAATAGGCTCAATCGCACTGAAGAAGGTGATATTAATCCTTTGTTTTCCCCCATATCAATTTTTAATCAAAATGGTCAGGGATCTAAAAAGCCTGGAAAGCGATGCTTCACTAGTATGGAAATGCAACCAGCTGTGACACATATTTTGCTTAATTCTCCAGAGATTCAATCATATCTCGAGTAAGTGATAAAGTATGTTATCAAATTACATACTAATAAATATTTATTAACTAACGACAAATCTGAATGTACAATTATCAGCTTGCTCATAAACACATGGGATAATGAAGTCATATATACGAGGTTTTCCAAATAGCTAAAAGAATATGTAAGTGTGAAAGCTTACATTGAATCAAGAAATGTAATAATATTTTCCATTTATACTAAATTGTATTAATTTGAATAACAATATGCAGGTTTACGATGAATATTTAAATGTCGAACATTTGCAATTAGTAAGAGAAATTGCACTTGGACCTGAATCTTAAATTCAAACAATGAATAAATATTTTGTGAATGGTTTTAAGTTTCAAACTGAATAGGTTTCTAAGTTTAAGAAAACTACTAATAGAAGTGTCTATATACAAGGTGATGCTGATGGTAATGGCCAAACTATTGAGTATTTTGGTGTTATTCATGAGATTATTGAAGGTATTCAGGCTGGCCAAAAAAATCGTATTGTTTTGATGTAAGTGATTTGATCCATCACACAAAGTCACAAGGGTGGAAAAACAACATAATATAATTGAAATTAAGCACACCAGACAATACAGAAGTTATGATCCTTTTATCGTTGCACAAAATACAAAGCAAGTCTATTACGCTCCACATCTGCTGCATAGAGATAAGGCTGATTGGTGGATTGTAATAAAGACAAAGCCTGTGGGAAGAATAGAAATTGAAAATTTATTAGACGTGGCATGCCAAAATGATGTCGCACTTGTTCAACAACAAGTTGGTGCTGAATTAGAAATCACACTAGAACATCCTCAACACATATTAGAAGAAGTTTCTAATGATGAGATAATGACAAATGTCGAGAAAGAAATAAATGAGGATGAAGAATGCGATGAATCATTTGAGGAGGAAGAATGGGATGATGAAAATAAAACAACTGAGGAGGAAGAATGGGAGAATATTGATGAAAATAAAACAAGCGAGGAGGGAGAGTGGTAAAATGATAGCTTATAGCTAGTATGTAAGAATACATAGCCCCCACTCCTTAGATACATTACTCCCTTAGTTTTCGAATATTTTTATAAAGTTTGATATATTTGACTAACTTTGAAATAATTTTATAAGTCTTTAAACTACTATTTTTATATTTTTGAATGTTTTATTAAGTTGTGGATGTTATATTATATGTGTGGTGTTTGTTGTTGATTGTATTGTTGGGTTGTGTATTGATTATAATTGAAATAAAAATATAATGCAGGTGGGTTGCAAAAATTGCAGGTTTTCTGATGTCAAAAAAATGCAGAAAAAGCTATGGACAGGGCACTTTTGTCCGTCGCTTTTTCTGCATTTTTTTAAAACAAATTAGAAAAGAAACAGACAGGGTCGCCACGTTCGTCGCTTTGTTCTTCATAGTGAAGAACAATGAAAAACAAAGCGACGGACATAGAAACATTGTCTGTCGCTTTTTTGAAAATTAAAAATAGAATATAGCAACGTAGTCCGCCGCTATATTCTTCATGCTCGAGAACAAAGTGACACAGTCTGTAGCTTTTTGAAAAGCGTCGAGGCAAAAAGCGATGAAAGTGATTGTGTCGCA